>NC_080074.1:23640437-23980022 GCF_949987535.1 Balaenoptera acutorostrata
TATTGAGAATATTGGAAAATGTAGACAGGTACTAGCAGAAGAATTATTTGACAAGCACTGTGCTAGACACCATCCTGGATTAGTAAGGAGATTTCCATGAAAGAAGGTCCCTTAAATCTGGTTGGGGAACAACGGGCTGTAACCTCCATGAGGGTAAGTATCAGGTCTGTCTTGATCACTTGGCCCAGTCCTTGGCACTCTAGATGCTCACTATGTATTGGTTGAAGGAATAAAATAGTAAACAAACAGTAAAAACAGTGTATGTCCAAATTTGATTTTGGATAATTTTGACTGAGAGAACTAGAAGTATTGGTCTGAGTAGCTGTCTAGACTTTTGAGTAATTTCCAAGTAGTTTTGTTAAGGATCTAGTTTAAATAGATAGAAAATGACCAGACGTCAAGTTGCGGTGGAGAGGGGGAGTGCTATTTTCCATCGAAAATAAGACTACTTGGGGAATGCTTCTCCATGCCAACTAGGGAACTAAGTTTAACCTACCTCTCTTATAGCAACTCTCAGAAGTATGCATTTTTATCTTCACTTTATAATTTGGTTCAGAAAGCATAAGTAATTGTTCAAGACCTTAGTTATTAGTAAGTGGCACACCTGGGATTCACACTCTCCTTTGTGTAACTCCAACACTGTGTTCATAGCCACCATGCTTTACTGCCTGGAGTCTGGGTCAGCCAACGACGGGGGCCAAATACAGGAGCATATCCAGGGTTTGCACATAGGGATGCTTATAGGATCCGCTGTGGGGAGCTAAGTCCAGGGGAAGAATATGTGGGATTCCTGAACTTTTAATCCAGGGTCTACTGAGGATCCAAGATCCGGGAAGTACATTTGCCCAAGACTCACACAGCTTTGAAGAAGCTGAGTTCTGATCAGGTTGGCAGTGAGCACTGGGAAAGCCCGAGATCAGCAGTCAGGGAGCTGGTAACTGGCATTGAGGGACAGGAAACCTAGCCATTGGGGCTGACACGTAAGACTCTGTGTTTGGCTACTGGGAAGGTTGGGGCTTTCCAGTTGAAAACTTGAGATGCCACATGGGGGACTCAGCCGCTGGGAGAAACAGAATGAATCACGATTGACTCCGCAAGGCACCCTGCTGCCATGGAGGCCATCCCATTTGTCTTATTTGGAGACAAACTTAGTACCAGTGCCTGGAATAGAACTAAAAGGGAATCAGGTTGACTCAGTTACCAGGGTTGGATGGTGTGATTCAGTGAAGGGGCAGACTACCCCATGTTTGTCTGACCTTAGGGAATAGTCACAGCTAATATATGGGACTCAGGTTCATTTTTACCAAAGTTAATTGATATGTTGGATACTTCAAGCTTTCTCCTTTAATAATAAGGAGCACTAATAGTTGTTGTGCATCTAATATACATCAGGAACAGTGCAGAGCCCTTTGCATCTCATTTAATCCTCACGGCAATTTTGGGTGGTAAGCACTGTTCTCATCATCTTCCTTTTACAAAGAAATGAAATGAAGGCTTGGAAGGGTTAAGTAATTCAGGTAAGGTCACATATCTAGGAAGTGTGGAGCAGGGCTGAATGGCTGGGCAAGTCATTAAAATACTGAAAAATGTCTATTCTAGTAGTAAGTAGTCATCACAAGCTCTGAGTGTCCACACACCCCTGGCCTGCTCCGTGGTCAGCCAACTAGAGAGGGGTTTGTACAGTAGGAGGTCTCTGGGGCCAGCATCTGCTCTCACTGGGTGATTTCCCTGCTGCACTGGATGTACATCTATCGGTGGAGGTAGTTTTCATGGCGCACATGCCACCTGGCAGGTTAGGGCTCAGCACCCTAACAACCCTCTAAGAGAATACGAATCACCCTGAGCGTTCAGATGCGTAAGCTCTTGCCTGTGTTCCTTCATCAACAGTTGCTCCAGGGGAGGGGCCCATAGTGTTTCCTGTCATTCACCCAACTTCTTTTCTCAGTGTTTTGGGCTTTTCCTTTTGTAAAGGTGTCGATCCTGTTAAAAGCCACTTATATTTCCTGCCATTGCTTTCTGTGGGGCAGGTGGTAATGCACTCCAGGAATGCTGAATTATTTTCGTGCAGTTTAATGAAAGGAACCAGGATCTAAAGGTAGCTGACTTGAGTTCAAATCTTGACTCCATCATTTATTATCTCTGTGTGACCTTGCATAGGCTACCGAACCTCTTTGTATCTCTTCATTTGTAAAATGATGGTAATTCTATCCATCCCTCCTAGAGTCCTACCATCCATTTAAATCTTTTTACCAGAGAAAGACATAAATTAATATCACAATGGATATAGGCTACTGCACAATGTACTTGTCTAGTCCCTGAGGGGATTGAAAAATTGGCAGACCAGGTTATTAATAGTTTTCAAGATAGAATCCACACCAAATGCTGCACTATTCTCTGCCCCCAAAGAGTGGACGCGGGTTTTCTGTCTTATTTGTTGTGATGGGTTTGTTTACTGGAGCTCTTCTTTTAGAACTGTCTAGAACTTTTCCAATTTAAGTGATTCTGAAGTGACATTTCCAAAACTAGCCTAAGGCTTTTCTCTACTCTCACTAGCCTCACCTCACAGCCCCATGAACGCACACTCAGGCTTCATTACATTCACCAAGATAGACTCAAGTAAATCCTACTGTAGATAAACAGCCCATAAAATTAACCATGGGTGAGCAGATTGTCTCTTAATGCACTCTCTAAAGGGCATGCTCTTTAAGGGGAGAAACCAACCAGGGAATGGATTTGGAGATAATTTGTGAGCTGCAGGTGTGACCTGATAAGGCACTAAAAAGCTCAACATTATGATTGTAAAAATGCAGTATGCCCATCCATCATCAGTGTAGCCTACATAAGCAAAGTCATTCATTAGAGCAAGATAAATAGCTTATTATTTGTCGGGAGTAAAAAATGAATAGGTACAAAAATAGTAATATGGTAAAATTTGCGAGTACTTGTATGCATTATTTCTTTTAGTCGTTAAAGCTATGCTGTGTGATAGGTATTACTGGTCCTCTTTTACAAACAAGGAAATTAACCCTCAAAGAGTTTTACTAATTTATTTGTTTCCATAGCTAGGAGTCAGAGTAGTTCTCAATGCCCAGGAGACATTTAGCCATGTCTGGAGACATTTTTGGTTGTCACAAGTGAGAGGAAATGCTACTGATGGGCAGAGGCTGGGGGTGCTGCTACGTATCCTATATGCACAGGACAGCCCCACACATCAGAGCATTATATGCACAGGATGTTAGTGGTGCTGAGGCTGAGAGACCCTGAGTTGGAGGGAGTGGCAGTGAACCCAGGTTTTTCGGATTCCCAGTTCAATGCTTATTTCTCTACAAGATTTTAAAGATAACAGTGTAGTAGAACTGTCATTGATCATACGTTTCTCTAGGACGACGTTCCTCTGGGACCTGGTAGTATTAGCTGATATTATTTTGATTATTGCCGACCCTCCCGAGTTGATCCCCAGCAAGGACCCTTCTGCCCAGTGTCGCTTACACCAACAGGAGACTGAATTTGTTTCAGAAGGTGGAGTTCTTTGATCAAAGGACGGTGAGGTACAAGCTCACGCTGTAGAGTACATGCTCTCCCCGACAGGCTGTGGGAGGGGCTGCTTTATAGGGTTTTTTTTTTTTTTTTTGGCCTCGCCTCGCGGAATGCCGGATCTTTGTTCCCCGAACCCGTGCCGCCTGCAGTGGAAGTGCGGAGACGTAGCGCCTGGACCGTGGGGGAGGTCCCCTTATAGGATTCTTGTCATGGGGGAGGGGGTGGAGTTCCGGGGCGGGGCGCTGGCGGGCGCTGGCGTGCTGCTCAGGCGCAGGACTGCAGGGCTGAGGCGGAGCCTCTGCGCACGTCCCACCGCCGCCGCCATCTTGGATCATGTGGGCCCCGCACTTCCGCACACGCCCTGCGAGCTGAGGTGTCGGCACGGCCGGCCCGTTGGCACCGGGAGCTCAGGTCTGAAGGCCGGAGGCGGGGGTGGGGGTGGAGAACTCCTCTGCGCGCACCGCCCTGTGATCCAGTGAAACCGGACTAGGCGCAAAGGAAAGGAAAAGGTTAGACTATTTTATGACCCAGATTCTATTTTTATTTCCCAGGAATTGTTAATGAGCTTTGCCAGTGACAGTTGCTCCTTGTGTCCATTCTGATGGGCTCCTGAGGAGCAGGTTGTGAACTGTGAACTGTGAATTGTGAACCCCTGGGTGTCACGTGGCCGTGTTTGGCCGTATCTAATCTGCAGGTGATAGAGGAAGGATCTCCTTATATGTAGCAAAGTTGAGGAGAAAAATGAACCGTAGGTTTTTTTTTAAGAAAGGCTCTCCTTTGGCCTATCCATGTAAATAATAATAATGCCCCATCACAGGTATTTAGGGCTTTATAATTTTCAAAGCACTTCTGTATTCCTTCAACATATTGAGGAGAAGATAAGTGCCATGTTCTGTTCTAGTTCTGAGCGTACAGTAGAGCCCGAAACAAAGCCTCTTGACCCCTTGTAGCTTATGTGCGAGGGGCAGGGGACACAGACCATAGGAAACAAGTAAGTATGTAATATGCTGGAGAAAGGTACGCGCTGTGGAAAAGGATAAAGCAGAGTAAGCGTAACAGGGAGTGTGGGGGTGGGGATGTTGCCGTGTCGCATGGGTGGGCGGGGAAGGTCAATGACGAAGGGGGGTATTTTTGCAGAGATGTGAAGGGTGGAAGAGAGTGAGTCACGTGGATATCAGGGAGAGGAGAGTTCCGGCAGAGAGAACAGCAAATGCTCTGGGACTGGTATGTGCTTGACAAGTTCAGAGAATGGCAAGGTGGCTGGCGTGGCTGGAGCTGAGTGAGCAGCGGGGGAATGGGGAAGGATGGGTCTCAGAGGTAGCAGCAGGGTGACCTTGTAAGCCATTGAAGAAGGACTTCAGGCTTGACTTTGATTGAGATGGGGAGCCACTGAAGAGTTTTGAGCAGAGAAGTGACATGATCAGGTACAATTATAAGAGATCAGTCTGGCTACTATGTTGAGGCTAAACTACAGGGCCTTAGGTTTGAAGCCAGGAAATCAGTTCCAGGGCTGTTGGAATAATCCAGAAAGGAAACAAGGCTTGGCACCAGAGATGTAGCATTGGCGGTGATGAAATCAATCTGATTCTGGGTATCTTTTGAAGGTTGAGCCAACAGGATTTGCATCACAAATGGGGTGTGAGAGAAGGAGAGGGAAAAGAGATGGCTCCAAGGATTTTGGCCTGAGAAACTTTCCCATTTGAGATGGGGGACGCTGTAAGAGAAGCAGGTTTGAGGTGAAAGATCAGGAGTGCTGGTTTTAACATATTAAGTGTAAGGTGCTTATTAGGAATCTGAGTGGAGACGTAATGTCATATCAAGTAGCGTATGACATATCCAATGTTATATCTCTCTTTGACCAAAGGCCAGTGTTTAATTAACATGCCCAGGGCTGCAATGCGATGAAACTGGGATGAAATCACACTCTGTCTGATTCTAAGACCAATGTCCTTCTACTGAGGGAGAATTCTAGATATAAATAAGTATAAAGAAAGAAGCCTCTAATAGCACCAATTCCTAAAAACTGTCTTTAAACTGTACTTCTTTATGATCTTCCCTAAAAAGCAAGGAATGGCCGCATTTGGACAGAGGCACAGAGCACATTAAAATAAGTTGACCTCCTGGTGTGGGCCTTGGAATTATTATCAAAGTCATAAAAGGAGCAGGGCAAAGAAGCCCAAATAACTCAGATTCTGCCTACTTCAAATATCACAACTTTTTAAAAGCTCTCTTTTTCTTTATGCATCGATAGAATTAACAAAAAATGAAATCTTACTCTTTGTACTGTTTGGTTTATTTTTTTCCCTGAGTTTTATTATAAAAAATTCAAACATACAGAATTGTTCAGTAAGCATCCATATATCTACCTCCTAGCTTCTGCATTTAATATTTTCCTATATTTTCTTTTTTGCATATCTGTCCATCCATCCCTCTATCCAGATGTCTGTCCGTCTTACTTTTTTGATGAATGCCATGGTCAGCTGCACCCATCAGTACACTTTCTGCCTAAAGACTTCAGCATGCATATCATGAACCAAGTTCCATATTAAACCCTTTATTTTTTACACTTGTTCCCCATTTGGTTTTCAGTGGCTCTCTTGTAAACGGCATGTAGTAGAATTTTGAATTTGGGTCTAACCTAAGAGTACCTCTTCCAAAGAGGAGCCTATCACCCCATCACATTGACTGGGATTGTGGAATGTCAGTTCTTACTTCTGTCTTCTTATTTTATGTCTTTCTATGTGTATGCCTCCTTGACATTTCCCCTTTTATGCTTTTATAATCTTTAGGCATTTATTCAAGTTTTCTTTGGTCTTTTCCATCTAGTAAACATGTTCTACTTTTTTTTTTCCAACTAGTAGTTACCTTTGAATTAAAACAGATATTGAGTCTAAATTTCTCTATTCATGTCGAGAATGAAACAGCATCTATTGCCTCCTCTCTTGTGAGAGGGGATCATTGAAGCTCTTTTGCTTTCCTTGGCTACTGAACCATTTCAAAGTTTCAGCCCAGGAAATCACAGACTCAGAGCATGTCAGGCTCTCATTTTTCAAGAGGGGAAAATTGAGACCCAGAGGGGGAAAAAGACTTTCTCCTTCTGAAAAGCCCCAGCTTCTGAGTGGCAGAATCAGAGAGCTGGCTTGAACACAGGGCGTTTAGTCCACCTCTACCTTTAGCTCAGACAACACTCAAACAACACTTAACAGCTCCTAGACAGATGGGAAAAGACACTAGTTTTAGAGGATTAAAGAAAATGGATTTCTCAATTCATTGTAGAAATTTAAAAGCCTTCTAGGAAATCCTTCCATCTCTATAATAAAAATTTTTAGCCTACATTCTATTAATCTTTATGTCCACAATGGAAAAGCCTTTTGCTTAATAATATCCCCTCAAATATTTGAAGACTATTCTTAAGTCTCCCCATAGTCTCCTTTTCTTAAGAATAAATAATCCAAATTCCTTTAAAATTTTCTCATAAATTCTTCTTCCCATTCTTTTATTAATCTTCATAACTTTCCATGAGCTTCCTTCAATTTTTCTATCTTGCTTCTAAGTTGTGAAGCCAGGAAAGGACAAAGTGTTCTGATACTGATTATTGAGTTCATGCCAGACTGTGAGTTCCTTGAAGGCAGGGGTTATTTCTTATTCAACTTTGTACCCCTGGATTAGGGGTCAGCAACCCTTTTTTTTTTTTTTCCCTAAAAAGAGCCAGATAGCAATATTTTAGTCATTGCAGGCCAAGAGGCAGTGTCCTATATTCTTTGAACAGCTGTTGTCTCTGAAAGGCTAATACTCTTTTTTATGTTTTATATTATAGAAATGTGAAAATCATTCTTAGCTCAAGGGCCATGCAAAAACAAGTGGTATGGCAGATTTGGCTTGTGGGCTCCAGTTTGTTGACTCTTGCTCTAGATCCTAGCACAATGCATGGTACGTAGTAGGCATTCAGTAAAGTTTGTTGAATAACAGGATGTATGAATCTATGAAGATTATTTCATAATTTCTGTTTTTTATGTTCTTATTTAACATTTCTCTTACGTTGCTGGCTCAGTGAACTCGTCCACTAAGACCTTTAGATCTTCCTCCGCCATACAACTCATGGCCAGCACTTTCACATGCTGTTTGTACTTGTGTAGTTTTACCGTTTTCCCCTTAATCTGAGATGCAGTAGGGGCCCTCTATTAACCTTCATCTGCTGGTGGCTTTGGATCTCACCTTTAATTTAGTGAGGTCGTTTTGAACTTTTGTTTTTCCAGTGTGTTCAGCAGCTGCCCTAGTTGCAAATTATCTGTGAACTTTGCAAGCAACCACAGGCAATTGACAAAACCAAAATGCCAGACTCAGTTCAACCACCCCAGCTGAGGCCCCCAGCTCTATGTGTTTCCATTCTTATGTCTCCTACCTGCCCTGAAGGGGTTGGGAAACTCATTTCTACTTATTGTCCTGGAATAAATTGGAAGGAATCAGACAGGCACACAGAGAAGGCTGGCACTAATGGCAAAAGGAAAAACCCTTCCTTTTTTTCTCCTTTCTCCTTTTTGGGCCCGTAGAGAACACGAGTCACAGGCTGAGAGAGTGTGAAGTTCTGTATTAGAAGAATTTCCATTCTGAGCCGAATTTGTTTTTTGTTGCTTTTTTTAAAATTTATTTTTGGCTGTGTTGGGTCTTTGTTGCTGTGCTCGGGCTTTCTCTAGTTGCGGCGAGTGGGGGCTATTCTTCGTTGCTGTGCGCAGGCCTCTCATTGCGGTGGCTGCTTGTTGCGGAACACGGGCTCTAGGCGCACAGGTTTCAGTAGTGTGGCACGCAGGCTCAGTAGTTGTAGCTCACAGGCTCTAGAGTGCAGGCTCAGTAGTTGTGGCACACGGGCTTAGTTGCTCCGTGGCATGTGGGTTCTTCCCGGACCAGGGCTCGTACCCGTGTCCCCTGCATTGGCAGGTGGACGCTTAACCACTGCGCCACCAGGGAAGTCCCTCTGAGTCGAATTTGGATGAAGCAGTTGTGAGCAGCACAAATCCAGCATCAGGGGGATGGAGCTGCTTTACAGAATGCCTAGAGGCTGATCCCTGAGACTGAGTACATCACTCCTGCCATCCCCTCTGTCCCACTCCCAGTTTCAGAGGAATTGAGTCCTAGGTCCACAGATGCATTTCTGATGGAATCTCCCTATTTATCTGCAATGACCTTGTGGGGTACCTGCTGTCTCTTTCATGCAGGGTCCAATGGAACCACCTCTAAACTGCTAGTGGGTCAGCAAAGAGCCATGCTTCTTCAGTGCTCGGTGTCCTGCCTGGGACACAGAAGGGCTTTTAGATTTAGCCAGATGTGAAGTCAAGCCTGATGGAAAACATGGGCAGGGAGTGCTCCTTTTCCTCCAAGCTCCTGACTACTAAGTGGTTACAGCTTTCAATGGGAGGGAACTGGGAAAAGCTCTGCTCTGGTTCCCTAGGGGTGATATCAGTGGCCTGTGGACCATTTTATCCAATCTTCTCTTTCCCTCTCCTCCCTTACTCTCTGTGTTGCTAAAATTGTTGTGATTGTTACCATTTAAAACATCCAGGAAAGCTGCATTTATTTACAACGACTTCCTTCTTAACCAGCTGGGAGAAGTTGCAAAACAGCCAACTCAGTGGTGGATCAGTCTTTAACATTTCTTCAAATGTTGAAGTAAAGAAAATGATGACAATTTTAAGGCTCTATTAGGTGGAAATGATCTATGAGGGAAGGCAGACGGCTGAAGGTCACAAATCAGGCAGCTGCCTCTGGCTCAGTGATTCAGAAGAAACGTGGAAGGCAATGGGAAGTGTGTTCCTGAGTTTTATGAGAGTCCAAGTTTGGGAATTTATCACCATGCCTGGGATTTCCTGTAATGAGCCTCTTTACTCCTTTCATAAAGCAAACCATTGTCTGATTAGAGCTGGCTGGCCTTCCTTAGATACAGAAATTAATTCATTTTGATTTTAGGGGAAAAAATATCACACTTGTGTGGCTTACTTGATAACAGCCTCATTTGCATGTGGGGATCACGCTTATTCCCCACCAGGTTAAAAGAATAATGTCAATGACATTGAATTTGCATATTTTCCATCATTAATATTTGGAGAGCTTCTTTCAAGGTGTTTTAGATTCTGGGTATACATTCTCTTTTTCTAGTTTTGTTAGAGGACTTTTTTAACCTGTGTGTCAGGATAGGCTTGGTCATGCTGCGGTAGCAAAACCACTTCCAAATCTCAGTGGCTTAAAACGAGGGTTTATTTCATTCTCGTGCTACGTGTCCATCTTGTCCAGCATGAGCTGTGCTCCATGATATTTTGTTTCAGGGACCCCCACTGTTGAGAGCATGGGTTCTCATACTTCTTCTGTAAAGGGCCAGGTGGTAAATATTTTGGGTTTTGCAGGCCATATGGTCTCTGTTGCAGCTGCTCAGCTCTGCTGTTGTAGCACGCAAACAGCCATAGCCTATATGTAAAAGGATGGGCATGGCTGTGCTCTGATAAAACTTTATTTATAAAAATTTGCAGTGGGCTGGATTCAGGCTGTGGTCTGTAGTTTGCCCACCCTATGGTGGAGAGGAGAAGGAAAGGTGGTGGACCTTGCACCAGTTCTTTAAGGCTTAACTTCCACTCACACTTGATTGGCCACAGCAAGCCGCATGGCCACATCTAACTTCATGGAGGTACAGAAAGTGCAGTCCTCATCCCTGTCCAGAAAGAGAACCGGAAGTGTTGGTGAACAGCACCAGTGATCATACACCCCTTCCCTATTCTTCTTAGAGAAACCAGTATTTCCTCAAGTTCTAGACTAACACTTCAAAAAACATCCTTTAAATGCAGTCTAACTCAGTTGTTTTGGTGGAGCTAAACAAATTTAGTAGGTGAGCAAGATCTAATTTCCAGGAGTCATTCTAAGCATTAAGTATGTGACATTTTTTCTTTTAAGCCCATCAAGTTTCTGTTTGAATCCCTGCACCAATCTGAAGTGAGATTAAATACATCCATCCAACTCATTGTCGGGTATTTAGACTTCTGGATCCAGGCAGTGATCACATCCTCTCCTTTTCTTTTCCTTTATAGCCATGGAAGTCCAGGGCTCTCACCTTTCACTGGGGTAGAACTGGACCTGGGTCTTCCTGACCACCTTGGGCACCCCTCTTTGCATCCCCAAGAGAGACCAGCAATTCCCACTATGTGAGGTCTCCGGAGCCTCTCCTGTCTTTTAGCATTCATGTCCTTGTTGCTAAGCTTTGCAGATCAGCAAAGTAGATGTCACTTCATCCAGGAGAGGGCACTGTTCCCAAAGTCTAGAAAACAATTCCTTCTGGTGGAGGAGCAAATTAAGGATTAATGAAACCCATATTCAAACGCTGAAACTATAGCACCTATTATAATACGTAAACCAAACACCACACTAGGAATGTATTCTATAAAAAGGAAAGAAATGCAATTTATTAACAACTTGTACATTCCAGAAGGTACAAACTGCCTTGTTAAATCATCCAGACATTTTTAGTGGCTGTTGTTCTTCTTTTCTTACAATACAGACTCAGGCTTTTTGAACCAAAGCCTGCCCTGGTGTTGGCTGCTTAGAGGAGGTCCTTGGGGTCTTGGAGGCCAAGGCTGAGAGAGACAGGAAGTTTAGGTCCTGTTGCAAAAGGAATAATTTGCCTCTTTCAGGCATCTTCTCCCCGCAGGAAAGTGAGTAACACTTCTGAGAAACTTAATGCAAAATGTGGGAAGCAAATATAACTAAGACAACTTGGTGGTTATAAACTTTTTTGTTCCACACTCTGAGTTCATTTGTACCTAAGCCTCTATTTCTTTCTTTTTTAAAAAAATATTGTTTATTTGGTTGCACTGGGTCTTAGTTGCGGCAGGAGGGCTCCTTAGTTGTGACATGCGAACTCTCAGTTGCGGCATGCATGTGGGATCTAGTTCCCTGACCAGGGATGGAACCCAGGCCCCCTGCATTGGGAACGCAGAGTCCCATCCACTGTGCCACCAGGGAAATCCGTAAGCCTCTATTTCTCTGGTGTGTTCTTAATAGAACCATCCAGGCCTTTTTTTTTTTGCTGCAAATTTCTACTTAGCTGCTAAATCTCCTTGATTCTGACTGTGACCATCAGGTTACTAACTCTGTCTGCCTCAGTCTTCTTGTCTGTAAAATAGGCGTAATGATACTGCCTGCCTCAGGAGATGTCACGAGATTCCTATTATCTTGTGTTCTTTTGTTTCTTCTCACAAGTTTGCGGACTGTTTTAACCTCCTCTGTACTTTTTTTCCCCTCATTGTTGCCATGTAACTCTCTCTGGGGTTAATTTACTCTCAGGCAGGTTAGTATCAATCATAAGATAAAAAACATAAGATAGTAAAGGCAACTCTCTGGTGGTATTCTTCTCTGAGGATGGGGGGATTCATATCCCTTTCCCAATTAATCTTTTGGTGATCATATACAGCATCCAATATATTCTTTACATCCTATTAAACCTCTCTATAGGGTTTTCCCTGGAATGATGTCCTTTGGAATTTTATCCCCTTTATCTGGTTAAGTTCCTAGATTAGGTTAGGTAAAAAAGGATAATGATAATGTTCATAATGTTAATAGCAGCTCATATCAATTGGCTACCCTCCATGTTCCAGGCACTATGCCAACCACTTTATGTGCCCTATATCATTTGATCCTCATCAAACTCTTGTGCAATATCTCCATTTTGCAGATGAGGAAACTGAGGGTTAAGGAAGTCAAGCAACTTGGTGTAAGTCATACAACTAGAAAGTGGCTTGTGGACCTGGGCCCGTTCACAGTATATTGACGTCAGTCCTGTGCTGGATTGTTCTAAAATGTGTTTCCCCAGTGAGAGATGGAATATACAAACAGACAAAGGTCAGACCGTATATAAAAATCAAACTCTGACCCACAGTCTGCAGCACCCAGCCCAGGAAACCAACCCATTGTCAACAGTAACCAGCCCAGGACACCAGCCTGCTGTCTATCAGTCACACTTGCAGGAAGTCGGATCACTATCTCTAGCAAGTGGTCCAGGAAGCCAAACAATAGCCTCTGGAACAATTGGCCTCACATGGCCAAGCTTAATAACTGACAGCGTCCCTAATTTTTGTCCCCACTTCTAACGTAGGACCAATTAGAGAAAGCCAAATACACACCCATAACCATTCACATAGGATGCTCCTCTTCTGGTTAGGCTGCCTACAGCTTCCCCATGCCAACAGCTTCCAATCAGGGCATCCCTGAAGCCTTCTCATTTTTCCACTGTAAAGCTTTCCCACTCTTTTGCCTGCCTTTGGGTCTGCCAAATGTAAGCGATAGTGGCCAACTCCCTTGCTATAGCAAGCTCTGAATAAACAGGCTTTGCTTGTTCTCATCTGATTGGTCTTCATTTGTTTCCACACTGGTCACCGTGTATTTTCTCTGGGCTATGCTAATTCTTTTTCATGTTCCACACCAATCTGCTTTCCATGCTGATTTAAACGGGTTCACGTGTGTGTGTGTGTGTGTGTGTGTGTTTTTGAGTTGGCATCGCAACTACAGAGAATTCTCAGTTTGTCTGTCTGAAATTGCTCACTGTGCAGACTTAAAGCACTGTGACTTCATCAGTTGATCAATTGTATTTCTATCGCTTTAGCTATTTCTGTTCCAATTTGCTACTGAACTGACCTGTCCTCCAGTTCTCTCAAATGTCCACTTGGGTCATTGCATAATGTCTTCATCTTTGCTGCTGCACAGAGGGTTTTTAAACAGTTGACAGGCATTTTTGGAAAAGAAAACAACCTTAGTCCTGAGCATTCCAGGTCTCCCCCACTTCTCAGAAATCTTCTGCCTTGTGGCTGCTTCCTCAATCACATGACCTATGTCTGTCCTTCTCACTCTGCCAGAAGCTGGCCCAGGGATTAGAAACAGTCCAGCTGCTGCTCACTCCGGGATTTTTCTGTCCAACTAGTTCACGTGTCTTCTAATACCACTAGGTGAAAAATGAAATTGGTGTAAATCTGGGCGGGTAGCATCTCAGCTGGAAAGTGTGGATTTAGTCCTAGATTGTCTTATTTGTCAGGGTACCCACGCTTCATTCTGGGCTGTACTGGTTCTATAGCATGGGCCACTTCATGAACACTTATTATGTGTCAGGAATTGTGTTAGGGACTAAGGAAACAAAGATGTATGAGACTTTGGTCCCCAGGTAGAGAGATGCTGAACACATAAAAGACAGGAGGCAAGGCAGGGTCTTACATTCTGAGTGTGGGATTAGCTACTCCTCTGTGTTGGCACCAACAACAGCGGGTCTCAGGCAGTCCTAGAACTTGTCTCAGTGTAGTGCAGTTGAAGGCACAGCACCATTTACCCCACTGGACTGTGGTTCCTTGAGGACAGGGACCGATTCTGGCACACCTGCTGTGTTGTCAACACCTCAGCTGGTGCCTGGTTCCTTGCAGGCAGGTGAAGAGTATGAGCTATTTGGTCAAAGAGAAGCAAGTTCAAGTCCCAGCTCTTCTACATAGTGATTATTGGAATTGGGGCATGTTACTAAGCCTTTCTAAGGTCCTGTGTTTTCATCTGTAAAATGGGGATAATAATAATTATAGCAATTCTTTCTGCCTCATAGATCATTTCCACATTATTGGCACATAGGAAACACTCAATAAATATCTTCTGCTACAATTATGAATTCAATTGCCTTGAAAGTCCCAGTGATATGATGATACATACTCCAGAGTGGAGAGGAAGGAGGGATTGCTGGAGCAATCCTGAAAGTTGGGAGTTTTTCTGGGGTGGAAGCCAAGTGAATCCATCCCAACGTTACGTGGCACTAGAGCCAGTGATAACACTACGTGGTACTTCCGAACAGCACACGGTAAAATAAGGCATCCAGTTATTAACGGGGGTATGAAGAACATGAATTCATGACTTAAAACAAAGACTGAAATGTTTGAGAATTTCTGTTCCACATTGCAAGTGTTGGTAATTACCTTTCCACAGACGCACAGCAGAATCCTGATTTATTAACTGGTGCTTCAGAAAAAAGGTCTTGGTTATGGGGAGAGTTGAATAGGGGTTGCTGATAAAGTCTAAGGAAGAAAAGAATTTAGCTAAATACATTTCATAGGGGAGAAAACTAGGAGAGGCTCTAAGCTTAAAATACTCCCATTTCACATATCAATGCTGTGAATCTTAATTTCCCCAAATGAGGATAATACCTTGTTGTGAGAATTAAATGAGATAACAAATGTGAAAGCACCAACACAATGCCTAATATCTCTTGAATACTAGAAGTAGTTGAATATTATTTCCTTTTTTTGTTCTCCTTGTGACAGAAAAAGTAACATTTGGAAAATGTATGGTATACCAGAGTAGTTATCCCAAGATGGGAAATGAACGCATAAAAATAAAAATGATTGTTTTACTCGGGCATAGTGTGGCTGAGTTTGCTGATTATCCTTTAAATCCATTCTCCTTTTCTCCCGCTGTGATAGAATCCCTTGTTAGATGGGCCCATGGCTGTTCGGAATAATGACTTCCTTTTGCAGCCTCTTTTGTAGGAAGTGTGGCCAAGGATGATAGGCCACGAGGGGGAAGTGGGGTGTGCCATCTACCGTAGGTTTTCTTAAAGAGAGACTGTGTGCTCCCTTCCTTCTCTTCCTCCTCTGCTGCCTGGAATGTTGATGTGATGGCTGGAACTGCATAGGACAGTCATCTGGGCTCCAAGGTGTGGGCCTCATTAAAGGATGGAGGAGATTGGGCCCTTTATGACTGTGGAGCTGCAGACTCAGCACTGGACTGCCGATGCTTATTGGAGACAGAGTACACTTCTATCTTTTCAAAGCCACTGTTGTTTGGGCTTTTGGTCACATGCAGCAAAAGCTAATCCTAATAATTATTTCATCATTGATACTGTCACTGAAAGACATGGCTTTAAAGGGACCTGAATATTTTAGGAGACAAAGTCTAGGCCCAAAAGGAATATGAATTCCTCACAAGAACTTATTAAAAAATTCCATCCCATCAAAATAAGTAAGGAAAACAACCAAGCCTATTGGTTTCCAGTACAAGGCTGGCCAAGCCAAAGCTTTGATTTCACATTTTCACCAATGAAGAAGACATAGATAGTGTCAGTGTGCACAGGTTACTGATTTCTGAACTTCTGCATCATTTTGGACCATGGCAGTCTAGAATTGCTAAGAATCCTGATGAGAGTAATCATACACTAATAAGACTTCTCTTTAGGCTAGATTTTGGGATCATTTGTGGTAGCACAAGAATCATACATATATATATTGATGTTTGTACTAAAACATGCATTTTAAAAATTAAAAAAATGCTTTACCCGCAGCATAATCCTATCACTTTGCATTTGCATCTTATTACTGAGAGTTTAGTAATTATTAATGATTTGATAAGATTCAAAAGAAATTGGTGTAAGGACTCTCCCCTCCCCTAATCTCCAGAATAATAATTTCCCCCTATTTATCTGCTGTCCACAGTGCATTGCTGGCTCACCTCTTAGGGAATGAACCCATCTTAATTGTAGTACCAGATATCAGGAGGTGTTAGTTAATCTGGAGGCCAAGGTCAGTTGAAGTTATTTTGTTACATGAGTCTTCCCTTCATGTGTAGCTCTTAGCTAATTTGTGGCTTAAGTGTCTCTTTAAAAAATATCATTTTTTAATTAAAATTTTAAAAATTAAGGTATAATTGACATATAACATTATATTGGATTTAGGTATACAACATAATGACTTGATATTTGTATCCATTGTGAAACAATTGCCACAATAAGTCTAGTTAACATTCATCACCATAAGTAGTTACAATTTTTTTTCTTGTGTTGAGAACTTTTAAGACCTACCCACTTAGCAGCTTTCACATATGCAATACGGCATTATTAACTATGGTCACCATGCTGTATATTATATCCCCATGACTTATGGAGGTCATAACTTTTGACCCCATTTCACCCACCCTCCACCAGTCCCTGCCTCTGGTAACTACCAATTTGTTCTCTGTATCTATGAGCTCAGTTTTTTTTTTTTTTTTAAGACTCCACATATAATATCATATGGTATTTTTCTTTGTCTGACTTATTTCACTTAGCATAATGCCCTCAAGGTCCATCCATGTTGTTGCAAATGGCAAGATTCTCTTATTTCTTTTTCATGGCTGAATAATATTCCATTATGTGTATATACCACATTTTATTTATCCTTTCATTCATTGATGGATGCATAAGTTGTTTCTGAAGCACCTTTTAATAAGGAGATCCATAGAAGTTATTCAAGCAGCTGATGGGGTTGGCTTTGTTTCCCACTTCTCCTGTGAATACTTTCTTGTCCTAATACTCCAGCTGCTAGTAGTTTAAAATGACTTTCACCAGCTGTAGCTGGTACAGCTCAACTGGCCCTTAAACAGTATTTTATATTTTAAAGTTTACATTAATGACTTTCTTTTGTTTCATTATAGCCAATTCAGTGTCCTTCACATAGTAGGCATTTAATAAATGCTTGTTTATTTATTATCCAGTGGCTTTGTTGGCTCAGAATGCGTATTGGTGTGGGCTGGGCTTAGCTGTAGTCATATCTTAAGTATATGTGGATCCTAATTTCAGAGTGAATTTTTTGAATTTTGAACGGTTGACTTACCACAAATGTGACTTGCAAATAATCACTTACCAACTCAGTAAGGCAAATGGTTAATAACAGCTTGGTTAGTAAATTCTTTTTTTTTTTTTTTTAAAGGAAAATGTATATCGAAGAGGATTAAATTAATCATACTTCTGAATACAAGGTAAATTATCATCGCTGTTTCATGCAAGGCTCCTGTTGTTTGTCTGAATTTATTCCTTTTTATCCCATCCCCATTCCATTCCCTATATACAGTGATTCTAATGTGTTTCATATGTATTTCTTCTTTGTGTTTCTAAAAAGTGTAATAGTAAATAATACCTGTATAGCACTTACTATGTGCCAGGTTCTCTTCTAAGCCCTTTATGTGTTATTATCGAATTCTTATAACAACCTTATGAGTTAAGAACCTTTATTAAGACCATTTAATAGAAGAAAGAACTGAGGCACAGAGATGGTAAGTAAGTTGCCTGAGGTCACTCAGCGACTAAGCAGAGAGGTTAGGATTTGAACCTAGGCAGCTGAGGTCTTAAATCATGCTCTTAATTACCAGCCATACCACTGGAATGTGTACTATGCTTTGTGTATATGCATTTTTAATTTATGTAAATGGTATTGTGTAAATGGCACAGCTATAAATCTCAGTTTGTGTCGTCTTTCACTCAGCACATTGCCTTTATGAAGAACCCATGTTTCTTTGTCCACTTATGGTCCATTCCTATGATGGCTGTACCCCAGGGTGAACATCGATCACATATTGCCTTTCTACTGTCCCAGTGATGAAACTGCAGTTTCCTGCCTCTACAAATAATGCTGCAGTGAACATCCTTCCTCCGGACCTATGGGAGAATGTCTTTGGGGTATAAACAATGATTTTCCTTTCTGTACTAAATGTGTGCCTCCTATGAAACAGGAGCTGGTGAATTTAGAGACCTTTTCTGAAAAAGTTACTCATGTCATTGCAATCATGTCTCAGGCAGTGTTCCAGATGTAGGATCACCTCAAGGTGGAACATAGATAATCATTTATATGAAATCACAATTCTTTATTTACTAAATAATCACTTTGTAAATGTTTGTTCATGCCACTCACATGCTAGTAAGTATTGGAGGGGTGACACAAGGATGGCTGAGACATCCTTGGTTCCAACATAGTGAAGCAATTAAGCATATGGACTTGGATTTGCGGTGACATGGGTGCAGAGACCACCTCCATTACCGGTACCTGTGTGAACTTGTGTGCAAGTTTTTTAAACCCTCCAAGGTCAATTTTATCATGTTTAAAGTAGCGGTAATAGTAGCTTGTTGTGGGGATTAAATTCTTCATGTTTAAAATGGGGATAATTGTTGTTTGTTGTGAGGTTTAAATGAGATAATGTATGCAGAGGGCCTAGCACAGAGTCTGGCTGTAAATAAGTGCTCATAAAGATGGAATAATCCCTGTCCTCAAGAAGCTCCCAGCCTCGCTGGTGGAGGAGTCAGATGTTGACTCAGATATTCACAATGCAGTATATAAGGACTGTGACAGCAGGAGGTTCAAAGTGGGGTGGGAGCACAGAGGTGAGGACTTGGAAGAAAATATTAATAATTACCATGTCTACCTTGTCTTCCATATCTACCTTGTTTAAAACACTTCCATATGTTATTTAATTTTATTCTTGCCTTCTAAGGTGGTTATCACTATTTCCACTTAATAGAAGTAGAAACTTCTATTAAGGCTCAAGGACACTTGTCCCTCAAAGTCACTCGGCCAGTTGTGGTGCAGAAAAGATTTGAATCTCTCTCTGGCTGACACCAAAGCCTGTGTTTGTCTCAACGACACTGAAGAGGAGCTGGCATTTGGTCTGGATCGTTAAGGGTGAGCAGGCAACTCTAGATGGACAGAGTATGCAAACATTTTTCTTGGTACCTGGACCTCTTAGTACCTTTGGGGGTCTTTCCAAAGAACCATAATTTTTATTCATTCGTCGACATCACATATGTTTATGCAGAATTTACTCAGGCTGGATGCTAGAAATGCAAAGACTAAGAGATAAGGTCCCTGTCTTCCAGGGGTTATAATGCCATCAGACAGATTGGCTGTGTCCACATACACCACCCATAACGAGATGGGTAACGATACAAGGTTGCTAAATTACATTCCAGGAAAACGATGCCAGTATCCAGTGAGCCCAGAGGAGGGAACGATCACTGAGGGCTCAGTGGTCAGAGGCAGCACTGAGGAGTAGGTGGGGCTCAATTGTGCATTGAAACAAAGAGGGTATTGTGTTGGACACTTGGATTAGGCCCGGCAGTGTCATGTCTTATGCAAGAGTTGCACTTAAAAGAGGGGCATATGAACATAAATTCATGGAAAGTTAGATTTTACTCTTAAAACTCCCTTAAATAGACAAGAAAGTGTAGGCTCTTGTATTGACTCTGTGGTGTGCAGGCACCTTCTGTCTTCAAGCTCAGCACAATCACTTTTCCCTGCAGAGTTAGCACAGATTGCTATTTCTTTGGACCACAGAGCCTCTTCCACCCCTCAAATTTCTATAGTTGGCTTGTGTTTGGGATGGTGTTGAACAAAAAATAGCAATGCTTTAACCGCTAGAGTCAAATTGTTGAGGCAAGATGCTTGTAATATTGAGAATGAGGCAACTGAAGGTTGGTGCAGGACAAGGAGGCGGTCCTTTGCCTCTGTGGCCGGCTCTTTGGTGTCTCTAAGCTCCATCTCAATTTCCTGGAGGACAGAGAATGACAGAGAAGTGACTGCATCTACGTTTCTGATGCCTAAGCGAAGTTGCTACAAAAGCGAGGTTGAGGTGCTGGTGTTCGGTTTGAGAAGGAAGACTAGTCAGCAGTGGAGTGAACTTCACTCCGAAGGAGACACAATCTGTGTCTATCTGATGTGCCACGCAGTGGAATGGAGGAATGACGAGGGTGGTGGAAAGATTGCATAAGGCTGAATTCTCCTACGTTTAACTTATCTAAGGTGTGACATTCCTGTAAAAGTGGAGAGATGGGAATTCATGTGGGTATGTAGGTCTGGGTTTGCTGGAAGAAGAGGCTTTGGGGAGAAATAGAGATACATTTGGAAAGGGACCAGATGGTGGAGGACTGTGACGTGTGGGATACATGAAGGTGTCCTGGTGAACTGCCGATCTGCTCCCCTATGGGGACTCCACAGTTCTTCACACACTCTTGGTTGACCTGGATGCTGAAGCCTGGCAGGTTAAGAGAACAAAATCTTTGGAGTCATAAGCAAAATTATTTTCTTTCTCCTGTTTTATTTATTTATTTATTTATTTGCTTAGTTCCGTAAAGTAGGAACTTCCACCTTGTGGAAGAATGGAAAACTTGGGAAGAAAGCCTCTGTCCTTTTTTCCATCCCCTTCCCTGGCTGGGAAGAGGGTCATGATGTGTGAAAGTTCAGTCCTTCTGGACCATAAACTCAGCAGGGAGGCTCTGCCCTTTGGAAGGAAACCTTGGGTTCTGGCTGGCAAGTCAGTTCTGTCAGAGGTCAAGGCAAGTTCTCTAAGGCAGCCGTTTTTGGAAATAAATCTGATCATTTCAGATCTGCTAATCTAGGTCTGTCTAGCTCCTCAGTGGGTTCAGAACCCATCAGGGAAGAGGTATGATTAATTATTATCATCCCTTAAATCCTAACATCCACGTCAAGGTAAAAAATCCTAATTTTGAGATTCTTTGGAATTTTTTTCTTCTTCTCTCCCTTCTTCTTCAAAAACATTTACCAAACCGAGTGACCATTGTGAACTTGGCCCTTAGGTTAAGTGGTTTGTCTTTTCTTTTGAATAAAAATGGTGGGCCCCATACACAGTGTCTAGGGCCACAGGCAGCCCAGTTGGCCCCATGTGGCCACAAATAAAAGACACTTTTATATAATGAGCACACGAATCCCAGGGGCTATAAAGGACTCTGCAGATCATATGTACATATACATGGACATGTGAGTGCACCTTCATGTGTTCACACACCCACCACGTGCACTATGTGTATATATATGCATATATATATATTTTTTCCTGTCTTAATCCTGGGGTCCATATATATGGGACTATACAAAGCACACACACAGACACAGAGCAAACCTCTGGACCCATGCAAAAACACACACCCAGACCCTGGGCAGCTCAGCCTTTGTGTATAAGCCCCTACTACTGTGGACCACTCCCCCACCCCCAGGAAGCACTCCAACGAAGAAGCACCTGCACCCAAGCCAGACATCCTTATTTTTTTTTGCCTTTGCTTAAGTCTCACAATAAGATGGCACACCAAGGGGCACAACATTAGTGTCATTAAAGTGAACATTTCACAAGGAGTGTTGCCCGAACTGAGATGCTTCTGATGTTTATATTTTCACTGAATCTTTGAGGCCAGCAGACAGGAAAAAATGACTGTGGCCCGGGCTTGAGGAGGCCAGCTTCACCTGAGAGGCAAGCTGGTCAGGCTACTCTAATCCCCTTAAGAAAAGGTACGGGAGTTGAAGTACTGTGTGCGTAATCAATAAACAGGGCTCACAGGCTGAAATACAGATACCATACTTGACATAATATTAATATAATTACAGGGAGAAAGTCGACTTTCAAAAGTGCAGAAACACAGCTAAATTTTTTTCCCTTCATAATGTATCTGCTTTTTACAATGGTGGATTTCCATGATTTTCCCTTCAAACACCCACACATGCATGCACATGCACACGCGCACACACACACACGGATATTTCTACTTCAGTTCTTTTTAAAGTCAAATCTAGTACGAATAGTTTGTTACTAAAGGAATCCTTTGCATGTATATATTTGGTGAATTTGTAGCTTTCCAGACCAAGTGCTTTGCTAAAAATGGCCACAGCTCATAGATGAGACACGACTCTCCTGTTAATGTCATTAGCAAGCAGAACAGGAGCATCTACAAAGCTCAGAGTGAAGAAATGATACCCCGGGGGAACCACATGAGGCCAAATAAATGTGAGGTGGTTGACTGTTTTCATCACCACCTCTACAGCAGGCTGGTGCCCATTTGTAAGGGGCTGCCTTGTGCCGACAGGGAGGGGGCAATCAGACAACTCTGAGGCAGTTTCCGTTGTCCTCAAAGACACATCATCTCCAGGAACAAAGCCCCGGGTCACACTGTTTGTCCTGAAGAAACTCCTGATAAATTTTCCTTTTTAAAAAATCCCATTTTCTTTGATTAGCTGTACTAAAAGCTTTTCCTTCTAAATATATGTCCTTACACATCAAAAGCCTGAGATGAAAAATTCATTATCATGTGCAAAGAATAGTGTCTCTTTGTGACTTATCTGTCGAACTCTATGTTATGAAGTCTCTTTGAGGGCTCTGATAGCAACTAGAATACACGGCCTCTTACGGCAAACATGTTCGAAGGTGTAATTGTGGGGTGTAGGCTGGGGTGACCAGCACATTCTCCCATACTGACCGGATAGCCACTGGGCTGTGTGTACGAAGGAAGCTTCCTCTGCTTTATCCTGTTTCAGTGGAAATGACACTGATATCAAGTGACAAACTGTTCCTAGGGTGGATTCTAGAAACCTCTATCCTTGTCATCTGGGCTGGATTTACAAACAGCTGTCTTCTGTTGTTTGACGTTCTAAAATCAAAATTGTGGGTGGGGCCATAAAAACAACAGCGTAGTGTTAGATGGGGGACAGTCTCCAAACACTTGAAGTGACTGAGTGTGACTTTCTAATTAGAATGACCTGCAGCATATTTGAATTCTTGAAAAGCTTTTAAATTGTGGTAAATTTTGTTTTAAAGAAAACTAAATAGTTGAAAGAAAATGATCCTGATTAAAAAACTTATTTGAGTTAAAAGTTACAATTCTGAGGGAGGAACGGGGAACTATTTTTTCATGGGTACAAGGTTTCAGTTTTGCAAGATGGAAAGAGTTCTGGAAATGAGTGGTGGTGATGGTTTTTCAGTATGAATGTGCTTAATGCCAGTGAACTGGACATTTAAAAAGATTAAGATGCTAAATTTGATGTGTATATTTCACCACAATTAAAAAAATAAAAACTATAAAATAATTTCTTGATAAGTGCTGGTGATAGAATAAATATAGGTTTTCTGTGTGTGCTGCATTGAAAATCTTGACCCCTAAATATCATGCTTCTTTTATCTTACAGTAGCAGTTTGATCAGACTCTCTAAAATTGGCTTATTAATGTTGCTCTGTGGATAAACTACTGAATATAAGCTTGTGCAATTGCTAATGTGATCTTTTGTTTTAACCTGATGTAAACTGTGGTACTCTAACCAAATCTTTAGAGATTTAATTATGCAGGGAAATATTCTTAACCTCTCTCATTTTAAGTCAGCTGATTTGCTACTCATTTATCTTTAAAAATAAAACTTTTGGCTTTTTTTAGTTTCTTTCACTATGTTAGTCAGTTACATGTCACAATACTGTCTCTCTTCATGAAACACTTTAACCTACACATTTTATGTGTTGACTTTTCAAAGAGAATTTTTTTGCCAATTGAGAGGCTTTTGGGAGGAGAGGGAATCACCATTGAGATGAAGCCAGGAGCTCTGGTTTTGATTTCCAGCTTCGTGAATTACTGGCTTATTTCTTAGAGTCTCTTTCCTTATGTGTAAAATGGAAGCAATAACTACCTACCTGTAGGGCTGTTGAGAAGTTCAAATGACATAGTAATAAGAGCTACAATTTACTTAGTGCCTACTATAGGTTAAGCACTCTTCTAATTAATTTATGGATATCAACTAAATTAGTTAACCCTCCCAATAACATTGTGGAACTATTGTCATGTCCATTTTACAGATGAGGAACCAAAGCACAGAGAGATACGGAAAGTATCCAAGGTCACAAAGCCAGTCCATGATAGAGCTTGAATTTGAACTCAGGCAGTCTGATTGCTGAGGCTGTTCTTAATCACGATACTGTCCTGCCTCAATACAGAGGTTAAAATGCAATGCGAACTACTTTAAAGCATTATATAAAGTGAAATGATTGAGCAGAGTTGACTTTTTCTAGGTTTACTTTCCAAGCAGAATGTTACAAATGCTGGTTCTGTGTTCATTTGATCCCCTCAGCAAATCTCCTTTCAGTTCAGAAGCCCCAGTTTACCAAGGATGTAAACAATGTGGAACATCTTCATAGCATTTATTATTCTTGCAATATAAATAATTATCTGTGTAATTATATGTTTGATAGGTTTGCTTCTATACTATAAACTCCATGAGACCAGGGACAACGTACAGAGCCTGTTATCCATGATCTTCTCCCAAACTAGCACAATGCTCAGAGCAACTAGGTGTTTAATAATAATGAGAGCTAATATTTATTGAGAGTTTATCACATGCCTGGCACAGAGGGCTTTATATAATATCAACTCATTTAATGCTCACAGCAACCTCATGAGGAGGGTAATATGATTACCACCTCCATTTCACAGATGAAGAAACTGAGGCTCAGAGCACTTAAGTTAGTGTCCAAGGTCATGCAGTAGTAAATTGTAGAGTCTGGTCTGCAACCAGGCTGTCTGACTTCAGAGCCTGTACCCTGTTTCAGTTCCGGATATATTAGAGTAGCTGAAATCTGAATCCTTTTGAATATGGAATTGGAACTGGGAATAAAGCACTGCTGTAAAAACCCTAACAATATGTGATCTTGGCTTCCTGGGCAGGTGTTGAGAGTTGGACAGCAGAAATGAAGAGACTGCAGTCTAGGAAGCTGGTGACCCTTCTAATGATATATGTGGTGAAACGTTTAGTAAACTATTGCCTGCGACAACCTTGGAAGTGAGACCATGTGTCTCCCGAGCCTGTTCCTCTAGGGGAAGTAGTTGAAAAAGGTCAGAATATTGAAGTGTGTTGGCTGCTTCTTGACATTTTTAGCAAACTTCTATAAGAAAGAAATCTGGAGACTTTCCTGGTGGCCCAGTGGTTAAGGCTCTGCTCTCCCAATGAAGAGGTCCCGGGTTCAATCCCTGGTCAGGGAACTAGATCCTGCATGCCACAACGAAGATCCTGTGTGCTGCAACTAAGACCCGGCGCAGCCAAATAAATAAATAAATAAATATTTAAAAAAAAAAAAAAAAAAGGAAGAAATCTTTCCTGTTTGTAAGTAAGCAAAGACGAAATGTAATTACGCTGTGTGAAGGGAGGCCTTGCCTTCTCTGCCTGTGGCCTGCAGCCTAAATTGACTGAGGGTCAGGTCACGTGAGGCCCTTCAGGACTGAAACAGCCAATTGCTTCTGTGCTCCAAAGAGCAGAAAAGATGCAGTCCAAGCTCTTTGCAGGAGTCTCCTATTTCTTTCATGGCTCTTGTAGAGGTCGTATGTGGAAAGGTCCAGATACATTAGTGCTGAGGTTTGGAAAATTATAATCATAGCTGCTACATGCCAGCTCCTGGAAGACGTGCTTTACAAACCTACTTATTCTTTTTTTTTTTTAAACAATAATAACCAACATTTATTTGGTATTTATCATGCACCAGATACAGTAGTAAGCACTTAATGTGAATTATTTCATTTGATTCTCACAACAACCCTTTAAAACTAGTGCTGTTATGATGCCATTTTGCACATGTGGAACCTGAGACTAGAGATAATTTGTCCAAGACATCTGGGCGAGAAAGGGGTGGAAATAGGAAAGGAGTTCTTCAGCCTGGCCATGGGTCTGGGTTTTAACCTTACAACATAACACTGTGTAAAATCCCATGCTGCTTTATGAAGTCATTGAGGTGTAATCCTGTGTTTGCCTGAAATAATGTTTGCATTTATTGCTGCCACTCGCCCGAGGCACTGTCAGTCCTAATTACTTTGAATTAAATTCTCCGTTTGACGTTTGTCAGATCTAACTTTACAAACCTACCTTATCTCATTGTTCGTGATCACATTTGAGGTAAGACTGATGCTCAGAAAGGGTAAATAACCTAGCCCGGGATCGTGCTGTTTTAAGTTGGTGGAGCTGGGACTTGAACCCAGGTCAGACTGATTTCAAAATCGAGGCTTTTCTCCCAATGCCGGAATTGAGGCGTCCCTTTTGGAGCAAGGCTGTGGAGTGGTGGGGCCATGGTCCTGTGTGAAGCACCGTCTTGGTGGCCGTGGCCTGAGAGGCGGTCCTCTTGGGCACCCTTTCTGTAAGGACTCCGTGGTGGGCACTGGTCTGTGCCAGGACGCTGAGCTGCTCCCACTGCCGCCCGCCCGAGTTGCCGAGGCCCCTCGCTGTGCTCAGAGCCACTGAGGCGCATACACATCGCGGCTCCTGGCAAGGGCCAAGCCCCTCACGCTGAGCACAGCAAGGCTCTGACGCTGGGATTTGCCAGGAGGGCTAAAGAGTACTTTCTTCCTCAGGAAAAAAAAAAATCATTTTTATTGACACCTAGGAGAGAAACATTTCATTTATATTCATAATTAAGGCATTATTTTCCATTTCAAGGAACAGAGCAGGAGAAATGTTAGACTTGGAGGGGTGCCAGCCAGGTTGGGACAAGTGAAATGCAACAAAGGAAATCAGCCTTCTTTCCACACTATCTGGTCATCAAGGTAAACGTACTTGATCATCCCCTGGGACAAACCCACACATGTTTGCAGCTAATGTTTGTAAGTTACTCAACTGTGTGTCAAGTTCTGTTCTAAGCAGGTTTCATGGATTATCTCAGTCTTCACAACACCGTGAAACTGGTACTATGGCTACCCATTTTATAGAGACAGAAGCTGAAACACAGCTAGTAACGGGTGAAGTCAGAATATATATCCAGGCAGTACGGCTCCAGGACTTCAGCTCTCAACCATTATGCTATAAGCTCTTCATGCATTCATCATGGGGCAGAATTCCTCAGCCCTCAGTCATCAGTAGGCAATAACTGTGCATTTATGATTGCCAGGTCTTTTTATGTAAGAGTCAACCTCACAACAACACTAGCATTACTGACCCTCCCAAGTTGGTCCCCAACAAAGGTTCTTCTGCCCGATGTCATTCGAGCCTGTAGATCGAGACCGAGTTTGGTTCAGAAGCAAAGGAAAGCTTTATTCTTTGCTCCAAGAACGGAGAGGTATGGGCTCGTGCTGTAGAGTTCATGCTCTCCCCGACAGGCTGTGGTGGAGCTGCTTTATAGGGCTCTTGTCAGCGGGGGGTGGGGGGGGCAGAGCTCTCGTGGGGCAGACGCAGCTGTGCTGCTCAGGCCCCAGGTCGGAGTGCGGGTGCAGCATCTCTGCACACAGCCCACCGCCGCCATCTAGGATTGAGTGTCCTCACGGAGCTGAGGTGTCGGCACAGCTGTTTCACACTGGGAATTCTGGTCTGAAGTGCTGGGTGCAAGGCTTCTGCACGTGGCCCCCTATGAGCATGTGAAACGAGACTAAGCACACACACACACACACACACACACACACAAAAGGTTAGACTTTATTTTATCACCCAGATTCTATTTTTATTTCCCAGGAATTGTTAATGGGCTTTGCCCCGGCGGCCCTAGCGGATAGCTAGTATTATAATTTCCCACTTCAGAGATGAGAAAACCTAGGTCCAGAGAAAAAAAAGAGTGTTGTTTGAATGCTACAACTGGGTTTCAAATCCCCAACTTTTGGACTTCCAGTCTTCTTGTAAAGCACAGAATCTGCCTCAGCTTTTCCATGCATTGATCTGTGCCTGAAAAATATTTTAGGATATTAGTAATAGCTGAAAAAATGCAAATTTTAAATATATGCATTGGTTCATATAGTAAGAACTCCTAATTTTACTTTGCTGAGGCAATTTGCTGCCTCAGAATATTTACATTTATAACTGTACTTCTCTAGAAACAATAAAATAACCTCTTGACGTAGGTAATTAACAGAACCATAAAACATTCCCACAAATGGCATCTGCAGAAACAAGGTGAAATGAAGAGCTGTCATTTGAGCCAACCCCATTTGAAACTCATTTGGAAACATTTACCCAAAGGGAGATAAGGGAGAGATGTGTGGCTGTTTGTTGCAGGGTCATTTAACTAACAGCAGTTGGTTTCCGAATTAAACCTTCCATTTAAAATTGCCGAATGTGTGCGTATGCGCATGCGCCTGCACACACGTGTCTGAGCGACTCTCTGGTTATACGAGCAAGTTGTATTAATCACGTGGAAGTAGTTTTTAAAACTCTTTTAAAGAAGGCAGTTTGTCTTCCCTGATCCTATGAACATTGCCCAGTAGGGACTTCTGTGCTGTAAAGGGTAATTATAAGTTGTGACCTTGGGCATATCTTTCAACCTCTCTGGGCCTTGGTTTCTTTTCTTTTCTTTTTTTTTCGATTTTTTGGCCGCAAGGGATGTGGGAATCTTAGCTCCTGACCAGGAATCGAACCCGCACCCCCTGCATTGGAAGGCGAAGTCTCAACCACTGGACCGCCAGGGAAGTCCCAGGGGCCTTGGTTTCTTAACTTTTTAGAATGGATTCTTGCAAACGTGTGATGGATATAGACAAGTAACCAGATAAAGTATGACAGAGTACTTTTTTTTTTTTTAAAGTGGGATGAATATCAGGAGTCCCACATTTTTTAAAAAAAATAATTAATTAATTAATATATGGCTGTGTTGGGTCTTCGTTTCTGTGCGAGGGCTTTCTCTAGTTGTGGCAAGCGGAGGCCACTCTTCATCGCGGTGCGCGGGCCTCTCACTATCGCGGCCTCTCTTGTTGCGGAGCACAGGCTCCAGACGCGCAGGCTCAGTAATTGTGGCTCACGGGCCCAGCTGCTCTGCGGCATGTGGGATCTTCCCAGACCAGGGCTCGAACCCGTGTCCCCTGCATTAGCAGGCAGATTCTCGACCACTGCGCCACCAGGGAAGCCCTGACAGAGTACTTTTAGATGTATGCCTAGAACCCCACAAGAATGTTTAAAATGGAACAGATAATATCAAGAGTCGATGAGGATGTGGAGCAAGGGAAATTCTCATACACTGCTGGTGGTGTGGAAATTGGTGCAGTCACTATGGAAAGCTGCTTAGCATTGTCTACTAAAGATAAAAGTATACATACTTTATGACCCAGTAACTCCATCACTAGACATATACCAGTGGAAATGTGCACATATGTTCAACCAAGAGACTTGCACAAGAACGTTTATAGTTGCACATAGCCCCCAAATGGAAACAAGACAAATATCATCTGTGATAAATTGGAAAAATATATCACAGTATATTCACTTAATGGAACACTGTACAGCAATGAGAAAACATGAACTCCAACAACATGGATAAATCTTACAAAAATAATATTGAACCAAAGAAGCCAGGCACAAAAGAGTATGTATTATATGAATCCATTTATAGAAAGTTCCAAAATAGGCAAAACTAATCTCATTGTTAGAAGTCAGAATAATAGTGACCCTCAGAGACCTTGGTGCTAGAGGTGGGGATGGTCCCTGGAAGGGGAATGAGGGGGCTTCTAACATTCTGATAGCGTTTTATTACTTGATCTGGTTGCTGACTACTTTGGTGTATTCACTTTGTGAAAATTTATTGAGTTGGACCCCTATACTTTGTACTCAACTGTATGGCATACTTCAATACATAAAAAAAGGAAACATTCAAAGGATACTATATGATTACCAAAGATGGACATTTAATCCAGAACTGAGATAACCAAGGAAAGCTTCCTATAAGAGGTGGTTCTCAATCTTTAATCTTTACCTTTGCCATATATCTTTTTTTCTGGGGTATGTACATATTTATTTATTCTCTCAGTTTTACTGAGATATAATTGACATACAGCACTGTATAAGTTTAAGGTGTACCTTTACCAGTTAGCTTTGATACTTTGCCATAAATACACTGGAATCTGTTTCAGTGTGAAACTATTTCCATTGATCTGGATTTCAATTTTTATTTCATATGTGAGTATTACAATTTTAAAGTTAGAAATGTTAGGTCAAGCATCTGTTCATCACTCTTCATTTTAAAACTTTCCTCAACTTGTTTCACCTGTTTATTCATCTGTATGAACTTTAGAATAACCTTGTCAAGGTATATAAGACAAAATACTCCCCCTGCATTGGAATTTTGCTTGGGAATTATATAAATCTTAGAAATGATATTAGTTGGGTAAGAAATAGATACCTTGACAATAGTTTTATCATCTAGGAGCAGGGTTGGCATCCCCACTGCTCACCCCATTTAAATTACATTTTCTTCTCTACAGGATGTTTTTGATAAATGCTACTTCATGCCCTGGGCCTGTCTCAGACTGACCAATTGCCTCTGACCATTGCAAAGACACAATATCATGGCAAGAAATAAATGATTTTTATAATCAGGAGAGGTGGAAATATCAAGACGGGGACATCTTAAATTGAGGAGAAAAATCTCCTTGCGAGAAGAATGTCTGGCCTAGGGATAAATTAGTCACCAAGAGAATCGTGGAGTGCACCATTCTTCTGTAGATTTCCAGGGTAGAACGTAAGAAAGACGAAAGGGTTCAGAATGGGGGAAGAGGTGACCCCTCACTGAGCCTGCATCACCTGCCTGCCTGTTTTTTCTACCTCGAGTTATTCAGTGATTTTTGCCCTAAGAGCTGAAGATAGGAAATGGTGCAGGTGAACTGAGTTCTAATATGTCTCAGTGTCAATACCTGGTCATCAGGATGCTCCTCAGTGAACTTAATCCATGAGACCAGATAGCTTTTCAATGGATAAATCTACTCTGAGGATCACACCAGAGGCACAAATTGATGCAGTGAAAGTGGAGGGACTCTCGAGTCTAATGGCTGATTCCAGGCTCAAAAATTATAACACTTCTTGTGTGAGGAGCACTGTACAATGGACAGAGCTAGTCCTTAGCCATTATCTCATTTCACGGCCCTCTGTCCCCAACACCCTAATTCTTGGCCAATAATCCTTTGAGGTAGAGAGAGAGAGAGCCAGGGCAGAGCTTACTGCATCATTCTGCAATCAGGGAAATGAACTCAGAGAAGTTGAATAACTTGCCAGATTTCATTGGTAGTAAATGGCAGAGAAGAGGTTAGAACCCAGATCTCTCTGAGTCCAGAGCCAATGTCTTTTCTTCTATATTGTAGGGCATATCTGTTTGTCTCTTGATGCAAGGCTCCAGGCAATATTCTGCTATGGAGAACAACACAACTTGAAAGTGAACATTCTTGTTTGTGTTAGTACCAAAGGCAGCATTAAAAACCATCTGATATATAGTCATTCTAGTTTATAGTCTGAAATTAAAACTGTAAAGTAATTTCCTCTCCCAGCTTTAGGGGCAGCTTCTTGCGTGACTAATATTAGTAAGCTTTCAATATTATCATTGAAGTAGGGAAACTTAAAAATCAAGCAGTGACTCATTGTAAGTGAGCGAGAGATGAAATAATGCTGTGATGTGTCATAGTTGTCAGACAGCTCAGGAAGTCTAGACTTCCAAAATGAGTGGTTTTCCCCATAGACTGAGCTCATCTTCCCCAGGTGGTACATACTGCTTATGTTTGGAACCAGGAAGCCCATACCCTGGGAAGCGGAAGTGGCTGGCTTGCTCTTGGTCATACCCTACTACCTTATTCCCAAGAGCAGGGCTCAGGAAACTGTAGCTCCTATGCTACATAGGTGGCTCCTATGCCACCTTGTTTTTATAAATAAAGTTTTATTGGCACATAGACTATTCATATGTTTACTGTTGTCTATGGCTCCTTCCTCATTACAATGCAGAGTTTATAGTTGCCAGAGAGATAGTATGGCCAGTAAAGCTGAAAATACTGATTATCTGGCCCTTTAGAGCAAAAATTTGCTAACCATGGCAAATGCAGTCATTAAAACACCTGCTTTAAAAAAGGACTGGTCAAATTTATATCAACTTTTGAGAAGAAGTGGAACGCAAGCAAATTATAAAAGCATGCAGCATAGAATGCATCAGATTAAAACTCTGGTGCAGACTCAGATTTTGATTTGTTCAGGTTTATTTTTTCCTTGTGGGCAATTTTTCTTTCCCCTTGTGGGCAGTTTTATTTATTTATTTATTTATTGTTCTTGGCAGGGCTCTCTCTAAAGATCTGTCCGGACGTCAAGCTGCTCAATATGATTCCTCACAATATATTTGGGAACGATCTATCCTGCACTCTGTAAAGGGTTATTAGTGGTTTACCTTATTTACCAGAGTCATCTGCCAAAAAGAAAATGTATATTTGCTGGTTGTAGCTTTTATGCATATGGAAGTTTCCAGAGTCGTTAAAAATTTCCCTCTTTCTTTTCTTACAAAGCTGAAGTGAGTGACAGAATGAGATTGGAATTTTGTAATTGATTTAGAAAGCTGGTCTTGGGACACACCTTTTCAAATGGGAAGCTGGCCTCCAGAGGTAGACAGCTCCCTCTAAGAACAGCCACATGGGGTTCTGGAAATAGGCAGCAACCATATCATGTTTATTTTTTCTGCTTTGTAGAAATGTGCTCATCATCCAAAAAGCCTCTGGCTGAATATATCCAAACGTTTATTGCAATGAAGAACGAACCAATAACTAAATACAGGAAAGAGAATAATGGGCTGAATGTCCATACCAGCCTGTCGGAATTTAAATTCGAGCTCTGGCATGAATGGCCCCTCTTCTAGGCCTGGCAGGAGGATTATCTCTCTTTACTTGAAGGGTAATTTAGCTGTCAGCATTTCCTTCTCGAACTTCACTGTTACTTTTCTAGTCGACTTTTTAATTTCTTGCTATGAGTAAATCATCTGATTTTCTTTTTAAACATGATTCATCTTTGTAGGGTTTAACTGTTTGCTTTGCTTATATCTCACGGATACTTAGTTGCTTTGATTGATGTTTTTCCCAAGCTCAATGAACCCACTGAAGACAAACGTGGAAACTCAATAGAGAAATCAGAACCAATGGCAAGGTACCCTCCGCCCCTTCTCACCCCATCTCATATACCGCAATACAGAACACTTCACAAATCTGTGGAGATGAAGAGGCAGTAGAAAAAGCATATTGCTGATGAAATACATTCAAGATGCAAGTGGCAAATGACCAGAACACAGTGTGATCAGTCTGACCCTATCTTCAAGGTTTTGTTGAAGAAAGAAACTTAAAAAAAAAAAGCAAACCCCAGGCCTGTGGATGAGCGATGCCACTAAATGAGCTGACAGCAGAAGTAATTTAAAAGAGGAAGCTTGAGCCAGTGTTCAAATACGAGGGGAAAAACAGCCGTTACACTGGCAGTTGAAGTTGGGGAGTGAGGGAAGAGGCAGGGAAGCAGCCAGAGAACCAAATTCTGCAAACATTAGCGATTTATAAAATACCCACAGAGTGCCAGTGCATGACAAATAAAACCAGACGGAGGAACGAATTGCTGAACATCCTGTCTAGGTATGCAGGTGGGGGGCGGGAACCACCCTTTCCTTAGCCTTACAGAGCCAGGCAAAGAGAGCCTGCAACTCTTGCAAATTGAGGAGCTGCTGGGGAATAGCAACTAGGGCTGGGAGGAAAGAGATATTTGGAATTTGTATAGCCACCTGAGTATATGGAGGCTTGGATGCATGTCCTTTTCAGACCACGTCTAATTTATTATTGCCTGGAACGGGCCAGGGATCTGCCTCTTTGTAGGCCCTGTGGTGTTACTAGGCTCAGGCACTGTGTCACTGCTTTGTGGACAAATAGTTCAGGATCTCAGCTGTCACAGCTTCCCCCAGTGCCCCAAGTTGTTCTTTCATCCCTGCATTTCCTGTTCTGCCAGCACTGTGCCCAGTATATATTTGATGTTGGAAAATGTGTGTTGAATTGAATGATCAAAAGTTTTAGGAGGAAATGACAGGTAGTAAGCACCAGACAGAGGCAGGTATAAATTCTCGTTGTACCACTTACCTTAGGCACGTTAATTATGCTCTCTATGACCTTCAGTTTTCCCATCTGTATAATGGTACCAGTCTTAGAGCGTTGTGAAGATTAAATGCAAGAGTGTTCACAGCATGCCTGATATGGTGTCTGGGGTATAAAAGGCATTCAATAAATGGTAGACATTGTTAGATTGTAAAGCATCACACCTCCCAGTGTGTTTGCAATTGAACAGAACACTTTAAAGGGAAATAGTTCTACCGTTGGTGTTGAAGGAAATGCGGTAAGACGAAAGGGCAGTGGGTTGAAAGAGAGTTGGTTGTGGGGCTTGAACTGGGTCAGAGCAGGTAGTTTGGGACCAAGAAAGTGAATCCCAAGGTGAAGTTGGATCCCTGCTGTGAAGCAGTGGGATAGGTCTACACTTAAACAAGCCATGTGGCATCAAGGAGGTTGGCTCTGGGCTAGTCCCTTAAGCTAACTGAGCCTTGATTTCTTCACCTAAAAATGAGGGAGTTAGACTACTAGGTAGTCTCTATCATCTCATGGTTCTAGGATAAACTTAAATTGAGATAGATTTTAGAGGGTATGTTAATAAGTCCCACAGATCAATGACAGGACTAGAATTGGAATTCTTTTTTCCCACCTCCTGAACTAGCACTGGAGGCAAAGGATATTTCATTCCTCATGTAGTGTTCATGTAATTAGCTTAAAGGTGTTTTGGGGAAGATGAGGAATGAGCTAGGAATCCTTTTCTCTTACCTCACTTGCTGCTTTCCAGGAGATGAATTACTGTGAGATGGATGGAAAAAATATTGCCTCTGCCCTCATGGTCCTCAGGTTCAGAAATTCACTGGAATTCAATCTTGAGAAAGACAGTGCCCCCACGCTTTGTATACTGTCACATACAGGAAGTAATACAGTCATTAAAAAATAATCATCTTGAATTTTTGATGGCTCTCTGCTTGCTTGCAATTTTATTATTCATAGGTGTTAGCTTTGCAATTACAAAACCTGGTATTGTTGATATTTTGGAGCAAATTCTGACATCAAATTTGGTTTGCCAATAGATGGGATGAACATGTCAAGGAAAACAGAGGGCAATGACAAGGGATAAAATCCCATTTGGTTTCTACAGCTAATAATCTTGTTCAGAGCACAAGATATTTGAACACCATAATACGATTTCCACATTAAAAGCACGTTCCAGTCAATTCAAAAATTAAGTAAATAGAGCAGAGGCATACAGTTCTACTAATCCACCAATGTCATAAATTTAATGATTTTAGCAGCTCAAGGAAAACAGGGATTGTTGTAAAACTTCACATCTGAATGTGTTACTGCCTCTAACAATGATTGTTTGTCATTTACCTGACACTAAAGGTGTGAACTGCACATTACCGGAATCAAAGGTTTTGCATAAAACAAAACAAAGGCTCTTTCTCCAAGGCTCTCCAAGAGTGTGCAAGTGACTCATGAGAATGTGTCAAAAAACCAGTGAGAGACAAGGGGCTAATATCTGTGGAGTAGGCCTTGAAAAGGATGCATTTTCCATAAAGGGTAATCAGGAATGTGTATCTGTGAACTACCGAAGCTTCTCTAAGATAAAGTAAATTGTAGAAAAATCTGGAATCTTCTTTGTCCACCAATCTTTCCTGGTACAAAATGGTCTAATGGTCTCTGACATCTATACATTCCTGCACACTTCCTTCCAGCATCTTACAAAGCATTGGAGGAAAAATGGAAAGGCATGCATTTTAATCTCTGATTTATCTGTGGAAGAATTAGGCTTTCAAGCATATTTCTTCATAAGTTAGTGAAGCATTTGTGATAAATCTTGTCAGCACTATAGGTTTAAAAATATATATGGAACTATCTACAATATTTAATATGTAATGAAACTTGTTCAGGGAATCAAACAGACATAAAACTGTTATTTCAATTGAGTCTGATTACTATCCGCAACAGCAGTAGAAACAGTACCCCTGATTTCTGGTACTTTTCTCTTATTTGGAGTGGTTCGTTTAACACAGGACTCTAAAAGCTCACCAGTGATTATTTGAGGATGGCTGAGTCTACACTAAGGAAAGAATGATATAGTCTACATAATAGTGCAGTAAGCTGCAAATAAATTACACTGATAAACATAGCACCATAGTCTTCTGGTGTTTCCTACCAATCCGTCTACACTAAGGTATTAATAAAATACCTAAGGGAAGTATCCTGGTCCTGTTTGGACACTTTTCTTCCATTGGTGTCTTGGGTCTGTGTTGTCGGTTTTGGTGCCTCATTTTTGCTGGTGGTGTGCATATCCAAGCTGGTATTTGAATCAGACTTGTCAGTCTTTCAGTCTGTAAATTTTTAGTAATTGTATTTAAAGCTTGAGGTCTTCATCAACTGCTTTTCTATAACACTGGTTATATTCCTATTCCTATTAGCTACTGCATTAACATATGTGATACTGGAAGTTTAGTAAATTCCAGTTTTGCAAATATGCCTGCCTTCTATGGCTATGTGAAGATGGGAGAAAACAGTCTTCACACTGAGAATTATCTCATACTGGCTTGTCCACTGAAATCATTGGCCCTGTGTATATTTGTTTTTTTAGTTGTTCCAGAAGAAAAGCATGGTAGCAGAAAGTGCATCCATCAGAAGGGTTACAAGCCTGCATCTGTTACTCATTGCAATAGAACTTAAGTTTCTTCAGTCCTCTCCTATTTAAAATGGGATGGTTAACATTTCATGAACTTTCATAGGTTTAAATAATGAATGTAGAGCATGCTGTTTAGAAACTGGTATTTAGTAAACATTTAACAATTGATCTCACTTTATGTGCATTTATGTTTGGCCTGCATATGGATACTGAAAAGTAAAGGAAGGTTCTGAGAAGTGATGTTTTGGGTCCCCCCATCCCCGTGCAAAACAAATCTATATTTGCCAGATAGATTCCAGCTTCTTTTAAAATGGAGGTGTATAGGGAGAAAGCTTGTGATAAAATGATAAAGAAATAATTATGTTTTATGTCAATTATATCTCAATAAAACTGGGGAAAAAAGGAAGCACATATCATTAAATAAAAAGTAAGAATGCAATGTGTGCTACTGGCTAAATTGTGTATTTTTGCCGTGGTCTCATTAATTCCACAGACCATTCTGAGAATCGTTTGCATAGGACAAGAATATTGGAAACCTCCTTTTCCCTTCTGCCCCCCAAGGAAAGATTTCTGGTTTACTTTGAAATGTATGTATCCGAACGCATCTCAGTCTTTCAGTTGTTATGAATTGTGATCTCCCAACAGCTGGTCTTTGAACTTGCAGGTACTTCCCACAGTTTTTTTCTTTTTTCTTTTCCTTCTTGAGCCCCTTTCATGATTGAATTAATAAATAGAAAAACAGCAAAAACAAAGAGAGGAAGAGATAAAGTTATAAAATAGTGCCCATTCAGTTACATTAAAGATTATTATTAATCTAAAACATCACAAGCTCCTGATAGCAAAGAGAATTCTTGCAGTACCCTGGTTTTTTTTTTTTTTTTTTTTCTTTTTTAATAAAAAATGTAAGAGTACTTTGCCTGGAGATAAAGGCATATTTTGAAACCCAAGTGTCATTTGTTGAAGCTTCCACAGCTACCTCAGCAAAATGAAGATGATGCATGGGCTGTTTTGCTTCAAAAAGCACAAGAGTTGAGAATACTTTCATGTTTATGTGAATAAATTCTACATAAATTTATACCTCTTGAATTCTGCACACATAATACCTGGGAGATAGACTTTAGATTTTGTGTCTAAAATCACAGCAACAGCTAGAACACCAAGAAAAAACCCTGGCGTTTATTTTTCAGTGACCTTGACACACAGGATTGAGTAGACATGAAAATATCGACCCAGCTGTAGACAAGCACTGTCAGCAGTTGAGAAATAACCTGGCAGAAAAAGTTTCATTAGCGACTTGGGAGAGTGACATAGTCAAATTCTCAGCTGGATTTGGGGATAATGAAAACTGACATGCATACCTTCAGGTTCCCTAAAAAAAAAAAGTGGAAATGAATATTTGCATATCCCCCGCCCACATCCCACTCTCATCTTCCCCAGGCCAGTATGGTGCTGTTAGACCCCCTTAATGAGGGAATCCAGGACAACAGTGGGTGAGCCGCTGGCACCCGGTTAAGACCAGGAATTTTACAGCCAGAGGATCTGTCTGGGCTTGAGTCTTGGCTCTGTTACCTGCTAGCTCTGGCAAAATTATTTAACCTGTTTTTGTGCCTCACTTTCCTCATTTCTAAAACGAGCTTAAAAAATCCCACCTACTTCATAGGGCTGTTGTGAGGGTTAAATAAATAAAATACGCACAAAGTGCTTAAGATAGTGCCTGGCATCTAGTAAGTGCTATGTAAGTATTAGCATTGCTATCATTGGGAGACCGTGATACAAGTTTTGTGCTGGGAGATATTTTCCCTTGCTCAGCTCCACCAACACCAAAGTGTCCCTCCAGGCAAGCCCCCACCCCTGGAGTAACTGAGGGAGCAGGTTAGGCTGCTGGGAACATGTCTGATTACTAGCCTTATTCCTGGCCACCCTGGCACTTATTTTTATTATTATTATTTTTTTTAAATTTTTATTTATTATTTATTTATTATGTTTATTTTGGCTGTGTTGGGTCTTCGTTTTTGTGTGAGGGCTTTCTCCAGTTGCGGCGAGTGGGGGCCACTCTTCATCGCGGTGCGCAGGCCTGTCACTATCGCGGCCTCTCTTGTTGCGGAGCAGAGGCTCCAGACGCTCAGGCTCAGTAGTTGTGGCTCACGGGCCCAGTTGCTCCGCGGCATGTGGGATCTTCCCAGACCAGGGCTCGAACCCGTGTCCCCTGCATTGGCAGGCAGATTCTCAACCACTGCGCCACCAGGGAAGCCCTTGGCACTTATTTTTTGGAGTATTCTTTTAATATATATTTTTAAATGTTAGCTAAAAGAACACGACAAAGCTAGGAAACTTGGGTGGAAGGATCTGGAAGTAGAGCTCTCAGCAAAGACTTTGGGAGAGGTCAGAGAAGCAGGAGTGTGAGCAGAAGGACGCAGGTGGGAGTCCCAGCTCCTTTGTGCAGCCGTGTGATTCCCAGACAAGTCACTAACTCTCCCTAAGCCTCATTCTCTTATTTATAACATGGGAATAATAACAGTATCTTCTTTTTTTTTTTTTTTTTTAATTGTGAGAATGGGTACCATTTTATTTTTTATTTTTTAAAAATTATTTATTTATTTATTTATGGCCGTGTTGGGTCTTCGTTTCCGTGCGAGGGCTTTCTCTAGTTGCGACAAGCGGGGGGCCACTCACTATCGCGGCCTCTCTTGTTGCGGAGCACAGGCTCCAGACGCGCAGGCTCAGTAGTTGTGGCTCACGGGCCCAGCTGCTCCGCGGCACGTGGGACCTTCCCAGACCAGGGCTTGAACCCGTGTCCCTTGCATTGGCAGGCAGATTCTCAACCACTGCGCCACCAGGGAAGCCCAAGCAAACCTCTTTTTCCCCCCCATATTCTAGGTTGAGTAATTCTTCTTCAGTAGGAATTTTTAGAAATCTATCCTAAGAAAATTCTCATAGACTTGCATAGGGATTTAGCAACAGGGATATTCCTTGCAGTATTTTGTTTGGTGGGGATGCTAAAAAATTGAAAATCACTTGAAAAAAATCCAACAGTCCAGGATTGATTAAATCAGACATTGTTTTAAGATGGATCAGTCACGATACTTTTGGCTACAAATAGGATAATCCTCCCCTCTCTCCTGCTCCTTTTTTTTTTTTTTAATTAATTAATTTATTTTTAATGGCTGTGTTGGGTTTTCGTTTCTGTGCAAGGGTTTTCTCTAGTTGTGGCAAGCGGGGGCCACTCTTCATCGCGGTGCGCAGGCCTCTCACTATCGCGGCCTCTCTTGTTGCAGAGCACAGGCTCCAGACGCGCAGGCTCAGTAGTTGTGGCTCACGGGCCCAGCTGCTCCGCGGCACGTGGGACCTTCCCAGACCAGGGCTCGAACCCGTGTCCCCTGCATTGGCAGGCAGATTCTCAACCACTGTGCCACCAGTGAAGCCCCTCTCCTGCTCCTTTAAATTAGGGTATATAACTGAAGACACTTATTATTTAAATAACAAGTGCAGAGGTAGGGCTGGTCCCAACTGTGATATTTCAATGTCTGGCTTAGTTTCTTTTGATTCTTCCTCTTTAGACTTTTCTGTGTTTGCTTCCCTCTCAGGCTGGTAGCTAGACGGCTGTACCATTTCCAGCATCCCTTCTAGAGAGAACAACCTCCAGGGAAAGAAGAATCGCCTCTTCTTTTTTAGAAGCATCCAGCTGATCCTTCCTCTCCCATGCATAATATACAAAGTGAAAGAAAAGAGCAGATATAAAACTAAAGGGCAATTTTCGTTGCCTCTTTTTTCAAGAAACATTTGCTCATTCCTGTTTTTTCTTCTAGGTGAATTTTAGAATTAGCTTATCTATTTTCATAAAGTATTCTCTTAGATTTTGACTTGATTATTTTGAACTTACAGATTCACCTGGGGGAGAGATGGCCCTAAATGTTATTTTAATTTAGAAAACACAAAAGTGGTAGCGTTGTTTATAATACTGAAAAATGGGAAAGAATTTCCTATCTATCAACAGGAAAATGGATGAACAAAACATAGTATGGTCATACACTAGAATGTCATGTATCAGTTAAAATGAATGAACTGGTAACGTAGGCTAGTGCTTAAAGGTATGATATCATTGATATGAATTACAAAAAGCACACAGTACAAAACTTTCTGTGGTTCACAAATACATGCATATGTATGTAAAAACCATAAAAAGGCATTGGACGGATGCGTCAGATTCATGATAATGGTTGCCTTTAGGGAGCATTGAAGGAGAATGGGAAAAAGGAGACTTCAACTATATCTATAATGTTTTATTTCTTTTATTTAAAAAATATTTGAAACATAGTAGCCTCAGGGGGCAGAGAACTGGATGTTTGGGCAACAGTGGATGGGAGATATATATTCTCTCTTACCTTTCATATTTTGAACCATGTGAATGTCTTACCAACTCAGTATAAATAAGATCATAAAACAGAATAGAACACATGACAAGATGCTAACAAAGATCTGTTCTCGGGCTTCCCTGGTGGCGCAGTGGTTGAGAATCTGCCTGCCAATGCAGGGCACACGGGTTCGAGTCCTGGTCTGGGAGGATCCCACATGCCGCGGAGCAACTGGTCCCGTGAGCCACAATTACTGAGCCTGCGCGTCTGAAGCCTGTGCTCCGCAGCAAGAGAGGCCGCGATAGTGAGAGGCCCGCGCATCGCGATGAAGAGTGGCCCCCACTTGCCACAACTAGAGAAAGCCCTCGCACAGAAACGAAGACCCAACACAGCCATAAATAAAATAAATAAATAAAATTTGAAAAAAGAAAATGCTCCCTATTAAAAAAAAAAAAAAAAGTTTAAAAAAAAAAAAAAGATCTGTTCTCAGTGGGACTTTTATTCTCTATATTTTTCATATTTAAAAAATTTCTTTAAAAAGGGAAAAGATAGTAACTTGCACCAAGGTGGTGGTGCAGGTGGTACTGGTGGTCGTGGCTGGTGGCAGTTGAGGAGGAGATGGAGGTGTGGAGGGTTGGTGGAGGTTATTAGTGCTCTGTCTCCAGTGTGATATATGTTCTCACATACCCTCTGCGTGAACTTTGCATAGGTGATGAGCTTTTCCCCTGGTGTCTGATCCAGACTCTTGTGCAAGAGTTTTGGAGCTTGAGAAGGATGGACATATCTTAGAAGCATGCTTTGCACTTTACTATGGTCCCTGGAGTGGTGATGCTTTGGGCTCCAGTCTCATTGGTTTCCTCTCCATATACCACCACCATCTCCTTCCTCCTAGATGACTCCATCCTGAACCATATTAGACAATGGGTTGAAAACCACAGTTTCTTCCGCTTGCCTTTTGTCCTCTTGGCTACCCTCCTCTTCTTCTTGCAAGAAAAGACCAGAAACTCTAGGTGTATTCTCAAGAGGAGAACGGAAGCCTAGAAGAATGACAATTCCCCTGGGGTCTAGTGGAAGACAGGAGTGCCAACAGCTTGTTTCTTTTTTTTCAAAATTTATTTTATTGAAGTATAGTTGATTTTCAATGTTGTGTTAATTTCTGCTGTACAGCAAAGTGATTCAGTTTTACATATATATATTCTTTTTCATATTCTTTCCCATTATGGTTTATCACAGGATACTGAATATAGTTCCCTGTGCTATACAGTAGGACCTTGTTGTTTATCCATCCTATATATAATAGTTTGCATCTGCCAATCGCAAACTCCCACTCCATCTCTCCCTACCTTCCTCCCCCTTGGCAACTACAGTCTGTTCTCTATGTCTGTAAGTCTGTTTCTGTTTTGTAGAAGTTCATTTGTGTCATATTTTAGATTTCACATATAAGTGATATTATATGATATTTGTCTTTCTCTGTCTGACTTACTTCACTTAGTATGATAATCTCTAGGTCCATCCATGTTGCTGCAAATGGCATTATTTCATCTTTTTTTAATGGCTGAGTAGTATTCCATTGTATATATGTACCACATCTTCTTTATTCATTCATCTGTTGAAGGACATTTAGGTTGCTTCCATGTCTTGGCTATTGTAAATAGTGTTGCTATGAACATAGGGGTGCATGTATCTTTTTGAATTATAGTTTTGTTCAAATATATGCCCAGGAGTGGGATTGCTGGATCATATGGCCACTCTATTTTTAGTTTTTTGAGGAATCTTCATACTGTTTCCCAGACTGTGGTTGCACAAATTTACATTCCCACCAACAGTGTAGGTGGGTTCCCTTTTCTCTATACCCTCTCCAGCATTTTTTTAAATTGAAGTATAGTTGATTTACAATGTTGTGTTAATCCAGTATTTGTTATTTGTGGACTTTTTAATGATGGCCATTCTGACTGCTGTGAGGTGGTACCTCACTGTAGTTTTGATTTGCATTTCTCTAATAATTAGCGATGTTGAGCATCTTTTCATGTGCCTGTTGGCCATCCCAACAGCTTGTTTCTTGAGGCCAAGGAGGAGAGAGGTCACTGAGGCACCAGGCTGGTAGGGATGATGGTATAGATGAGAGAGAGAGAGCGAGCCATCTTTTGGGGAAGTGGAGTGAGGCACTCTTGGGAGTTTTAATGAGTTCCTGTGGATACATTTTCATATTTGAAGGAGACAGGGTGAAGATTAGAAACTCCTGGGCTTTGCTTCTTTAAACACAGTGCAGCTCTGAGGCTGTAATGTAGGGTTTTATATGCATTATGATAATAATTGGCTGACTCTACGGGGCTGGCAGTGGTTACGTGGCTTTTGTTGGTCTCATTACAGATGTAATTCCAGAGTTGTGGAGCTCTGAGGATCCTTGTGCCAGGGTTTCAGTTGCACCTCTGGGTGCATATACCTCTGTATATGTCCACAGTGTGAGTTGCAGCCTCCCCCATCTGTCTTCATCTATTCAGAGGAGGCAGTCTCTAGAAAACTGTGAGGGCAGGAATCGGGAAGGAGAAAACACAGATGTATCAAGGAGCCATGTCCTCTATGAACGGAGACAGCAGATGTATTAGTGAACAGCATGAGGAGAAAAGATAAAAAGAGAGAAAGTGGGTGCTATAGACTGAATGTGTTCCCTCCCCCTCCCTAGTTCATGTGTTGAAACCTAAGGCTCAAGGTGATGGTATTAAGAGGTGGGGCCTTTGGGAAGTGACTTAGTCTTGAGGGTGGAGCCTTCATGAATGGGATTAGTGCCCTCATCAAAGAAGCCCCAGAGAGCTCTCTTGCCCCTTCCATCCCATGAGGACACAGTGAGAAGACAGCCATCTATGAACCAAGAAATGGGCCCTCACCAAACACCAAATCTGCTGGGACCTTGATCTTGGACTTCCCAGCCTCCAGAACTGTGGTAAAGAAATGTTTAAGCCACCCAGTCTATGATATTTTGTCATAGGAGCCTGCACTGACTAAGACAGTGGGTGTCTCTGCTCTTTATTTTTTGTTTATGCTCTTTTTATAGTACTAGGAAATGTGTTTTTCTGGGCTACATTCTTCCCACCATAATTCAGATGGACGTTGTCACCATGTTTGAAAACCACTTGAAATGATAATTTGGTGTTATTCTACAGACACTTACTAAGAATGACTTACTAAGAAAACTATTTACATGCTGGGGATACTGTGCCAGAAAAATTACTAAACAAATTATATTCTTTTCCTTCCACAAAATCAGAGTTACAAAGAGCAATATATTAGCCATTTTCTTTGCCAAGGAACTTGAGAGATGACGTTCTCTTTCTTTAAAATTCATATTAATGACCTTAGACATTGGGTTTCCAAGGGAAAGACTCTTTGCAACATCTATGTAGTACTTGGGTGTTTTTGTGTTGAATTTACTTTAAAGCTAACCTCTATAGTTTGATTAAAATAATGTAAAATATATATAGCAGGAAGGCTGGGAGGACAAACACTAAAATGATTTTCATTGATTTTCTCTGGACATAGACGTTCTGGGTGATTTTATATTTTCAGACTTCTAAATTCCAAATATTTTGCAATTTGTATTTATAACTTGAAAAATAAAAATAGTTACTGTTAACAATCACTCTTTATAAATTTTTATCTGCCATATGATTGCAAAGGTTTAAACCATTTATGAAGCAAAGAGACTGCAAGTTGAAAACACCGAAATATATATATATATATATATATATATATATATATATATATATATATATATATATATATATTTTATTGGCGTATAGTTGCTTTACAATATTGTGTTAGTTTCTACTGTACAGCAAAGTGAATCAGCTATACGTATACATATATGCCCTCATTTTTGGATTTCCTTCTCATTTAGGTCACTGCAGAGCATTGAGTAGAGTTCCCTGTGCTATACAGTAGGTTCTCATTAGTTATCCATTTTATACATAATATCAATAGTGTATATGTCAGTCCCAATCTCCCAATTCATCCCACCACCCCCCTTTGCCCCTTGGTATCCATATGTTTGTTCTCTATGTCTGTGTCTCTATTTCTGCTTTGAAAACACCAAAATACTAAAAGTGATTCTTTTTGAGTTAGAATCCTTCTTTATTTTACAGTTATTCTGTAATGAACAGGAACTACTTCCATAGTGGAAAAAAATTATTTTAAGAACGAATTTATTAGACTTCATCCAGAGAAATGGCAAAAGGGTCAGGCCAGCTTAGCATTTTCTCTCTCACAGTGGCATTCTAGAATCTTTTTTGAAACGGCATGTTTTTCCTTGATATCAATCTCAGGAGGTTGAAGGACATACCCTAAATACCTCTAGCTTCCCTTAATAGTAACTGATTTGAATGTATTATCCTCATATTTTTAGAAATTCTTAAATCTCACTGTGACTCAACTTGAAGAAAAAAAATACATTTGTGTTAATTTTAATAAAGTCTTAAGGGAAGTATGGCTGAATTGATGTCTAATTCCTTGTTAAGGGGGAGCTTCTGTTGGGTACTGGCCATATGCACTTACCCGGGGAGCTAGTCTCGACTGGAATGGGGAAAGGCTCCATTTTCTTGAGCGCCTGGAGGCTGACCACCGCTGGAGGGAGGGAGGAGTGAGAATGCAGATTGCTGCTGAGAAAGGAGGCGAGTTCAGTGTTCAGGAAGCTGTGTTAGTGTCAGCTCTGAGGGAGAGGCAGAAATCAGGAGAGAAGGAATAAGTTAGAATACAGGGTTTAAACCAGGTAGACCTTGTCCCAGATTTAGTTCTGCCACATTTCTAGCTTTGGGCAGGGCACTTAACCTCTTTGACCCTCTGTTTCCCTGTCTTTAAAATAGTTGTGACCCATATAATTTGTTCAGAAAAGTACCGTAAAATGTTAACAGTGGTTTAATGACCATTTTAGAACCTTAACAATTCTGTAGATCTAGGTCTAAGTAATTTGTAAAACTTATTTTTTTTCTGCTTAAGGACCACCAATTTATTTTTGATTTTTTTGTGTGTGAAATAAAATGAGTATGTTGAATTGAAAAATAATATTAAAACCAATATCCAGGTACCCGTCATTCAGTTTAATACCTAGATTGTTACCAGAACCTTAGAATCTGCTTAAGTGCCGTAATTGCTAAATTATAATTCATTGTCATAAAATTCAAAACAGGCTGGGAATAATCTTAAATTGTCATAGATGTGCTCTTATTGGGTGCTGGCTGCATGACATGGAGGTCAGGCAAGGTGGCCAAATCAAAGGTGCAAGTCCAGACCTGGCAAATATGGCTGTAAGTAACTCCCTACTCTTGGTCTCATTTAGTCTATTAAAGAAGTCTAAAATATCATTCATGTAGACCTTTCTTTTATAGGCAATTAATAATAATTGCTCAGAAAATCAGATTTGCTGAGAGCTAAATCCAGGCTGGGCACTGAGCTAAGCAGTTTCCAAGCACTGTCGTATTGAATTCTCACAGTCTTTCGGGATAAACACAGCTATTCAAGTTGCACATGTGGAACTGAGGGTTCGAGAAAGGAAGCCATGTTTTCAAGGTCACACAGCTAGAAGGTCGTAGAGATCAAAAGCAAATCTTCGTCCCTTAACCATGCGACTATATTTTCCCCAAGGATCCTCGTCATTGTCCTCAGTAGGGGTCATATCTGTTTGTGGGTCCAAGGATACCACTCAATGTCACTGTTCCCAGATGTGGACTGAGCTTAACCTTGTAAGGCCCAGGCTCTCCTGAGAGTTGGTGCACTGGGTCCCCACTGGTAGGTTCTTAGCACAGACACCAAGTTTAGCCATAGCTTTTACTCTTTGCCCCTTTGCTCCACAGTGTCACTTTTGAGTGGTTCAAAAACTCTTATGTTGCTCTTATTTACTCCATCTACATTGTTTATTTCCAGTATGTCAATTAGGTCTAGCATATTCTATGCGTTTAACACAATTTTCCCTATTATCCCTTAATTCAACAATTTTCAAAGAATATTTTGGGGGTGGGAACATCTTCAGTGTGTTTATTGGTAAAGGTGATTCTTTACAATTTCTTTATTTTGAAGGTCTGTCTTCCTCCCATCTCCCCACCCCCAGCAAATCACTGATTCTTTAGTTGATGTCTTTGCTTTACTAAATATAAAACTAGCAAAAACAAACAAACAAACCATGAAAAGATTGCTAGCAAATAAACATGACACAAAACTATAAATAAACATGGAAAATAATCTGCCTTGTAATCAAATAAATGCTGTTTCAAAAATATAAAGAGGTAACCTGCTTGCCTATTATATCAGCAAAAATGATTTATAAATGGTAATATCTAATACTTGCAACACTGGTGAAATTGGTATTCTTCACTCCAGTAAAAATGGCATAACCTTCTAGAAAACAGCATCTCACTATGTACAAAGTGCCCTAAAAATGTTCACAGCTGTTGATCTAATAGTTCCATGTCTAGGAATCTTTCACAAGAAACTAATATGAAAGGGGAGATTTATACGCACTGGTATGTTACTTTCACTAATATTTATTAAAAAAAACCAAAAACTAAATAGCCAGCTGTAAGGGAATGACTAAATAAATGTAATGTCTTTAATTGTAGAATATTACACACTTGTTAAATATATGTAGTTATATGCTTATGAACAAATGTTAAAGAAAGGAAAGAAGTTTGTAGGCATACCATAATTACAACTCTGTGCAAAGATTAGGGTAAATTTTTAAAGAAACTAACAAGAAAACATTTAGTTATACATAAAGGCTTATCAGAAGTTCATTTCCTTAAGATGTTCCACTGGGTGCTAAATAAAGGTATTTTATGAAATATACCTTGTCATGTTTGTTGATTATGATTCATCTTTGGGCATTAGTGTCACTCCTTGGAATTAGAGGCAAAGAACTGGGGACTATTCACACAGAAATATGGCCATGGTCTGGAAGAACCATGGTGTAGTGGCACTAAATGTGTCAGAACTTGGACCCCATCCAAATTCTAGATTTTTACTGACATCAAAAGTTTTTGCCGGGCTTCCCTGGTGGCGCAGTGGTTGAGAATCTGCCTGCCAATGCAGGAGACACGGGTTCGAGCTCGAGTCTGGGAAGATCCCACGTGCCGCAGAGCAACTAGGCCAGTGAGCCACACTACTGAGCCTGCGCGTCTGGAGCCTGTGCTCCGCAACAAGAGAGGCAGTGATAGTGAGAGGCCTGCGCACCGTGATGAAGAGTGGCCCCCACTTGCCACAACTAGAGAAAGCCCTTGCACAGAAACGAAGACCCAACACAGCCAAAACTAAATAAATAAATAAATAAATAAATAAAATTAAAAAAAAAAAAAAAGTTTTTGCCAAGCTGGGATATTGCTTTGTTGAAGGAATATGATGATTTTGATAGACGAAAGCCTGGAAGCCAGGTAGCAGGGGTTAAAACTCATATACACATTCTAGTTCTTCAGAGCTCAGTTTAGCTTTCACGGAATAACCATCTGGAATTGGCTTAAAGTAGAGAATCTTTTCTCTCAGAGTTTCATCAACCATGTACCATCTCCTTGTGTCGACAGATCTAGTTAAGCCCCCCATTGAGGCTCTTGCTTTTTACACTCCTGGATCATACCTTCTAACTCTTCTAACTCCTGAATTTTCCTGCCACTGTCTTCCTATTCCTGATTTTATTTCAGAGGAAACAGAGAGATACATGAATGGCAATTTTATTGGCACACATTCTGGAAGCTGTAATTAGTGTAAATAAAGTAAGATACATATAAAAGACAGAGATGTTTTAAAAATGATTCCATTTGATACCAAATATTTATTTTCAGTTCAAGTCTCACATTTTAAACTTGTAACAAGAAACCCATCTCTTCCTGTGAAAGAGCTTTTGTAACACGTTAGGAAAACATATGCATTTGAGGAAAAAAATTAAATACACCAAAACGACAACTGAGTTATGGTTGTGAGTTTGAGGGTGAAACATTTTATTTTAATTTTCTAAACTTTCTAAACTATATTTATATTATTTTCCCCAGACTAAACATTAAAATGATTCTGGTTGATTCTGAAGAAATTAAAATACCCCCTAATGTCTTTCTTTTAGCTTAAGAAAAAATCAAGGCTTTTTCAAAGTACGAAGGGTTGCTATTACTGAGGATAATCCAAAATCTGTGCTATAGATTAAGAAAGGAATTCCTAAAAGCATTTCCCCAAACTTTTTTGGAAGAAGGCAGCACCGAAGGAGTAAATGTGTAGCCTCCAAAGGGGACAAATTCATGGATCTTACCATTTTCCATATGTGTTTCAAAAGCAATCATGTTTTCTTACAGGCTTATTTATGCATGGAATTAACTAACTTTCTTTTGAAAGAGTGTTCTAGTTAACTGTTGCTACATCAATGCAGCACAAAATCTTAGTAGCATACAACAGTAAGCTCCTATTCAGCTCATGAATGTGTAGGTTAGGTGGAGATCGGCTCATGTGGGCTGGGTTCAGCTGGGTGTCACCTGTCAAGTTGCAGTGTCTGGGGTGGCTTGCTTTTCACTGCAGGTCTAGGCTAGATGGGCTCCACACGCCTCTCATCCTCCCTGGAGCCATCCAGCTCCAGCTAGCAGGGCTAGTTCTTCTCATGGCAATAGCAGGGGAACAAGATGGCCATCAGAAAAATTCATGTCTAGGCTTTGGGCTGTCACTTCCTTGCTCTGCCACTGATGAAAGCAAGCCAGATAGTAGAGCCCAACATTAAAGGCAGGAAATACGTTCTGGCCATGGTGAGGCCACAGCAAGGGAGGGGTGAAGAATTGGAACCCATCTTTCAATCTACCACAAAGAAGGTGAAAAGATGAAAGATAGTGCCATGAAGCTAGAAAATGATCAAATGGTAAACTAGGTACCCAAATCACAAAGGGTGATAATTTGAAAAGAAACAGTCATTCTGCTGACTCCTCCTTTGCTGACTGATAGCCCTAACACTTTGCCCACTCTTTGGTCACTTTAGGAATTTAAGGCAGCAATTTACAGAGAATAGAGTGACTGTCTCATACTGAATCTTTCAATCATTTTGACCAAAGCAGCAGAAATAGAAGGCTTCTGAATACTGCTCCAAGTAAAACTTTTAGAAAGAAATATCGATTTCTTTTTTCTAGTCTAAAACAAGTCCAGCCTATGCCAGGCTCAGAGTCCTTGAAGGATCTCGGCATGCCAGCATAAGAAATGCAGACAATTATCTGCTCTCAGATCAATGCTGGTGAAGGGAAGAGTGTCTGTGCCCCATAGCAAGGGAATATGAACAGAAGGGGTAGGGTTAGATTTACTGGCCTTCTCCATCACCTGATTTGACATTGATTTCCAATTTTTCCAAAAGGAGCCCAAAGTTAGTTGACTCCCCATGGAGTCAAATATGAGAATGGAACAGCTGCTACCACAGCACAGATGGCAAGTTTTCAGAGGGCTTATGAAGGAAGAAGAGGGCCTTTCCTCTCTAAGTGAAACTGCTCATTTAGGATCTTTTCAGCAGCTTCTACTCCAGTCAGGAAGCTGCTAATAACTCAATTGTTTAAAACTCCAGATTTAACAACAGATTAAATGAAGTAAAAAAAGGAAATAAATATCCCTGAATGCTAAGACAGATGGACTTTTAACAGATATCACAAATCTTCTTCTAAGAAAACTGGGCTTCAAGTTCTGGTTGTGGTGCCGACAGACTCGTTGACTTCGGGAAGTATTTTAGCTTCTCTTAGCCTCATCCTTAACTGTAAAGTGAGGCAGGCTACAGATGTCACCTAGGAAGCTGGCTTCCTCCCGGCCGCATGAGGGTTACCAGAGATCTGGAGCGAGCCCTCCATTTTGCAAGTAGAGAAACTTTGAAAAGAAAAACCCATGCATGGTTTAGGAGGCAATCTCTGGAGTCTAGCTTGATGGGAATCCAGCTCCATCACTGGTTGGTTTTGTGATCTTGGGCAAGTTGTGTAAACCCTCTGTGCTTTAATTTTTGCATCTGTTATGTGTGTAAAAATACTGTGTGCTTTGTTGGTTGTTACATAATATTTGCAAAATGGTTAACCCAGTGGTTTATAGTAAATACTCAAGGAATGTCAGCATATATGTGGCTTCTTACCTAGCATCCCCCTTCCTTTTTCTTAAAAGTATGTTAATTTTGTTCATGTGTCCACCCCTCCTCTGTGCAGTCCATGGAGGGGAGGAGGCTAATTGACTTCAGCTTTTGGGGTGCTCCTGATTATTAGAACCCAGTAGTTTTCAAATTCTTGTGCCATCAGAATGACCTGGAGGGCTTGTTACAAAACAAGCAAAAACACAGACTGCTGGGCTTTACCCCTATAGTTTCTGATTCAGCAGGTCTGGGGCAGGGTTGAGAATTTTTATTTCTAGCACGTTCCCAGGTGGTGCAGATGTTGCTGGTCTGTTTCACATTGCCTATATGATTGGTAATGTGCTAACCTCTTTGTACACATCATATTATTTAAACTTCAGGTGGTGGTGGGATGAATTGGGAGATTGGGATTGACGCATATACACTAATACGTATAAAATAGATAACTAAGAAGAATGTGCTGTATAAAAAATAAATTTAAAAAAATCAAAGAAAAAAAGATTGCTATTGGGTCATACTCATGAGGCCAATCTTCTTTCTGTATTATTATTAAATACTATTAGATGGGAGAGTATAATTTTTCAAGAACATAAATATAATATTTAGGAATTTGTTTAAATGATTCTTAAATCCATTTTTAAACTATAATCTAAGTTAGGATATTATGCTCCACTAGTTTACTGAATATGGCTTAAATAGTATTTTTAAAAAAATTGTATTAAAAATAAAAACTAAAAATTATCTTTAGAAAATGGGAGAAAATAAAACAAAGAACCTCTTAAAAAAACCTAGCACCTAGATAAGTGCTAAGTTTATTAAAGGCATTAGCCAAATACTTTTACTAATATTCCAGGATTGTCATCCTAACCAAATAGGGTTAGGGTTTGATAATAGTCTCTCTCAACTCTGAGACTTTTAAAAAATAGCATCAATCCTAAGACTCTTAATCTTTTCGTAAGCTTTCCAAAAAGAGCAAATCCCAAACCACAGTGTTTTGAAGCAAACTTCTGGTAAAGAATTTGTAGTATTTTCAACAAGAATAACTTAAAATTAAATTTCTAGGAGTGTGCTTCAGTGGAAAAGATTCAAGCTTTGGAGTTAGAAAACTGGGCTTGAGACCCACCTCTGTAATTTACTAGCTGTAAGGCCAAATTATGTATCCCACTGAGCCTCAGTTTCCTCATCTGTAAGTTGGGACTGATATTAATACCTGCCTTGTAGAGTTTTTGTTAACATCAAACAGAACTATGTGTGTTGATTCTCCAGCCTAGAGACTGGCAAATAGAAAGTCCTTGATACAGACTATTTCTCATTATTATGAAAGAAAATTCAAATGTACATGAAATAAAAAAAAAAAAACTTCAGGATAGCCCAATGAAGCAAGTATTCTTGTTATACCCATTCTGAAGATGAAGAAATGGAGGCTCAGAGAGGGTGGTTAACTTGCTCAGTGCCAGGCAGCTACTGATAGTGCAGGATCTGAGCTCTGGGCTTTCTGGATCCTAATCCAAAGGCCAAGCCATAGTTGCTTCATTACACTCTCAGTGGCAGGAATCTTCCTTTCCAGTGAATGCTGTCCAGTCTATCCATGGCAGAGTGTTAGGGTACCTTGGAAGCTGGGTTAATATCAGAGGTGGCTAACTACACATGGAGTTGAGAAAAGGGAGGGAAGGAATTTTGATGGAGTAGTTTATGAGGTCATGAAGGCTCATAAGGTGAGGGCCCATGAATTATCTCTTTTCTGGAAAAAAACCAGTGCTCTGTGTTGCTCTTCACTGCACAGAACAGCAAGACCCCTGCTATATTCCTGCTGTCTGATTCCCCCCCACCCCAAACCTACGTCACTCAGTTATCCTTCCATTCTGCCCACCTGTGTTCAGCTCCATTTTAGCTTCACTGAACTTAGGTCTTCTCAGTCACATCTTTACAGACAGTTATTAACTTACATCTTCAGTGGCTTAGTCTCACCCATTTTAAACATACAAATAAGTACAGAAAATAATTTGTCAGGCACTCACGTATCATCACCCAGATTTACCAGAGGTTCACATTTTATATTTTTACCTCAGGCCACTCAAGCAAATGACAGAAAAAAGAAATTCTGAGGTGAATGGATATCATTCCCATGCTTGCTTTTTAATTTTTGCTAACTTGGAGGATTGTTTTGTGTGTTTGAAAAAATTTATGTGAATGACATATATATATATACTGTGCAAATGATTTTGCAATTTTCTTTTTTCCAACAACATTCTATCAAGATTTAGTTCATCGTAATAGCTTAAAGTGTTCCATTCTGTGAATAAACCACATTTTTATAGTCTGTTCTGATAAGCACTTTGCTCCGGTTATTTCTTTTTAGAAATAGTACAGTGGACATTTTTATACATCTCTCCTTGTATGTATGTACCTGAGTTTCTCTAAGGTAGAAACCAAGGGTGGAACTGCCAATCAAAAGTTTGTGCATCACTTCCTGATTGACTAGGTATTTTGCCTTCCTGTGAGGGTATTTGTGAGTTTCCATTTCCCACGCACTTGCCAACAGTTTGTGTTAATAGATTAACCATTAAAATTTTTAAAAAATTTATATTGTGAAAAAATAGATCATACTTTCCCTACTAATTTCAAGGCCTCTGTTGTCACATAATAAGTTCCAATACATAAACCCAGGTCTGTTTCCAGGATCTTGTTCTGTTCCAATTGCCCACTCTCTCACCTTGCCCTATATCTGACTTTATAGTAAATCTTGATATCTCCTAGGGTGCGTTCCACTTCATTTATTTTCTTCAAAATTTTCCTGGGTCGTCTTCTTCTTCTTCTTTTTTAAAGTAAATTTATTTACTTTATTTATTTTTGGCTGCATTGGGTCTTCGTTTCTGCGTGTGGGCTTTCTCTAGTTGCAGCGAGCAGGGGCTACTCTTCGTTGCGGTGCGCGGGCTTCTCATTGTGGTGGCTTCTCTTGTTGCAGAGCACGGGCCCTAGGTGCACAGGCTTCAGTAGTTGTGGCACTTGGGCTCAGTAGTTGTGGCTCATGGGCTGTAGAGCGCAGGCTCAGTAGTTGTGGCGCATGGGCTTAGTTGCTCTGTGGCATGTGGGATCTTCCCGGACCAGGGCTTGAACCCGTGTTCCCTGCATTGGCAGGCGGATTCCCAACCACTGTGCCACCAGGGAAGCCTCCTGTCCTGGTTCTTCTTTGCCCTTTCTTGTTCTGTGGGAATTTTAGCATCAGCTTGATGACATCTATGAAAAACCTTCTAGGAAGATTTGATTGGAATGTATTGACTTTATAGATTAATTTGGAGAGAATTGCTATCTTTGAAATATTGAGTCTTTCTTCAAAGATGACATAAACAGATGGAGAAATATACCATGTTCTTGGATTGGAAGAATCAATATTGTGAAAATGACTGTACTACCCAAAGCAATCTACAGATTCAATGCAATCCCTATCAAACTACCAAGGGCATTCTTCACAGAATTAGAACACAAATTTTTACAATTCGTATGGAAACACAGAAGACCCTGAATAGCCAAAGCCATCTTGAGAAAGAAAAATGGAGCTGGAGGAATCAGGCTCCCCAACTTCAAACTATACCACAGAGCTACAGGAATCAAGACAGTCTGGTACTGGCATAATAACAGAAATATAGATGAATGGTACAGGATAGAATGCCCAGAGATAAACCCGCACACATATGGTCACCTAATTTACCACAAAGGAGGCAAGAACATACAATGGAGAAAAGACAGCCTTTTCAATAAGTGGTGCTGGGAAGACTGGACAGCTACATGTAATAGAATGCAATTAGAACACTACCTAACACCATACACAAAAGTAAACCCCAAATGGATTAAAGACCTAAATGTAAGACCAGACACTATAAAACTCTTCGAGGAAAACATAGGAAAAACACTCTTTGACATAAACCACAGCAAGATCTTTTTGACCCACCTCCTAGAGTAATGGAAATAAAAACAAAAATAAACAAATGCGACTTAATTAAACTTAAAAGCTTTTGCACAACAAAAGAAACCATAAACAAGATGGAAAGACAACCCTCAGAATGGGAGAAAATATTTGCAAATGAAAAAACAGACAAAGGATTAATCTCCAAAATACACAAACAGCTCATGGAGCTCAATATCAAAAATACACAATCCAATTAAAAGGTGGGTGGAAGACCTAAATAGACATTTCACCAAGGAAGACATACAGATGGCCAAGAGACACATGAAAAGATGCTCAATATCACTAATCATTAGAGAAATGCAAATCAAAACTACGAGATATCACCTCACACCAATCAGAATGCCCATTATCAAAAAATCTAGAAACAATAAATGCTGGAAAGGGTGTGGTGAAAAGGGAACCCTCCTGCACTGTTGGTGGGAATGTAAACTGATACAACCACTATGGAAAACAGTATGGAAGTTCCTTAAAAAACTAAAAATAGAACTACCATATGACCCAGCAATCCCACTTCTGGGTATATACCCTGAGAAAACCATAATTCAAAAAGAGACATGTACCACAATGTTCATTGCAGCACTATTTACAATAGCCAGGACATGGAAGCAACCTAAGTGTCCATTGACAGATGAATGGATAAAGAAGATGTGGCACATATATACAATAGAATATTACTCAGCCATCAAAAGAAACAAAATTGAGTTATTTGTAGTGAGGTGGATGGACGTAGAGTCTGTTATACAGAGTGAAGTAAGTCAGAAAGAGAACAAATACCATATGCTATCACATATTATGGAATCTAAAAAAAAAAAATGTTCTGATGAACCTAGTTGCAGGGCAGGAATAAAGATGTAGACATAGAAAATGGACTTGAGGACGTGGGGTGGGAGGGGGGAAGCTGGGGTGAGGTGAGAGCAGCATGGACATATATACACTACCAAATGTAAAATAGATAGCGAGCGGGAAGCAGCTGCATAGCACAGGGAGATCAGCCCGGTGCTTAGTGATGACCTAGAGGGGTGGGATAGGGAGGATGGGAGGGAGGGTCAAGAGGCGGGTATATGGGGACATATGTATGAGTATGGCTGATTCACTTTGGTGTACAATGGAAACTAACACAGTATTATGAAGCAATTATACTCCAGTAAAGATCTATTAAAAAAAATAAAATTTTGAGTCTTTCTTATCCATGAACTTGCAGCATTTTTCATTTGTTTTCCAGGTTTAAAAAATTTACATCCTTCAGTAAAATTTTATACTGTTTCTATGATATTAATTAATATCTTTTGTCAGCTATGTTCTTACGTACCTTATAAGTATAATGTATTATTGCTATGGTGACTGATACAATTTTTAAATTATATTTTTTAATTGGATGTTGCTGGTGTATAGAGATGTTATTGATTTTTGTATATTATTTTGTATCCACCAAGCTATTATTGCCTTTAATAGTTTTTTTTATATAATCTCATAGATTTTTCCATGTAGACAATCATATCATCTATGAATAATGACAGTTTTGATTCTTCCTGCCCAATCATTACATCTTTTTTTCTCTCCTGGTCTTTTTGCTTTAGCTAGGACATTCAGGAAAATGCTGAATACAAGCAATTTTAAAGGGCATCCTTATTCCTTAAAATGGAATGCTTTTAACATTTCACTATTCAGCGTGCTATTTGTTGACGTTTTTTGGTAGATACCCTTTATCAAGTAAAGAAAGTTCCCCTCCAGTCCTGGTTGCTAAGAGTTTTTACTTGAGTCAGTGTAATTTCATCTGTTCTTTTTCTGCATCTTTTGAGATTATCACATGGGTTTTCTCCTTTTATCTATTAGGGTTGTTTATTACTTTTATTGATTTTCTGATACTAAATCATCCTTGCATTCTTGAAATAAGCCTTACTTGGTTATGGGGTATTTGTTTTTAAATACTTCACTGTGTTTGATTGCTAATAAATTATTTAAGACTTTGACATCCATGTTCATGAGTGAGCCTGACCTGTAATCTTCACTTTTTGTATCCTCCTCCTCCATAGGCACTAAGGTTATGAGCCTCACGTAATGAGTTGGGGAGCTTTTCCTCTTTCTGTATGCTTGGTAACATTTACATAAGTTAGGAAATATTTTTTCCTTGCAGGTTTGGCATCTGCATGTACAATCATTGTGGCCCTTTTTTTTCCTGGAGGTGGGGGAGAGCATAGGTTTTTTTTTTTTTTTTAAAGAGCTCCTGACTTATTTATTTAATTATTTATTTAATTTTTTTGGCTGTGTTGGGTCTTCGTTTCTATGCGAGGGCTTTCTCTAGTTGTGGCAAGCGGGGGCCACTCTTCATCGCGGTGCGCGGGCCTTTCACTGTCTCGGCCTGTCTTGTTGCGGGGCACAGGCTCCAGACGCGCAGGCTCAGTAGTTGTGGCTCACGGGCCCAGTTGCTCCGCGGCATGTGGGATCTTCCCAGACCAGGGCTCGAACCCGTGTCCCCTGCATTGGCAGGCAGACTCTCAACCACAGCGCCACCAGGGAAGCCCCGAGAGCATAGGTTTTTAATTACAGATTCAACTTCAATAATTGTAAGTCTGTTCAGGTTTTCTATATTTTTTATGAGAGAGTTTGGTGATTCAAGCTTTTGTTATTTTGAACAATGCATGCCTTTCTAGGTTTCAAAGTTATTGGCATCAAGTTGTTGAAGCATTCTCTTAAGATGCTTTAAATTTTGAATATATCTGTAATTACGTATCTTTTTTCATGTTTAATAAGGCTAATTTGTACCTTAGTTCTTTTTCTTATTCAGTCTTGCCAGAGGATTGGCGTCTTTTCTGTCTTTGCAAAGGCCCAGGCTTTGGTTCTGTTGACCCTCTTTATGTTGTTTTTTTGTTTCTACATGATAAATTTCTGCCCTTCTAGTTTTTGTTTCCTTTCTACTACTCCTTCATATGGGTTTACTATTTTTCATTTTCTAATTTTTTGAATTTGATTTTTCTTCTTATCTAATATATGCATTTAAGACTACAATTGCCCCTAAGTACTGAGTATTGATAGTTGCATACATCAATTTTGGTATGTAGTACTTTTATTGCCATTCAGGTCTGAATAGTGATAATTTTCTTTATGATTTATTCCTGGTCCTATAAGTGATTTATGAGATATTTTAGAATTTTCTAAAATGGTTTTGAGTTTTATCTTTGAACTACTGATTTCTAATATTATAGTACTTTGGTCACAAAATGTGGTCTGTATGCTACAGAATGTTTTGAATTTATTGAATCTTGCTTTGTAGGCAAGTACCCAGTCAAATTTTGGTACTTCATTCATGTGTGATTGAAAATACAATGTATTCTTTAATTTTTGGTGTAGGATATACATTGCAGTGCATTTGGGAAAGTTTATTAACTTTTTATACAGCAGTTAGTACAAGATGTTAAAATCTTCCCCTAATGATTGTGGATTTGTTCATTTCTCCTTGTGAGTTTTTTGTTTTTGCTTTATATATGTTGAAGGTATGTTATTATACAGGTTCAAGATTATTGTACCCTTCAGAAAACTTGTTCACTTTATCACTACATAGTAATATTTTTCATCACGTTTTCTCCTGTAAATATATTTTTGTCTGATTTAATATGACTATATCAATTTTACTTTCATTAGTATTTGCCCATTGTATAATTTTGCACCTCTCTACTTTTAATCTTTGTGGCATTATGTTTAGGTGTGTCGCTTGGAAACAGTATATAATTGGAGAGTGTACATGTTTCAAAATCAATCTAAGACTGATGAGTTTAGTGTGTGTATGTTTTTTGTCCTTACTGATGTCTCTATTTCCACCATTTTATTTTGTACTTTATGATTACAATATTTCTTTGATTTTTTTCGTTCTCTCTCTCTCGTGTGTGTTTGCGTTATGTGTTTGGTTGTGTCTGTTAGATTCATTGAGCATTCTTTATCTCTGTGTGCCTTTCCACATCCTCTTCCACTCCACAAGTTGTACATTGTTATACCTTCTTAGGCGCTATCATTCCTTTTTTGTAGGCATACTTGACCTAAAAAGTCTAAATTTAATCAATATCTGTGCTCTTTTCATGAAAAAGCAGTAGCTCCTGCCTTTCATGTTATTATTGTATAGTATTTAATTCTACCTTTTGAGACACACACACATAAGATTAGTGAATATTTTTGGCATTCTTTTTTTTTTTTTTTTAACTTTATTTATTTATGGCTGTGTTGGGTCTTTGTTTCTGTGCGAGGGCTTTCTCTAGTTGTGGCAAGCGGGGACCACTCTTCATCGCGGTGCGCGGGCCTCTCACTATCGTGGCCTCTCTTGTTGCGGAGCACAGGCTCCAGACGCACAGGCTCAGTAATTATGGCTCACGGGCCCAGTTGCTCCGTGGCATGTGGGATCTTCCCAGACCAGGGCTCGAACCCGTGTCCCCTGCATTGGCAGGCAGACTCTCAACCACCGCGCCACCAGGGAAGCCCTTTGGCATTCTTTTGTACAGTTGATGCTTCCCTAGTTTCTTTCCTTCTTTGCTCTCATTTTTCATTTCTTCATTTAATTTTCTTCTTTATGAGGAACATCCTTTAGTACATTTTTCAAAGAGGGCCTGTGAATGGTAAACTCTCAGTCTCTGTTAATCTGAAATGTGTTTATTTTGCTCTCACTATACTGTTCTTGAGTGATAATTAAGATACAGTAAAAAAACACATAGTTCAGTTCAATGAATTTTGATAAATCACCACCAAAACAAGATACAGAACATTTCCATCACTCCCCAGATTGCCTCTTCCTGTCAATCCCTCCCCTCCCACCCCATCACAGAGACAACCACTGTTTGGTTTTGTGTCATCATTAGATTAGTTTTGTCTCTTCTAGAACTTCATAAAAATGGAATCATGCAGTATATACTTTTGTAATTGGCTTCTTTCACTCATGGCATTTTTTGCAATTCGTCCATGTGTTGTGTGTTTTGTACTTAATTACCTTTTTTATCGTGAATAGTATCCCATTACATGAATAGACCACCATTTTGTTTATTCATTCTCCTGCTGATAGACAGTGGATTTTCTCATACACCAGCCCTATCCCCAGCCAGGTGTCTGTTGTTCTGGGACATTAAACAATCATTCAGTAATCCAAAACCCATTCTCTGACACTGTGTAATGATACCAGCTGCTCACTTCCTGGACTCTGATTCCTTTTTTATTTCTCAAATTTCTTACCATTACTTGGGATAAAACACTAATGCTACCCATCAGTTCAGTTCTTTCAGTTTCTTCTTTGGTCCTTGAGTATCTCAAAATCCAAGTCTTTTTATGATGGTGCAATTGTTTTCCAAATTATTCAGTGGTTGGTGCATGGGATAACTGTTAATGGGATCCTTCATACATGATAATCAGTCATAACATTTTAAAAGCATTTACCATGTGTAACTTATTTAATTAAGTACTTAATTTAGATGATGTTATTTAATCCTCACCACAATCCTATGATTACTCCCACTTTACAGATAGGGACACTGAGGCTTAGTTTGATAAGCTCAGAAAGATGATACATCTAGTAAAATGGGGAGTCAGGATTTGAACTCAGGCCATCTCTATATCTTGCATTCTTAAAAGTTGTTTTGCATTGCTGGACAGTAAACTCTACTTTTAGCCTTGTCAGGGCACCTCCATACATTTTGTCAGGGTAGTTACCTAAGATATCCTTCCTTTGGGGCCAAGACACTAGTTACCTACAGATCATTCTTTCTGTTTCATGGTTCATGGGCTGCTGTGTCTTCTTCAGAAAGTGTGGCTCACTCTCTAGGGAGAGCCTCATTTTTGGGCAAAGCTCCTCTGTTCAGAGATCATTTTCCTTCCCTTTCTTCTTAGGGGTAATCAACTTTGCAGTAAACATGAAGGAAGCCAGAAGGGAAGAATTCAATCTCTGTTTTTATAGGCAGGCCCAAGCGCTATTCTCTTGGCTTCTAGAAGACCTTTTGGTTTTTTAGTGATTATTTTCACAACCCACTTGGGCATTCAGTTAGAGTTTCTTGGATTAATTAAGCAGTGGTAATTAGCTGAGTCTTTGGCCTCAGTGGAACAGTTGTAGTTGGTTATTTCCAAGTTACCATGATGATGACTTTAAGTCTCTCAGGGAATCTTACACAATTTCTTCCTTATACTTTGGGAGTAGCAGAGCTGATTTCCCAGAGAATTTTGGTGCCCTGTTTATGTGAGTAAAGATAATAAATATGGATAAAGTAGATAAGCCAATTGGCAACTTGTAATTCAACCTTTCCCAGATTGTCCATGAACTCATGGTATAAGAGAAAAAAATCCAGAATATAGTGAACGGAGAAATATGTTGAGATTTGGTCTGTAGAGCAAGTTTGAAATAGAAGGAAAATGCAGTTGTTGGAATAACTCAGGTCAAATCCAATAGTGGAGAGAGACTAAACAAAGAAAGGGAAAATGGTGAAGGGAGAATGGAGAAAGGTAAGGAAGAAAGCATATGAAAAACTGGTTTTGACTTTCAAAAGATGAAGGGTGATGATAAAACACACTAAGGTCACTCGGAAAGGACGTGGATCAGGAAGATTCATCCTGGTTTGGAGAGTCCTGACTCTAAGTGCCTAATGAAGAATTTAGAAGATGATACTGGAGTTTGATTTATGCCTGCAGAGAACAGCTCAGAGTTTAAACTGAAGAGCTAGAAAGAATGAAAAGCCTCAAGGTAGAATTTAGGTCTGTTCTCTTGTCCAAACTCTTGTTCCATGGAGGCAGATAAATGGAATAATGTACAGTTTCATCTTATAACACCCATTGGGGATCTCTCACCTTTCTGGAAGCTTGAGGGAAACCCCAGTCTGTCTTGAGGCTCAATCATCGTGAAGTATGTGGTGGGTACAGACACATGTCCAGAAGTGGCCTACCCACTAGTTCTTGGTCTATCAGATGACGGAGTTTCACTAAATGGAAGAGCTATTTCTCCTCAGGAGCCATCACCAAAAGGAGAGAGAGAAGGAAAGTGTCCCCCTGGGTTGGGAGAGGAGCCAAAGCCCCCTGGTCACTGGGTTTGAGGCAGCAACAGGGCAAGATGGGAGTGTTCTTTTGCTAATGATTTCCTTTCAAGCCTTAGGGGGTGGGTCAGTATAAAAGGCCTCAAAAGCTGGTCACAGAAAAGTCACATGATTGGACTTCACAACTTACACCCTGAAGGTTTGGATGATCCCTTTGCTGAGGGGATTAGGATCCTGAGTGTGCAAGTCCACCATTTTAGGCCATATATGCTGTCCCTTGAAGAGGGGAAAGCTGCTGGGGAAGTGTATTAGTCAGGGATCTTCAGAGAAGCAGAACCAATAGGAGAAACAGAAATAATAGAAATATATATATAAATTGGCTCATGGAATTGCGGGAGTTGAAAAGTCTAAAGTCTTCAGGACAGGCCAGCAGGCTGGAAATTCCAGCAGGAGTTGATATTGCAGTCTTGGGTGTGAAGGCAGTGTAGAGGCAGAATTCCTTCCTCTTCAGGGGACCTCAGTCTTTTCTTCTGAAGGCCTTCAACTGATTAGATGAGGACCACCCACACCATGGAGGGCAATCTGCTTTACGCAATGTCTACTGATTTAAATGTTAATCTAAATAATACTTTTATAGCAACATCTAGACTGGTGTGTGAGCAAACAGCTGGGCACCATGGACCAGTAAAGTTGACACATAAAATTAGCCATCACAGGGAGGGAGGAAAGATGCTCTCTCAAATTCCTTCTCTTCTTCCTCTCTTCTCCAGCAGCTAAGCAGGATATGAACCTTTATTTGTGGTGGTGGTGGTGGGTCAGGGTTGCCTCAGCGGGTGTTAGTATTCAAGGCTGGACATTGGTGGCTGAAGCGAAGGGGTGAGACCAGAAACCATAACAGCACAACGGGGAGCCACATGGAACCCATGATGATAGGGAGAGGGTCTCCTACACACCCACTACAGAGGGGAGGTGAAACCAGAGCATGGGTTGAGGGGTGGGTAGAGGCTGGGCAGAGTTAGAGCTTCAGAAATAAACCATGTGAGATCCTCTGAGAAGGTGATCTGGGCTTTGATTTTCTCCACGGTGGGCCTGCCCCCAGAGACACAGGTCTTGTGGCAGGCCAGAGGATTTTCATAAGGCTTCTTTAAAGTGCTGTAATGAAAAGGTTTTGGAAGTATCCATGGGCAATGCATTAATGCCACTCCAGCACCTTAGTTTCCTCACTCAGCTGTGATATACTGAAACAGAATTCTGCCACAACAATGGGATCAATTGATTTTGTTGTTAAGTAGCTTCTAAGAGCATTTTGAAGTCTCAAAAATGCCACCGAAGAAAAGCTCTTCTAATCCCTTTCTCCTCTTTCCAGCTTCCCCTCTCTGTTGGCTGCAGACATAGATTAACATTTGTTATACCTCCATTGTAAGCAGTTGAGCAAGCAATCGGCATTTTATCTTTGGTATTTGATTGAAGGTAGAAGGCATTTTTCATTTGTATTTTTGCCTGAAGGGAAAGGGGAAGCAGATAAAAAGAAGAAGAGGTATTGCTATGATGTACTTCTCCTGTATATAAAAGTTGTAATCTAATGTCGTTCCCTAGCCTTTTTCAACTTGATGAATATTCCTCCATTATCTGACAAAACACTCAGTGCTGGGATATGGTTACCTGATATGTAGGGGAACACTGCAGTGGTAATAAAGTTGTGTCAAAAATCCTCTAAAATGTTTATAAATTTGTCCTCATGCTTTATTTTTTACCTTTAATAGAATAATTTGGATTTATGAACTTGCTATTCTAAAATCCACTTAGAAAGATAACTTGGATTACAAGTAAACAATTAAGAGAGACTGCTATTATAATTTATTCCAGGTTAAAAATGTAGATGTAAATCTTTATTATTCCAATACTAAAGGCAATCAATAACAAATGCATTATGCTGAAGGATGATATTAAGATAAATAAAAGTTTGTGCACGAGTAACAACCTCTCCTAGAAAACTCATGTATACTAAGTACAAATGAATATTAGATATACTACAATATAGTAATAATACCTTATATTTATTTAGAGCCTTAGATTTTTTTAATGATATTCTGGTTTATTAATATATATAGGAAACTGACAACCTTGTTAACCCTGTTATTGTAGTACATCAGGATAATTATTTTAATATTTTCACCAAGATTTGCTTGGTATTTATTGCAGAGGATCAGTAGCTTATTGTACAAACACATATTGAGACCACAATGAGCTACCCTACCTTCTCACCAGAATTGCTTTGGAGCAATGGACACTCATATACTGCTTATGGAAAACTGTCAGTTTCTTCTTTAAAAAAATTGAAGTATAGTTGATTTACAAGATTATATTAGTTTCAGGTGTACAACGTACTAATTTGATATTTTTATACATTATACTCTATAAAAAGGTATATGCACCCCCATGTTCATAGCAGCATTACTTACCATAGCCAAGAAATGGAAGCAACCTAAGTGCACATCAACAAATGAGTGGATAAAGAAGATGTGGTATATATATACAATGGAATATTACTCAACCATAAAAAAGAATAAAAATTTTGCCATTTGTGACAACATGGATGGACCTGGAGGGTATTATGCCTAGTGAAATAAGTCAGACAGAGAAAGACAAATACTGTGTGTTTTTATTTATACGTGAAATCTAAAAAACAAAACAAATGAACAAGTAAAACAAAAACAGATTCACAGATACAGAGAACAAACTAGTGGTTATCAGTGGAGAGAGGAAGTGGGGGAGGGGCAAAATAGGTGACGGATTAAGAGGTAAAAACTACTGGGTATAAAATAAGTAAGTTACAGGGATGTAGTGTATAGCACAGGGAATATAGTTGATATTTTATAATAACTTTGTAAAAATCCTTAGATTTTATAAGTACACTCAACGAGAATGCTCACTTAAGAGTATTTTTTTTCCAGTTGAGTGATCTTCTCACCTCTGGGTTTTCATAGATGGAGAAAACCTTCTTATGTACCCTGAGGATTAAATTTCCGATCATGGAAATGAGATGGAAAATGAAAATCAAAGACTTGACTACCACCTTTTTAAAAGTGTTCTTCTTCTTCAGAAAATTTATTGGAGGAAATCAGAAAGAATATGTTCCTTGAATGGTTTCCATATTTCCATTTTTTGACATCAACTAGTGGCATGGGAGGAGCTGAGAAGACATTAATCAGATTTGCCTGAGGCACATTGATCTGGAGGCAGCTATGGTGTTGGACTGGGAAGGGAAACTTATAAGAAAATCTAGATTCCAAGCAGCTTTGCCAGTCAATGCCAAGTAATGTTTGTAAGGCAAAATGGAAGAGCAATTTCTAAAGATAAAGGAAGATTGCCACAGTTGCAGGGAGTGACCAGAAAAGTGATAACCAAATGATTATGTATTCTGCCTCTCCCATCTTAGAGTCAAAATAAGAAGAATTTGCAGGAATTATTCAAGAAAGACACACATATATATATTAAACATAAAAATATTTTTATTATAAAAGCAATCAGTGTTTATTATGGAAAGTTAGGAAATACAAATTCATCAAAAGAAAATTAAAAATTCCTAAACCCATCACTCAGAAATAATTTTACTTTTTTTCTTTATATCTGTGTATCATATATGTAATAAGTGCGAACAAATAATTATTTTGAAGCTAGTGGTAGAGTTTCTTTTATGGAGAGAATAATTTTTGCTTGAGAAAAGTATATGATGGAAAAAAGAAACGAAATTGAGTTATTTGTAGTGAGCTGGGTGAACCTAGAATCTGTCATACAGAGTGAAGTAAGTCAGAAAGAGAAAAACAAATACCGTATGCTAGCACATATATATGGAATCTAAAAAAAAAAAAAAGGTTCTGAAGAACCTAGGGGCAGGACAGAAATAAAGATGCAGACGTAGAGAATGAACTTGAGGACACAGGGAGGGGGAAGGGTAAGCTGGGACGAAGTGAGAGAGTGGCGTGGACATATATACACTACCAAATGTAAACTAGATAGCTAGTGGGAAGCAGCCACATAGCACAGGGAGATCAGCTCGGTGCTTTGTGACCACCTAGAGGGGTGGGATAGGGAGGGTGGGAGGGAGACGCAAGAGGGAGGGGGATATGGAGATATATGTATACGTATAGCTGATTCACTTTCTTATATAGCAGAAACTAACACACCATTGTAAAGCAATTATACTCCAATAAAGATGTTTAAAAAAAAAAGTATATGATGGATTTGCCAGGTATGAAAGAGGAAGCCCAAGGATTGGGCTTTGTGGAGAACATTGCTGTGCTCACCAGTATCCTGTTTTTGCCTTCTGGATACCCTAGCAGTTAGGAAAGCCACGTGACTAATTCTGACCAGTGGGCTGTGAGTAAAGTGAAGTATGCATGTGTGTGTGAGACGTGTCATTTCCAAAACAAAAAACAGGGAGTAAGATCTCCATGTACTTTATTTTCAGTGATGTGTTGAAGCTGATATTTGTATCTTTTCCTAATTCTGTGTTCAGTGACTTTATATTGGTAGTTAGAAATTGGTCATGATGGGAATATTTTTGATGATGTTTAGCCATTTTAATGTTCATCATGATGATCATCAAAGCATGATGATGTTTGGCCACATCTTTGTGCATGTCCCTATTTATTCCTTAAGAGTAATTTCCTAGAAGTAAAAGTTAGAGAGAAAAGGGTATGAAAATTTTGTAAGTTTTGCATGTTTTGTTAAGCTGCTCACCAGAAAAGTTAGGTCATTTTATTTGCTCAACAGCAAAGTCCTATTGTGGATATATTCAGTTTGACGAAATGCAATATTGTTAGTGTTTATCTTTTATAATTCGGCAAAAGCTTACTGAAAGTTCTATGTGGATGCAGCATAGAGAACAGATAGATTTAATTATTCAGAAAAATAGGTTGGGGGCTTATAAGGGTAGACTCCTGTGTATAATGTAGTCACAAGTGCCTTTTCAAAATTAACATCCTCTTATACCTCTCTCCCCTTACATGCCCTCCCCCCTTTCTTAGGATGACTTTCTATGCTTAGGATCAGAATCTAGTGAGGATTAAGGGGGCGGGGGGAGGAAGAGAGAGTGGAAGTAGAAAAAGAAGTATATAATGTGTTTGTGTCCATATGCTAAAACCATCTGGAAGGATAGCTGCTGAATTATATGCCTCGATTTTAAAGTATATTCTCTTTTGTTCCTCTTGGCTTTAGTAACGACATCATATTGGGAGCTAGGATAAAACCCAACTCTTTGCAATGGGAAAGAACACAGAAGCATCAACAATTTTTATTCCAAGGTTGTATGTAAAGAATGAGTTAGATTCTTTTCCCATACAGGCCATTATAGAGTATTGAGTAGAGGCTAAAAAAAAAAAAAAAAAGAGTGGCTGCATGTATATGTATAACTGATTCACTTTGCTGTACACCTGAAACTAGTACAACATTGTAAATCAACTATACGCCTATAAAAATTAAAAAAAAAAAAAACTTCAGACAAAAAGAAACCCAAAAAATGGTACAAAGATTGTGATTTTTACTGAGAAGAAGAATTAGAATAGTCATTGAATGCTTCCTGGAGTAGAAAAGTTTCATAGATCAGATCATGCTTCAAAATACGTTCACTTTCTCCCCTACCCCTGACCTCCAGGTTGGATGGAGTGTGCTCCCTGGCCTCTTGATTTTGAGTCTGGCTAACTTGTCCTGCTTTGGCCAGTGGTTTTTAGCACAGGTGATCCAAAGAGAAGTGAAAATGAGCTCCTGACTTTCATCATGAGAAGAGCATGTCTTTGCTAACCCCTGATTTAAGGAGGATGAGAGATGTGTGGTACAGAACCAAATCCAACCTGCATCTGGGAGGCAAGCCCAGCTAGTAGAGCCTGAATCAACCAAACCCTAGTGGACTGGCAAATGCATAAGAGACAAATAAATACTCACAGTGTATGCCGGGTATGGACTGAAAACAAAGGAACGATAGCCTGGTGCCCAAAGCTCTCCAGAGTTTCCCCCCCACTTGCTCATGGTTCAGTCTTGTCTTTGTCCCTACCTGCTGCGTACTCTATATACTCCAGCCATACTGAATCGCTTGAAGTTCCCCAGTACATGGTTTTTCTCTTGAATCTTGATCTTTGCAGTATGCTTTTCCCTCTGCCTAGAATCTCCTTCCCCTCTCTTTTCACTGCTTGTGCTTATAGTTTCAGCTTAGACGTAACCTACCAAAGCTCTGAGTCCTCTGAGTAAGTAAGGTGCTTCTCTCCCATGCTTCTATCATGTTTATCATGTTTGTTGTTTATCACACAGTATTATGATTTCCTGTCTCCTTATTTTTTTCCCTTGCACTAGGCTGGGAGCTGCTGCAGCGTGAAGACTGTGCTTGGTTTACTCTAATCACCTTGAGTGACATTTGGTGAGCTCTCAGCAAATCTAAGTGAATAAACAATTTAAAAATAACAAATGAACATGAGAAGTCTTGTGAGTCTTTGGGTTTACTGTATAAGTTCAAATCAATTAGAACACATTTTCTGAGGGCCTGCTTTGTGCCTGGAACTTTACTAAGTGCCCTGGATAAAATAAAACTGAATACATTTTAGGTCTTAAGAGGTTTACCTTCCAGGGGGGAATTTACAATCAGTGATTCTGACGATTATCCAGTCTCCTGAACAATTGAACAGTTGCAGGAGAGGAAGTGGCAAACATTTGGAGGGTTTGTTATTTTTTGTAGATTCCAGGAGCTAAATAAAAGACAGAAGTATCAAAAGTTTTAAATCTAAAGTTGTAGGTAAAGAAGGATTTGACCATTTAAAATATAATTACGCAAGTCCTAGATTACTAACATATAGATAATAGTGTGGTTTGTCCTTGTGAAGATATCTAGGCCTCTAACTGGTCATAAAATTACAATTTAACTTTCCCAACAAAGTCTGTTATCAGTTCCTGTTTCATGTTAGTTTTCTGTGTTTACAAAATTCAATAGAAGCTGTCTTAAGTGTTTTCCTCCTTATTAAACAGTTTTCTAAAATCCATAATTCAGCGAGACAGTTAAGTAGTTGCATTTATTTCTATACAGTTAAGCTCTGAAAAGCTGACTGTGAATTCAGCGGGGCATTCTTGCGCTAGCCATTTTCTGTTATCAACTACACAACATGAAAGAAGATTGTGTTTCTCTGCTAATGGAGGAAACTGAAGGAGAATAAAGACCCTAAGTATTTTGAAACACTGGTTTGAATTGCAGTCTTGAGATCTAAAAGTGAAGAACTGCAAGTTCTGGAATAGATGCATCAGTTACTTATTTGGGACAAAAGGATCTGGTTTTCCTTTTACGTTGAATGAAATTACCCATTCTATTTATGCACTGACCCCAAACATTTAGGTCTGAAAGTTCCTTTCCTCATCAAACTCTACTCTTCTATCTCTTCATCTCTCACATTTTAAGTACGATAAGGACAAATTTTGAACTTTAATTTCAGACTTTCCAAAATATGTCATTAGGAAGTTCTTTTGTTTCAAGAGAGATCTGAGGATAAGAAGAGACTTTCTATTTCAGAAGGGTCTTCCAATGGCAGTATCTTCAATTTGGCTCCTCCAAAGACATTTAGTCCAAAATGTACATTGTGATCTGAAGCAGAGATGAAACAAATCACAGATGCAGTGTGATTTTCTATGCTGTTTTTATGTGTTTTGACATTCTTTAATGTTAGTCTGTAAATGAATTTTGCTAACATAGGGCAGTGAAAAATGTCTTACAGGTGATTTCATTTTAAGAATTTTTTTTTTTTTTTTTGCTCTTATGACTTTTTGATCCAGAGTGCCTTTCATTTGGCAATAAGTATAGACTATAGCAACTGGAAAAGCCCAAACAAACAAAGCAAAACTCTTCCAGCAAAATCTACTTTTTTCCACTTTCATGCTTTGGAAGAAGTTGATGCAGGTCAAATCCCATTAAAGAGAATGGAGATTTGAGTTGTGATGATATTTGTCAAAACAGAATTTGACATATCTCTCTAACCAATCTGGTATCAATGGAATTATTCTCTTTTGACTCAACTCATAGGAAATTAATTCCAAATGCTTTTCAGCATATTGGGTGTTTTTCCCTGGGCTAATTGCACTCTTCAGAAGTTTTCCTGTAATTGCCTTCAAAAATCTCATTTTCAAATTACATGGCAAATTCATCTACATAAGGACCATGAGAAATACTCCAAGAAGCAGCATCAGTTAAGCACATTTTCTACATTTCTACGGTATAAGCTGAAACACTGATGATATGGAAGAAATGACCACTGTAACTTGACTTTTAATGACAGCTCCATCACTATTCATATTTACTTTAGAGGAAATTAGTTGTAATGTTTCAGTGCTTTAGGTCTCAAATTTAAGTTCTGAGAGGTGGCTTGATGTAGTGGAGTTAGCCAGAGCTGGGTTCAAAGTTTAGTCCCAACGCTGGATGTGTTACCTTGGGCAACTTAAACTTTCTGAGCCCTGGGTTCTTTTTCATTAGGAGAATGGGTATAATAATAACCACATCACGGAGTTGTCATGAAATTAATTTTGACTGCATATGGAAAGTACTCGGCCCTGTAGCTGGCACATGTAAGTGATCAATAAATTCTAGTTCTCCCTCTTTACCCCCTACCTCACTCTTCCCTCTCTTGCCCTTCCTGGTTGAACTGGAACCCTATATGTTTTCCAAAGTATAGCATGAGAATGCTGAGATTTGAAGGACTATAAAAGGCTTCCCTGTCCCCAGGACCTGCCTGGCATAGTCTCTGAATTTTCTGATTTTTAGAAATTAATTTTTGACAGGAGAGTTAAAGACTTAGTCCTCTGCTCAAAAACACAGGAAGGTTAAAATGTTAACTGGCATGCATAAATGGAAACATTTACCATAAGCCCACAGTCCCAGTTTTGTCTTTATCTGATTATTAATAGCATCATTCCTTTTCACCCTCAAAAGTGTCCTGATTTGGCTGATTCATTATGCAGTCACCCAAGTTCCGTGATAAGAGGTCCGTTTCTTGTTCACTGCTGTATGTGCATTGTTTAGCATACAGCCTGGTCCATGGTTGATGCTCAATATATTTGTTGTATAAATGATTCTATATCTGTGTTTTTAATACTTAATGCAATAGTATTGATTATAAAAGTAGGACATATACATATTACTTATGGAAATTTGGAAACTTCTGGAAAGGAAAAGAAGAAAATAAAAAAATGATTATTAATATCACAGGATCAATTGCTTTATCACATAATTAATTGTTTCTTGGAAAACAGAGGAGGATATCTCAAGGGTATTTATGGCAAGGAGGGGCTGGCATATAAAACATGTCCATCACCGTGTCTGCCATGCTCAGAACCCCCTCTAAATGGGCAGGCCTAGATTGCTGTGTTTTATACTGTGGGACTCTGCCCTGCTGGCTGGGGCTGGCTGTATAAGGAGTGGGCTTTGATCCAAGAATAGTCAAACCAGAGACTGGCCAGCCCATGACCTGGTGCAAAAGAATGAAGCAGGGCTCATCATATTCCCTCTTTTGAAGGTGGACTAGAAAATACAGTTAGCAGCGGTCTCTGAAGAAGAAGGAGTCTATAAAGAGAAGCTGTGAGGTAAGACAGGGCCATGAAGCGTCCCAGCAGGCTGAAGTTATAAAGCAAAAGCTATGAGGGAGCAGAAGCTTTGAAGTAGAGGAAAGTTATGCAGAGTGGACGGAAAGAATAAACCAGTTAGTATAGAGAGGAGAATGGAGCAGGGCACAGAGAGGGACAGAGGCACCACCAGAGACAGACTGTGAAGACGCTGAGAGAAGCAGAGAGACAGAGAGCATCTGATCCCTAGCCTGTCTTGGTTCTCAGAAGTCTCTATGGTCCTGGACACGTTCATGCGTGTCTCTCTGGTAATTCACTCTTTCTTAGGGTGGCCTGAGTGCTCTGTTCTTTGCAATCCAAAGAATCTGTTTGGAGCAAGAGAGCCATTGCAACAGTGGGGTGTATGCTGAATGCGGGGTGCCATACAGGAGCAAGGTTTCAGTTAGATTGTGGGGATGCAGGAGACCTCAGAGAACCAGATTGAAGGAATCACCTCTAGACCTCTTAGGAACTGGAAAACTGTCAGATACCTGCTTTCCCCGTTTCCCTTTCCCTCTGGGATGGCATGATGTCTCACCTTTGCTACTCTCTGCGTATCTTTGTTCTTTCCCACGCCAGCTTCCTTCCTCAGGCTCCCCTGAGACTCTGGCTTGCCTGTGACTCTACGTTGTTTTGGCATTGATTCTGGTCCCATTCTCTATGATGTTACAGATTTAGTGCCCAGCACTATCTGACCAGCTGCAATCAGTGTATCTTTTATTTTAAATTCTCAAGAGAGAGAATCAGATGGTCGCTGCTCAGCTGCTGGGTTGGCTGTGCTTGAGTCTGAGGTTCCTCTGAGATCCAATGATCTGTGGCAAAGGTATGTGAGGCTACATAGCTCCCTGCACCATCAGCTGGGGCTATGGGTGTTGATTTTCTGATTAGTGGGGAAGGGGCAGGGCAAATTGAGCAACATGCATGCTGCATCTTGGTTCTGCCCTGCCATTTAACTTGGATCTTTATTCCTAGTGCAAACCTACTATTGGGTTTCAGAAGTTTCAGACCCCAGCTATCATGACTCCCAGTTTCTAGGGACACTTCCTCATTTCTGCCACTGCCTTGGCTCACCTCCTTCCAGATGCTTTTTCTGTCTATCCCTGGAGCTGTCCACACTCCCAGTTCTGACAGTTTGCATTCTTATCAGTTTTGCCCCAGGGGTCAGGTCTTAAACCCACACCTCTGGTTGCCAATCTTTGCCTTTGTTCAGATCTTGAAGTGCTATAAATGCCCACTCTGTCAGTACGGAGAGAAGGCTGTACTCCATAGAGGCTAAAATGAAGAAATAGCTAAAAAAAAATTACACAGTCTTGAATACTGACAGATTCAGCACTCCTTGCCTGAGGGCGCCAATCGTGTGAATTCTTCCTGCAGCAACGTGACAATCTCTTAGCAACTCTGAGCTCCTCTGTTTTCAGTTTAACAGCAACAGGGCAGCAGACCACAGGGGAACTCATTTCATCCCATAGAGTGTGTTCACCAAAGCCATCTCGGCTTAGCTGTCTGTCTGAATCAGCATATCCTGATGAAGGGCGACTTGGCCCTCTTTCCAAAATGTCTCAGTGGGAGTGACAAGAGAGATGTGAGGATGTGCAGCCTTTGGGAACTACCCACATGACCAGCTGAGGCTCTGGGCTACACTCTGTCCACAGAAGCCCGTGTCATTTGTTTAACTGCTCCTTCCGGGTCCAGCATCTTGTTCGTTCCTTCTCGGGTAGAGAGAACTTCACGTTCATCATCTCTGTGATGCCTTTGCATTTGCATTCATGCCATTTTTATCTGACACCACAGATTCTGTGGCTGTCGTCCTCTCATGGTTGTGTGGCCGGAAAAGATTATATTCGACAAGTTGAAAGCTCCATGGAGCCATCTCCACGAAGGAGGAAAAAAATTCGGATCAGAAATCAAAGGCTTATCTTTCTCGTAGTGAATGCAGGTTCTATTTTATTTAGAGAACAAAAGGAAAGCATTGGACTGGGAATAGAGGGAAAGATGTGGGGTATGTGTAGGCATGTGTTTTTTTTTTGTGGCTGTGTCCCAAGTGACTACGTACTTGGTGTTTAGCACAAATTGTTGACTTTTATGTTTTCCCATTCCTCAAGCAGTATTAGAAAATGATCAGGAACAACAAAATCAGATACTTTTTTTTTTTTGCCTCCAGATCTTCTTAGCAGATGGGCCACTGCATGGGAGTAAGTCAGGTACTTTCTGAAGCTGTGTCACTCTTTCAGGCAACCGAGGGGCCATTTAGTAAATTAGTCCTTGGAACGGGTACCCATACAAGTTGTTGGCTAGGGTGAAATGTACAAAATCCCCCCCTGGTGACCTGAAAGAGCTAATGAGTCCTTAAAGGATTCTTAGAGAGTTTCCCAAGTGAAAAACAAATATGGCTCTCCAAATATCAATTCTACAGTATGTATTGTGTAGAGGTAAGAGGCAGGCAGGGTTCTTGGTTACACAAGGGGGCTTCTGATCCTGGAGCATTGCAGCGAAATGATGATCCCAATGATGGGGTTCTGAGAAGTGTTTCCTCCTACAGAGTCCAGTGAAGAATGATTAGAATCACCTGTGTAGTCAGCCAAATGGAGACCTGGTCAGCAAAAGCTGAGCTGGAGTCTTGGTGACGTAAGGTAGATACCAATATAAAGATTGTCTTTTTAAAAAAGATAATCTCTATAAACCACCATTTGGAGAACTAAGGGAAGGATTTTAATTCCTAGGTTGGTGCAAAAGTGACTAGAAAGTCATTAGCAAGCTATGACCGTCATCTTTTAAAATTTCTCTATTGGAGAAATCAAGTATTTTTCTGGACAAGAGATTGCTAGATACCTACTCAGTATCCACTACCTCCCCCTTTTTTTGGATATAAAACCCTGATTTTATTAGAGCAGGATCGTGCTTCACTGAAATATGCTGGATTTCTCAGCCTCCCGGGAAGATGGGAGGGGTATATGACTAAATTCTAGCTAGTGAGATATAAGAGGAAGTTATTGGGTGAGTCTTCTGGTAAAACTCCTTAAAAAGGGACAGTGGCTCATCTGGTATGCTCCCTTTGTTCCTTGTCTTTTCCCTTCTTCCTACCTGGAATGAGAAAATACTGGCTGGAGTTCCAGTAGCCACTTTGTGAATATGAGGCAGCCTCATATTGTGACAGGAAGGAAGTCACAAGTCAGAGAAGATAGAAGGCAGAGAAGAGAGAGAGAAGGTCTATGATTAGGTCATGGAGCCATTGTATCACTCCTAATTTATTTAACCCCTGCTTTTTATGTCTCCGCTATTCACAGTTGAACACATTTTCTAACTGATGTAATATTCAGGACTGGAATCCCACGTCTTCTACTCTTAAATAGAAGTTATTTTGTTCACACAACAGGAATATCAATAGGGAATAAGATTCTAAAACCCAGCCAGCCCATCCATATGGATGGTCACCATATGGCCTTTCCTTGCTGCCAAAGCCAGTCTAACTAAGAGACACAGGGAAGAAATGGCAAGTGCAAAGTCATTCTAATGACATTCTAGAATGTATGAAATGAAGACAACCTGAACAACCTTGAGATACCATAGAAATATCATTTCTGAGGTATTAAAAAGAAAAATACTTTATAGTACATATCAACCAATATGAAGAGAGCAACTTCAAAGCATCATACTGGTCAGCCACTTTAATTTTTATTTGCAATATTCATCAAATCCACTGTGTAGTAGATCACTTTGGTTAAATTATGTCCATTTTTATCCTTAATATATGTTGGTTTTACATGTACATATTCAGAGATGCACAAGAGCTGAGTGCATTCTCTCTCCATTTCCAATCTCCCAACATAATACTACCCCCTGCCTCCTCATTTGCTTCTATATTCTGCTTCCAGAAGCCTCCACAATGCATAATAATGCCCCCTATTTATTAGCTGTACAAGGCATTTCACTCTATGACTTAGGTATTTTTATCCTCACTTCACAGAAGTTGGGGTTCAGAGATTATACGGGTAATAATAAATGATAGAACTGGGATTCGAATCCAGTCTGTGTAACCAAAATGCATTATTTAAACCACTCTATTCATTCAACAAACATTTGTTGAGCACTGTGTGCTAGGATTATTCCAGGTCTTAAGGATAAAAAAGGGAAGAGAAATTGCAACAGTTCTCTGCCCTTCTGAAGATTCTTTTCTTTTTAAAATTTTTATAGGAGTATAGCTGATTTACAGTGTTGTGTTAGTTTCAGGTGTACAGCAAAGTGAATCTGTTACAAATATACATATATCCACTCTTTTTTAGATTCTTTTCTCAGATAGGCCATTAGAAAGTACTGAGTAGAGTTCCCTGTGCTATACAGTAGGTCCTTATTAGTTATCTATTTTATATATAGTAGTGTGTATATGTCAATCTCAATCTTCCAGTTTATCTCTCCCCCACCCCCATCTTACCCCCTGGTAACCATAAGTTTATTTTCTACATCTGTAACTCTATTTCTGTTTTGTAGGTAAGTTCAGTTGTACCCTTTTTTTTTAGATTCCATATATAAGTGATATCATATATTTCTCTTTCTCTGTCTGACTTACGTCACTCAGGATGACAATCTCTATGTCCATCCATGTTGCTGCAAATGGCACTATTTCATTCTTTTTTATGGCTGAGTAATATTCCATTATATATATGTACTACATGTTACTTATCCATTCCTCTGTTGATGGACATTTAGGTTGCTTCTATGTCCTGGCTATTGTAAATAGTGCTGCAATGAACATTCAGGTGCATGTATCTTTTCGAACTAAGTTCTAGTGGGGAATTAAAACAATAAACATGATAAGTAAATTATGTGATATAAGTGAGTTATGTATAAGTAAGAAGGTGATGGAGCAGGGTAAGAGAGAGCAGGCACATACCGGGGACAGGCAGGGGACAAGGTGTCAGTATTCAATATGAGGGTCACAGAAGACCTCCCTGACAAGGTGGTGCTTGAGCAAAAATTTGAAGAAGGTGATGGTATAGGCCATGTGGATATCTGCTGAGATATCCTGGTATCTGGCCTATACCATGTGGCTGAAGGAACAGCTGGTGCAAAGGCCCTGGGGTAGGAGCATGCTTATCTTGTTTGAGAGGCAGTGAGGAGCTAAGAGTGGGGTCCAGAGGTGGGGAATAGTAATTAGAAATGAGGTCTGAGAGGGAATGGAAGGCCAGACATACAGTATTGAAGACTTTGGTTTTTAGTCTGAGGGAAATAAGGACCATTTGAACTGAGCAATGTTGTGACCTGACATTTTTCAAAGGATCACCCTGGCTGCTGTGTTGAGAATAGACTGAGGTAGGGACCTACCTGGTAGCACAGTGGTTAAGACTCCGCGCTCCCAATGCAGGGGGCCCGGGTTCAATCCCTGGTCAGGGAACTAGATCCCACATGCATGCTGTCACTAAGAGTTCTCATGCCACAACTAAGGAGCCAGTGAGCTGCAACTAAGGGGGCTGCCTGCTGCAACTAAGGGGGCTGCCTGCTGCAACTAAGGGGGCTGCCTGCTGCAACTAAGAAGCCCACATGCTGCAACTAAGGAGCCCAGGAGGCACAACTAAGTAGCCTGCCTGCTGCAACTAAGAACTGGCGCAACTAAATAAATAAGTAAATAAAATATAAAAAAAAAACACCCCAAAATATTTTTTTAAAAAAGAGAATAGACTGAGGTAAAAATGCAGGGACTTCAGTTATGAGGCTTCTGCACTATGTTCTCTTGCTTCATAGGTTTTAGAGAATATTGTCAGAAGAGGGACTTTTGCCTTTCTTGTTCTTTATAATCCTTTTCAATGAAAGAGGGTTAGTAACAGGGTGGTGAGGATAGTAGCAGATAAAGCCCTCAGCACTGGCAAGGGGCTGTGGGGGGATTTCAGCTGTCTCTCCGTCTTCTTTCCCCTCCTGGGGGAATGTGCAGACGGAGACAGGCACTGTTGGAATGAATGTCTTTGGAAGTCCTACAAGGGAAACTTCCCAGGACCAAAGTTCTCAGCACTTATTTTTCTCTAATTCATTAATTCAACAAATATTTGTGCAGTCATTGTATAGCTTAAATTAGTGGGGGAAACAGACAATAATCATTAAGCATCATAAATATGCAAATTATATGTGTTGGATCATGACAAGAATTACAGAAAAAAATGTAGGACAAGGTTAGTGGGAGTTCCAGGGCATCGTGAGGCTGATGGAGGGTGGAGGGCAGGTTGCAGTATTAATGGAGGGGTCGAGGTAGGCTTCATGGAGAAGATATTTGGGTTTGGTGGCCAACAGGCCTTGATAATTTCATAGCATCATTAACTAGAGACATTCTGCCGTCACTTTTCCTTTTATACCATACCTCCCACTGGTAAAGAAGATAAGTCAGCTGACATTGGTTCCTTCTCTCCACCTGAACTAAGAGGGCTGCTGGTGATCTGCTCTTATGTTCCTCACTATCAGCACTTCAATCCTGTTTACTACTTTGACCCTTGAAGTAAAATCGAGATAGGCTCCGTCTCACAAAATGTGAGCAACCCCTATTCCAGCCAGATTGGTTTTCTGGGAAAACTGCTTGCTTCTCATCATTTATGGATATTGTTTCCATGTCATTGAAGGGACCTCTGAGATTGGGTTTGCATTGGCTGGTTCTATATGATAGGATGGTAAAATATGATATATAGGTAATGAAAACATTCATTGATTAATTTGTTCTTCTCCCTTTCCTTTCTATTCATAAATTCCTGATAATGAAGCAATTGATCACATTGTCAAAAGCTCTTTAAATTTGGTCTTAAGATGATGGAGGAAAGGAAATCTGCAGTGTTATGGTTGAATCAGCTGTGTAATGGCCATTACTGTCTAATTAGTCATTTTTTTGTCTAAATGGAGTGATTTAATAATTTTGAACAGATGTTGTGACTAAAGCATGAACTCTACATAATATTTACAATAATAATCTAATGTAGACATCATCTGAAAGAGTCTAATTCAGAACTTTTTGAAGTGTATCCTGTGGAACAGCTAGTCCCACTGTTGATGTCTTCAAAAAAATGAAAAGGGATTCAGTGGTCAAATAATTTTGGGAAGTGCTGCATGCTACACTTCTCTCTTGGAGATTCTTGATGTGCATTGGTCTTTTAATAGCTGTGAGAACTTTTCAGTAAACAAACATTTTATTTTTGTTTAACTCAGTGTTTCCCAAACTCATTTGATTACTGAATCTATTTGTCATATAGCTATCAATTAAATCCTACAGAACTACCAATTTACAGGATGTACTCTGGGAAAAGCTGATGTGGCTGATGTTAAATTTCTTAGAAGAATGAACAGAATTGCTTGTTAACGTTTATTGAATGGATGGGCTTGAGGGTGAGCGTCACATTTTAACTTATTTTCATTACTGATCGTTATTGAGATTACAGTGCTAAAAGTTTTTATGTGTTCTTCTGAATCCAAACATTAGGAAGCCCTCTTGGGTTCATGTTGATTTAATTTGGGGTTTGGCACATAGTCATAAAAGAGGCCGGGTCTCAGTGGTCAGCAAATATACAGAGCTACTTATGGCAAAGCATTATTGACATTTAAGCAAACCAGGGACATGGCTTCATGTGGCTTCTAATGTGTGACCTTGTTTTAATAATCACATCAAGTAACTGCTGTGATAAAATTTACTTCCTTGAGTAAAAGCAAAAAAGGGCAGTTTCAAATACTGACAATTTGTTCTATAACCTGGAGGTTTCTTAATATTGTCCACAACACCAAAACATTTTTAAGACTTAAAATGAATAATCTAAGCTTTCTAAAAACCTCTCAAGATTTTTGAAGTACAAATCATAAAGGTGCCTGAGGTGGCAACTGATTTTGGCAGTGTTAAATTGTCAAAATTAGTTTAAACTTCACTTTTTTAGCCTTCGCCTCTTAAGCATATTCTCCATCCCTTATGTGAAATGAAATTGAAATATAAGCTTCTTTTGGTGAAATGCCCTTAGAAGATTTCGCTGAAAAATTTCTTTTCATAAATGATCATGTCCTTTAAGGCTGTCTGTTACAGTGGACATTCTATGTCCTCTCATTCCTTGTTGAGTAGAAAGTCAGAGGACAATTTAATTTTTGTAATCTTGAACCAAAACTTGTTCTTCAGGTGAGAATAACATTTTTCACTCTTTGTTATACTGTCTAGTGGTTCAAGTCAATATGTTTAATTTATCTGGAATTTTTTTTTTTTTCTTAAGTGAGAGTCACTTTTTCTCTTCAGTGAAGAAACAGGACCAATTTTGCCTTGGAAAACAATTAGCATATTGAAGTGATTCTTTCCTCCATTTTATAGAAAATATTGGCCTGGTCACTGTGATGTATTGTGTGACTGCTTACTTTGTATTTTGATGGCCCTCATGTGGTGTCTCATCCTGTAGGAGGATTACACATTTTCTTTCTTGTTGAGGGAGGCTTGGTCATGTGACTTGCTCTGGCCAATAAAATAAGAGTGGAGGTGGTGTGTGGCACTTCTAATAGAAGCTTATATAACCATCTCATGGTTTGCCTTATCTTTTTTCTCCCTGCTGCGGAGACCTATGTTGCCTCAGAGAGTGTTCAGTCATTCTTAGGTCCTGGAGTGAAGTTGACGTGGAGCAGATCCATGGCCAACCAGCAATGGATATACAGCACAAAAAAGAAATAAACCCTTGTTTTCATTGAGACTTTGGAATTGTTTGTTATTGCTAATAACCCATTATATTTCGACTTACATAAACACCTTCTTCATTGGATTCTTTCCAAATTTCCTTTTTAAAAAACTTGATATAAAAGCAGAGAATTCAGCCAAACTATCATCTATCATTTAATAAATTAAATAGAAGAAATTGTCAATGAGTTGATACAAAGCTAAATTTCAACCTCAGCAATGTAAACTATAGAATCTTTAACCACTGTAACATAGATAATAACTGCTATTTAGTTTTAAGTAATGGAGCAAATAAAAATATAGACCCCACTGCAATGCTGCTGTTTAATGGACCAATTACAATGATTCTTGAAAATGAAGATATTTAATCTAAATATTTTTCCATTCAGACCTTAATAGCTGTCTTTGTGAGCTGCAATTTAGTCTCTCAAAAGCACCAAATAAAAAAGCAAAGTTAAGTTTTTAGCAACTTATGTTCAAGTAAAAATGATTCTTTGAGGCAACAGTGGCTAGTTAGTACAACAAATCCCTAAAATATCATTTTATAGATGGACATTTTTTTCTCAAATGAATGTAGATTCTGCAGGTGACTTTCCAAGTCACTTCCTTGGTGATAGGGCAGCACTGATCCTGATAATATTTATTCATAAATTATAGTTAACATTTATTGTCTATGGATTTTCTCCCAGGAAAAATGAAAGGGATACTTGAATTTTTTTTTAGGTGAATATAAAAGATGCTATTTTTGAGGGCTTTTTAGGACATTTAATTCTTTTTTTTTATATAAAATTTTCTCTTTTTTTAAAGTAGAGATGACAGACAGATAGAAAAATAGATGGTACTACATTTTTAAGTGGAAATACTGTAATCTATTTTGACTGACAAAAGATGATGGAGTCTTAGAGTTACTGTTAAGCACAGACAGGACACCTTGCTGTATCAATTGAAATGTCTAAGTGTAAGAGTGAAATCTGATAAACATTAAACATAATTTATTGTTTGAGAAATATACACTTTTTATTGCTTGACAGTGGACCAGAAACAAAGGCCAAAAAATAGATAAATTTAAATATTGTTAGAATAAGTAGCTTAGTAAATGGGAATTGTGAGGCTCTAAAGCATGGATCCATGTTTCATTTAAATAGAGTCAGAATTTTATGGGAAACTATATTTCAAATGATGCATAATCAAAACAATAGCTAATGCAATTAGGTTTAGTAAAATATTTTTGAACATAAAGTTCCTAACACGTCGCTGTGATACATTCAAAACCAATCGACAAGCATTTAATTGGATTATACAGTCTAAGTGGATATATAAATACATAACCAATCACAAAATTCTGCAACCAAAATTGTTTCCTTTTGACAGTAGGGTCTAAAGGCCATTGGAATACTGTTTTTTTCAATATCTACTTTATTACAAAACCCCAAATGAATATTTTCTGTGATCTAATTTTCTGTTTACAATGATTATGGAGGACATTCAATTCTTGCAGAAAATATTTTTATTTTTAATTTGTAAAGTGTATGGAATTACTGAGATAATTTATCTACTTTGATGGAGGATTTTAGAGCTCATAGAAACTCAAAGAAACAATTATTAATCTTGGAAACTGAATATCATAATTAATTCTGCATGAAGTGGGTCACAAACAGGTAAGGAGGAAACAGGTTAACTTTTCTCAGTTCTGGATCAAAGCCATTCTCTTCGAATTTCTAGAAAAATGGTCGTCACTTCTAATGGAAAGAAAAAATATTTGAAAAACAAATTTAAAGCAATTTATATCAATCTAATTTGAGAAGGATGAAGTCTTATTGTCAGAATCTTTAGGAAAAAGAAATCTTAACTACCTTTCTCCCACTCATAACCCAAACACAGCTATGGCATAACCTTTTCTCCCTTGTGCTATTTGGTTTATTTTTCCCCTTCATTTTCCTGAAAAAGGCAAGAACCTTAGGATGTTTCAGTTTTCCTCTGAACCCATCCTATCTTCCATGTTATTGTTATTCTCATATTTTTAGCTCCACTGTGTTTTTAGACAACCCCTCAATATTAGTTACTATGATTATTATTATGTTATAGAGTCTATATTTATTTAGATTTGCAAATGAAAACCAAGTTCTTGTTTTAAACCATTGTTTCTTATATTCCACTCCATCTTTGCTTTTTTGCTTTTTGCCCCCGTTTAGTTTTTAGTGATTCTTTCAGTGGGGGGCAGTGTGGTCTACAAATAGCAAACTCCTTTATTCTTTGTTATGTCTAAAAGTATCTTTATTTTACTCTCACTCTTTTGAATGTTAGTTTCACTGGGCAGAGAATTCAAGGTTGACAGTTATTTTACTCAGAACACTGAATATGTTTTTCCTTTGTTTTCTGGAACCTGTTTTTGTGAATGACAAGCTTGTTGTCAGTCTGATTGTTGTTTATTTACAGGTAAACAGTCATTTCTTCCAGGTAGCTTTACTGTCTCTATTTCAGATTCTCTAAAGTTTCAATATGATTTGTGATTTAAAAAAAATTCTGCCAAGGGAATTCCCTGGTGGTCCAGTGGTTAGGACTCCACATTCTCACTGCCAAGGGCCTGGGTTCAATCCCTGGTCAGGGAACTAAAATCCCACAAGCTGCGTGGCGCGGCCAAAAAAAACAAAATTGTGCCAGGAACTCACTATGTTCTTTAAAATCTAATGACTCATGCCTTTATTCATTTCTGGAAACATCTTCACTATTACCTCTTTGAGTATTGCTTCTTTCTCATTACCTTTTCCTTCTTCCTGAAACCCCTATGTGTACTAAAACTTCTTATTCTATCCTTTGTATTTCTTAAATTTTTTTTCATGTTCCCGGTGATTGCCTTAGTTCTTTACCTTCCAGCTCACTAATTTCGTTTTCAGTTATGTCTAGTCTTTTGTTTAAGCCATCAATTGATTATTTCAATGAGTATGGTTTTCATTTCTAGACGAGATTGGGCGTGTTCAGGGTGGTATGGCCATAGACTATGGTTTTCATTTCTAGAAAAATTTTTTTCCTTTCTCAAGTCTGCCTGTTCTTTTTTAATAGCATTTTGGTTTTGTCTTGTTAATACTTTTCCTTCCTTTACCTTACAGAACATTATTAACATACTTATTTTAAAGACTTCATTTTAGATTGTTCCATTACCTGAGTTCTTCCCACTGTAAATCCCCCCATTTATTGTGTTTGCTTTCTCTCTTGGGACTGTGAGTTTCCATGTGTTTCACAATTTTGTGTTATGAGCTCATCTTCAGTTGGAGTTATGTACTGGGGGAGTCTTGTTTGAGCTTTGAGTTGAGGAGGCACCTATATGGGGTTCTTTTACCCAATCTTTGCTAGGGGTCTGTATTTTTTGGTGATTCTAGAGTAGTTTGTATGTCAAATTCTTGGCTACAAATTTTTACACCACTTAAATAATGTATAAATTCAGGTCCCACACTCAATACTTTAGGTAGGAAAAAATGTGGAATTAAGCCATAGAGTTGCTTTGGCATTCTTTGACACCAATGGGAACGCGAAATTTCTATCTGGAAGGTGATAGAGCTTGTTAAGGAATCTATCAATATATTATGGTTGCATTTGCAACTTGTATAACAAACACAATATTTTTAGTAGATATTCATGTTTATTTGGAATAGCTTGAGTGTAGGTTGATAGAAATTCTACATGGTCTTTATGTTGAACTAAATAGTGTTTTTACTTATAATATGTGTTTATTTGAAGTAGATTGAGAAGTGCTGCCAGAGATAATGATGGAGTGAAAATAATCTTAAGCCTCCACTTGTGGTTAAAGCTAGATATTCAGTCTGGAATTATATAAAGGCACCTATCAGCCACAGTGCCTCTCTGGAGAAGTGGTAGGAGGGAACGCTACATAAACATAACATTGAAAACATATGCATTTGGATTAAATTTAAAAAGTGTTAAATAATGTTTGAGTTTATTGTGAATTGTAACACAGTTGACTTAATCAAGTGTGAGGTGTTAGATTGCTTAAGATTACAGAAAATAAGTAAATCAATTAAAATATTTGTCTCCCAATTTAGTTAGATATGACCCTGAGTTTTAGCCTCAGAAAAAAACCAAGACGAGGAGATTTAAATTGAAAACTAAAGAAAATTTTTTATTAACTTGGACTGAAAGAGCTTTGATTATAGTCTTTCCCTGACCAGTGGTGTGTCTAACTGCAAACCTTAGGGACTCCAGAGCTGTGGCAAATTAAGAGGAGAATACCACTGTTCTTGTGATGGTGTCTGGAGAATGTAACACGATAGTAGGTCCAGGAGGACTTTGTCTTGATGTATGGCCTGAAAGTCAGAGAGATTAAAAATGAAGAAATACGGGAACTCCATTATGGATGATTCGATAATTAGCATTAGCAGAAACCAAGTGGCCTGGCTTGAGCTTAGGAGAGAGGAGGCACAGCGTTTGGTACCACATCTGCCTAAGTTTTTGAAAGTAAGGAATTCTTCCTAAGGATGTGTGAAGGTATACCTCATTGCTAACCTGATCAAAGGGCATGGGAGGGAGATGGAATGCTAGAAATATGCAGTACTTAACCCCTTTAGGGCTAGCATCAGAAACATGGATAGGACAGTTTCTATCTTTTTTTTGTTAAATAAAAGGAATGTATTATTAGAACAGGGGAGTGGGGACAGTATCTCACTATGGTTATACGTATGAGCAAGGTCTTTGGAAGTAGACTGCTTGGTCACTTCCTCCTGCTCTGTCACTTCCTGGAGGTGGAAAATGATAAGTTGCCTGATGTCTCCATGTGTCATTTTTCTCATCTGTAAAATGGGGAAATTTGAGTTGGTACAGGAAGCAGACAGTCTTTATTAGTATGCTGTGCTGCCCCATAGGAGTCTATGGTGATCCCATGGGAAATTGTTGCCAAAAAATGGGGATTTTGAATTATAAGAGGTTCTCTGGAATGCCTCCCTCGCATAAAATTGAAATCCCTTCTGTGCTTATGTGAATTTTTCTGGGGGGTTGTGGACAAGAGCCATAGCCTCCTTTGGATTTTCAGAATTCAAAATTCCTTAAGGGTAAATAACCACTGCCCTAAAATTTCCACAAGGGGACAGGACAGTCCTGATTTGTGTGCTATATCATGGAGTACAAAACATGTTGGAGTTGAAGATGTAGTTCTCAATTTAGCAAGGGGAGTGTTGGAGCACATTGAAACACTGGAGCAAGTATCAGAACAGCTTGGCAACTAGAGTGTCCTCCCTAAAAGGTTCAGAAACACGTACCCATAAGGACTTCTATTGGGACCCCATGTGAATTAACCTTTAGAAACTTCCTCTTTTGTAGGGAGTATTTGATTAGAGCTGTGGTCCCCCTGATTCTGTGGTTATTTGGGGGTTAATCCAGAGAGAGAAATACTGGTGTTTAATTTCTACTTTAATTTTGCTGTAACTCCATGTCCATGGTTAAGAATTTAATTATCTACTCCTATGTGTCCTCAACTGGAGCGTCTGATTCTCAATGCTGCCTTAGCTTTGTTGTGTTACAAAGACTTGCAGTTTAATCCACAAGTGAGATGGTTACTTAGGTTATTCATGGTCTCTTAGAATTTGCTATTTGTTTTTTCTTTGTTCTCTGAGAAACTCAAAATTAGTGAGGGATACCCTGTAGGTAATGTCAACATTTTCCACTCAAACTTGAAAAGTCAGCTGAGATTTAGAGATTACTTAGAAATAGATGGCAATAGATGGGCTCTTTGGGCTGGATCAGAGGAATCCTCATGCACTGCAAACATGTGTTCAAGGTGGCAGAATCAGTGGTCCTAGTCAAGGTAGTTTCATACTAGTCTCCTTAGCCAGGTATGTTGTTTCCTACTTTCTGGCATGGCTTCTGTACAGTTGTCAGATGAGCCCTTTATATTCCTCCGCCCAATGCATGCCTATATCTACCTCTGCTTTTGCTTATACTGTATTGTTTTACTTCTTGGGATGGTTCTTCATGTTTATCCCCAAATTCTACCCATTTTTAAAGTTTCTCCTTAGAAAGCCTGACTAATCCAGTCTGTAATGTTTCTCCCTTTTCATCATGTGTATAATACTTCGTTTGTCTCATCTTGTTTTCCTCTTTGAATTATAGGCAACTCAAGGATGGTATGGTGGCAGAGATTGGCTATTTAACAAATCCATTTCCTTCTTCTTGGGCATGTAGCCAGACCATATTCTCAGCGTGCCATGTAGTTAGATGTGGACTGAGTTCTAGCCAAAGGAATATAGGCAGAAGTGATGAGTACTACTTCCAGGTATGACTTATTCGAACACTGTACACATGGTCTTCCATGCTCTTTTCATGTATGCTGTCTGAATGCAGAGGATTGTAGGATTCTAGGAGAAGATAATATGGAAGAGGCCTAGGTCTCTGAAGTATTATATGGAAATATTTGATCAACCAGAAATAACCACACTATGCTGTTATATGGTAAGCAACCAACTTACCAATTTATCATGCATTAAGCTACTAGGATCTTGGGGCTGTTGGGATCTGTTGCAGCAGCTAGTATTACACTAACCATATATAGGGGTAAATCATTTACTATTTCTCTGTTTCCTTCACAATACCTACAATAATGTAGAGAGAGGATCCATCAATGCTGGCTGCCTCACAAAAATATGATAATTTGGGCTTCCCTGGTGGCGCAGTGGTTGAGAATCTGCCTGCTAATGCAGGGGACACGGGTTCGAGCCCTGGTCTGGGAAGATCCCACATGCCGCGGAGCGGCTGGGCCCGTGAGCCACAATTACTGAGCCTGCGCGTCTGGAGCCTGTGCTCCGCAACAAGAGAGGCCGTGACAGTGAGAGGCCCGCGCACCGTGATGAAGAGTGGCCCCCGCTTGCCACAACTAGAGAAAGCCCTAGCACAGAAACGAAGACCCAACATAGCAATCAATCAATCAATCAATTAATCAATAAAAATAAATAAATCTTTAAAAAAAAAAAAAAAATATGATAATTTACTGACCATTGCCTTCCATAACAAGGAGCTGAAGGATGCTCTTTCTTTAGTCTGGAGAGTGGGAAGTAGAAGGGAGATGTTAGCAGTGGATGGCCCAGTCTGAATGTACATAGGGTGGGTAAAGCACATGGATTTGGTCTTCTTCCTTGATCAATGGCATCAAATAAACAAACTGTATTGTTATTGATTATTATATTAGGTAAATATCAGGAAAGGTATTGGTATTGATTATTACATTAGATAAATGTACAGAGTGGTGGTATTATTGATTTTTATATTCAACAAATATAAGTATGGACAAAACTCACACTCCAGCCAAAATGACTTAAGGTTTTGAGCACAATTCTGGGACAGGGAGTTATTTTATGGTGAATGTTTTAGAAAATCTGAGAACTTTCCTCATCAAATTTCCATTAAAAAGAAAAGCAATTAGGGACACATATGCATTTGACTATAAACCAGACATAGAGATGGCAGCATTGTTGTCAGCAGCAAAGACCCATGGGATCATCAAATACCAAATGTTGAACACAGCCCTTTTAAGATGTGGGGCTAATTAAAGAAATCAAACTGAGAGACAGAATGCCATTGCAAAGAGCAGGAAAATTTTAATTATGTGCAAAATATAAGTAAGTTATCTATAACTGAAGGCCTACAGTTTTGAACTTCTGAGGTTGGATGGACTTAGCTTAATTGTTTGAGAATTTGGACTAGACTGTACTTGAAGTCAAACTCCTGGACTTGTCTGTTAGGCAAATCAAGAAAGCTCCTCTTTTGTTTAAGCCATTTTTAGATTTTTGAGTTGACTTTCTATTTCTAGCAACCGAAAACACCCTAACTAATGTAGATCCCCTACACCTAATATAGTCCTGGAATATTATACTCACTCAGTATTTATTGACTGATTTACTGGGTGCATGAAAATATGACTTTCACCTGCCAAGGTTCATGCTAATTAATGGTTGATCCAGTATGAAAACCCATGTTGGCTGGCACCTAACTTATGACTGGTTCCACGACCGTACCTGATCTGTCCTCTCCTGTCCCATACCCCATGTGAATACTGCTATCATAGCACTTACTGCATTATTTTCTAATCGTGTATCTGTCTTTTCCACTAGACTGAGCTTTTTGAGAACAGAAATGAGAGTTTTCACCTCTGTATTCCTAGGCACTACTGAACAGAGGCTCAGTGAGTGGAGGATGGATTGTCTTCCTGTTCCAGCTGGAGTGAACCAGCCTCAGGTCTCATTTCCAGCTCAGGCCTTTGCACTTGCTGTTGCCCTGCCTGGACTACTTTTTCCTGAACTCCATGTGATTGACTCTCGTCATTCAGATCTCAGCTCTGGTCCTTGCTGATACCCACATCTGATATTGCTCCATCAGTCAGTGTCTTCACAGTGTCATATTGAATTTTCTTCAAAGCCTTCACAGCTTTGGAAGTTTTCTAATATATTCACATGTTTGCTGTTCGTCTTCCACAACAGCAGGGAACTCATCTGACTGACTCATTACTATATGCCAGTGCCCAGAAGAGGCACTGAATAGATATTTGCAGAACAGACAGACCAGGTACCCATTCTTCTTAGAACAGATGCCTCTGAATCAGAATAAGGTGAAAGAGAAGCTTAAAATGTACCTAAAAACTCTCTGTGACTAAGGAGATGGCCTTCAGAAAATATTCATTAATTATCTTGCTTCAAATGCAAGAACACTGGAGAAAGGTTAAGCTGATAATGTGTTATAAACAATAACTGAGGTCTTCTGACTCTGAAATCCTTGATTGTTTTATTGCTTATTTTATACATTTCCCTTATTAATATTTGGAAGAGTAATATTTAGGAGGAAAATACATTTTTTGGGGTCACTTCCGTAATGCACTTTACCACCCCAGGAAATCCTTTGCTTGGGCTAAGGGCAATCTGACCCAAATGAGTTGCAGATGGTGAATTAACAGTGTGATTTGCATTTTTGAGGGTGTGTGTGTGCAGAGTTTTGTTTATACTGGTTTAGAGTTCTTTGTGTTGAAATTTGCTTATATTTAAAGAAATAAAAGCCAAGATTTTTGTCCTGCTTTTGTCATGGTTGTAGTATAATCCACCATAAAAATCACAGTATAATTTCATTTTTCCCTTGGTTTAATGCCGCTAAAGGAGTCAGCTCTAAGTCTGAGGAAACAGATCTACTTCTAAGCATACCTGCATGCAAATGGGCTATGGAGGTGGCTTATCCTTTTACATAATAAATTAGAGAGTTCTCCTTTTCAGTGGAAGAGATGTATAGATTAATGTACCAAGACGAGGCATATGGATATGTGGAATCAATGTAAGCCTGGTTAGAGATGACAAAGAGCTTCATGCTCGAGTGCTTTGCAGCCTAATTCAATAAAACAAAATGAAAGGCAAATGCTTGAGGAGCCGAAGAGAGGATCTTTATGAAAATATTAAAACCTTCGTTCAAAGAAAGTCACACATTCTCCTTTGAGTTTGCTTCTAACATTGCAATGTAATGAATGGGCCTCTTTTGTGGGGAAGGAGCTTTGTGATTTTTAACAAAGCTATCAAAAGGAACGATTTTGAGTGTAGAAACCTACTCTTTGGTCTTTAACTGAAAAGTTAAACACACTGAAATAAAACTAGATTTTTTTCCATCAATTTGCAAAACTAAAGTAGAGTTCAAACTGAAATGGCAACAGCGTGAAAAGGTATTTACGGGTCTGCAGCCGTCTCTGATTTCATCAGTTTGTTTTCCAGTCTTTGTTGTGATTCTGTGTTTCTCATGGATCTCCAGAGACCGTTTCCAGCTGGAGGAGAGAATATCAATAGCCCGCATATCCTCCAGGAAGCTTCCCTGTGACAATCACAATGTTTCTACAGATCAGATCTTCTATTTTCTTTTAATGACTGTGGTAGAACAACAAAATATTATCCATTTTGGGAAACACGAAAATCAGCAAAGCAATAATGTCTGAGTATGGGTATAATTTTGCTCCTATTTTGTGCAGTAAGCTCAAAGGCAAAAAGTAAAAATCAATCGGTGTCTTTTGGGTGTTTCATAAATCCATAATTATATCACATGCATTTTAAAAATGAGGCAAAGAGCTAAATAAATTGAACAGAAAACTTGCAAAGTAGAGGTGATGCACTGCAGTGAAATAAGTACTGGACTTTCTAACTGGATCTGGATGGCTTGGTTTCTGATCTGAGTCTCATCATGTGACAGGTGGGTCATCTCTGATAAAGTTCCCCCATCTCTAAGGCTGGGTTAATGCCCCATTATTATGCTTTTCAAGATTCTTGAGTTTATCTGACACTGAATTTTCCATATGTATTTATGATTATTTTTCTATCTCGTCTGCTGGATTGTGAGCATCTTGAGAATGGACTCTGTGTTTTAATCACTTTTGAATTCCCAAGGCCTACCGCAGTGTTTTCACGTAGTAGGCACTCAAATTTTGTTGTATTAGTAATTGCTGGTCTTATCAGATGCATATGAAAGTACAAATGTTCCTATTCCAGTGAGGGGTCAGGGACAAAACAGATTTATCTATTGCTGTAATAAACTGAGTTTATTTCCTTTAGAAATTGTGGTAGGCAGAATGGTTCCCCCAGTATCCAATGCTGGAACCTGTGAATACGTCACGTAACATGGCAAAAGGGATTTTGCAAGTGTGTTTAAGGTTACGGACCTTAAAATAGTAGATCATCCTGGACTATCTGGATGGGCCCAATCTAATCACAAGAGCCAAACCAGAGAGCTTTCTCTGACTGGAGGCAGAAGAGATGCAGCAGGAGAAGTCAATGAGATTCCAAGTGTGAGAAGGACTTGGTGTGCTGTTGCTGGCCCTGTGATGTAGAGGGCTATGTGCAGAGAATGGAGACCTCTAGGAACTGAGAGAAGTTTCTGGCTGACAGTCTGCAAGAAAAACTCTGGCCCTACCTCCACAGGGAACTGAATTCCACCAACAATGGGAATGCATCTGGAAGCAGATTCTTCCCCAGAGCCTCCAGATAAGAGCTCAGGTTGGACTATACCTTGATTTCAGCCTGTGAGACCAGTAGCTGAGAAACCATGTCTCGTCTACCCGGACTTCTGACCTACAGAACTGTGAGATAACAAAGTTGTGTTGTTATGTATCACTGAATTAGTGGTAATTGGTTACAGCAGCCAATAGAAAGCAAATATAGAAATTAATTTACCAGTTTCAAAAGATCAGATTTTGGAAACGTATCATAAAGTTGGAATAGTCTGGGTCTGCAACAAATGATATAAATCGATGTTGGATTCCTTGGACTGGTGACAGCCGCAGTGGTGGGATTACAGTATTAGCTACTGCCACCAAACCAACAAAGTCCAGTGCAGGTTAGTCCATGGGCCCCCGGGGACTTAATCTCTTCTGGATTTGAAACTGGTTGCAAGTTAGATTGGATAGGGTAAGGCAGAGCAGGAAAGGTTGGAGAATTAGCCAAAGGTGGTTTAGAAATCATTTTCCTTCAGAATTATGAAGATATTTCTCCCCAGTCTACTAACTTCTAGAGTTCCTTTTGAGAGATCTGATGTTCTGATTTCTAATTCTTTGTACATGTTTTCTATGTCCTCTCTGAAGTTTTTTGGATTGTCTCTTTATCCCTAATATTCTGAAATTAATAATGTACTTTGGAGTTGTTTTTGTTGTTCATTGTGTTGGACACTCAATAGGCCCTTTCATTTTTTTCAGTTCTGAGAAATTTTCTCGTATCATTTCTTTGGTAATTTTTCTCTCCTCCCTTTTCTCTGGTTTTTTTCCCCCATTTCCTTTGTAAAGCTCCTATTAATAAGATATTGGAATCCTAGATTGATTATATACTTTTCTTAGTTTTTCTTATGTATTTTCTAATTTCAACTTTAACTTCTGATTTTTCTATTTAAGATTTTAAATTAAAAAAATAAAAGATTCTTTTTTTAAAAAAATAGCATTCTGCACTTGTTTCTTGGATGCAGTATTTTTTCTTATTTCTCTGAAGATATTTTAGTTTCTTTTTGATTTTTCTGAATTCCATTTTTCCAATTTGTTTTGGTTCCTCTTTTTCACATTAGAGACTTTTCTCAAGTATATGGTGTCCTTGGCTCTCTGTTCATATACAATTGTAATGTTCTAAGGAGTTGAATAAGACTTTGGGTGCTTGGTGGATCAGGTTGGCTGGTGACTTGGATCAGGCAGGACCTGTAGGTCTTTTCTCTGTGGTTCTTCAACTGCTCTAAAGATGAATACTCCAATTTACTGTTGCAGCTGTACATCTGAATGAGGGCTTTCCAGAAACCATGACTAGGGGATGATGATCCCCTATACAGTGGTTAATAATCGGTTGCTGAAATCAGACTGTCTGGTTTCAAAGTTCTGCTCTGTTACTTGTGACTTCCTTACACTTGTTTGACCTGTTTCATCATCTGTAAAATGAGGGCACTAGTAATACCTACTTTATAGGACACAGGTTTCCCCTGCTATCTGAAATCAGAGCATTCCTATGAAGGCTTCCGTAAGCTGAAATGGCATAAAGAGAAGAAGCAATTACCTCAGGAAACATTTTGCTAAAGGGTGCAAAGTAAACCAAGGTAAAGCACAGATGCTCCCAGACACAGTTCAGAGCTGTGGTGGCTTGACGCTGAGATGCTGAGTGTGGTTCCTGGGGAAGGAGCTTGGTGGGGCCGCTCTCACTGCTCGGGTTGCCAGCTGCCTCTGCAGTGGTTCACTGCAAGCGGTTTGAGGCAGTTGAACGCTATTTTCACTTCTCGTCTTTTTTTTTTGTAAAAGTGAAAATCCCTTTGATTTCTCTCAGTTAGCAAAAACAGATACTAAGGTAGGTCTTTCATAAGTGGAGTGGTGTAAAGTGAACTTTTGAAAAGTGGGGTATACCTGTAGTTTTTAGGATTAAGTGAATCAAGGCCTATAACCTGCCTGTGGTGTTTTAAACATCATGAGTGTTCATTAAATAGTTACACCTACTTTAACTATCATCACTGTAATTCCCCCATTGTGCCTCATCCCTCCCTCTGTTGCACTAGCATGGAGTTTCTCTCGCTCAGTGTTTCTAGAGTGGAAACCCTCCCATCTTCTGCCAAAGTGGAGGATAAACCATCTCTTGGCTAAGTAGATTTGGGAAGGTGACCTAAGAGATTTATTGGCTCCTTATCCTGACTTTCGTCCAATCCTCTGGATCTTCATTTCCATCCTTTAACCCTTCAGAGGTACCTGGTGTCACCAATTCCCAGGCCTTTCTGCAGTTTAGAGGCACAAGTAGGTTTTCTCGCCACTTAGTTTCCAGATTTCTCTGGCTGCTAAGTTGATGACCACCACTTATCCACTACCCTGTGGTCTCCTGTCCACTATGTATTTCCTCTCCTGTTCTCTTTTGCCCAGTTGGGTTTACACTTTTCGTATTCCTTTGATAGTCTAGTTGGGACTGAGGAGGGAATGAAAATCACCCTGTGTATCCAACTGGCCATGTTAACTACAAGGCCACTGACTTCATTTCTTCATCTATGAAATAAGAGTTTACAATGGATACATTTTTCAGGTCTTTTCCCCCACTAAAGCTCTTTGCTCCTGCATATGGTTTAGATTTAATGTAATTCCCAGCTGATCACAGCTAGTTTTCCTATCACTTATCTCACTCTCAGAATAGTAGTGATTATTTTTGCTTTTGTTGTTTTGAATCTCTTTGAGCAAGAGACCTGCAGTGTAGCAAATTATATCTTGTGTACAAATTAGAGTAAACTGAAAAACACAGGTGACTTTTGTTCCCTTCTGCATCACAAAGACCTTTTCAATACACCTGATTGATTGTAAAGGGAATTCCACAAGCAGATGTGAGCTACTGAGATGCTGCTGATTGTAATTTGGGTGCTGTAAGATTTATCATGCTGTGCTATTTGGCAAGCAAGTAGGAAGCCTTTAAACTTTCTGCTCTTTCAAAAAAATCCTAAAAGAAGATGATACAAAAATTTAAAATGGAAAGAAGTTTCCTTTCTATGGAGATTCACAGAGAATGTTCTGATAAGTCAATAAAAGTTCTGTTTTGTTTAAGATAGTTTAGGTCAGATTTTTGTCACTTGCATCTAGAAGAGTCTTTAACTTATCAAGGGCAGTGGAGATGAAAAGGGTGTTCTGTCTTTCTCTGTGGATCTCTACTACATGGCCTGACACTTTGCATTTCCAGCCTCAGTGTCTGTCACGGTTTGCTGTGGTCCCTAGCATTAATGACTAGCTCTTGTGTGTTCTAGCTTGGTATCCAGGAGAGAAATTTCTGCAAGATAATGAATATTTCTAAGAGGGTGTGTTGTATAGTGTTTGAAATAAATAACAGCTTCCTAGAGTTTGGTATAATCTATTGCATGTGGTTTCTGTTTGTTTCAGTGTCATGGCATCAGGAATGGCATCAGGAATGGCATCAGAACATCCTTCTGAAAAGTTCCAATTAAAATAGGAATCCTAAATAATCCAAGTAAGGAAGACATTGACAATTTTTATCTCTAATACTCCCAATAACTTTGGACACAAAATACGATGAAAGGTTTGTGGAAAAAGAGATTAATACATCAATATTGACAATTTTGGGTTAATCAGTGACCCAATCTTCAAAATATTTCTTTCATTTGGAATTAGTTTCCCAGTCAAAATTATTCTCATTGCATTCAGAATGACATTTTTTTAATGATAGTACATATGGCATATGCTGTTGGTTGACTACCCAGTAGACACTCCTTCCTTTATTCTTGCTAAGAGAACTCCAGTTATGTTCAGGCAAGGAGTGACCATGTTCTTCAGGGACTTTGGGTTCTTTTGGGACTCTGGTGTCCCAACTCCAAGAGCTGAATCCAGGTTAGTCTTAGGCAGTCGTGGCTATTCCATTTCCCTTACACTGGTTTAGGACTGAGCAGGTAATGTCGTTTTGGCTAGTGAAATGTGAGCTAAAGTCTATGGAGTGGCTTCTGGGAAGGTTACCTTTGTTCCTGATGAAGGACCCAGAGAAGGGCTTTGTTGTGTGGAGTGTGATGTTTTATGTGACTACAGCTATTCTGCAGTTATGAGAAGATGTCCTTAAGGACCTCACTGAGGATGGCAGAGTAGAAAGTTGTAAAGAACCTGGATATCGAAAATGTTGCCAAGTTGGAAAATTGAGTAGCCCTGGGACAACCTCATCCTTGAACTTTGTATTCTGTGAAATAATAATTTCTTTATCATTTAAGCCACTTTGAGTTGGTTTTTCAGTTATTCATAGCCGAAGTAATCCTAACTGATATAATAATAAGTATATAGATTTAATGCTTTAATTCTTTTGGCTAAAGCTTTTGTTCTACACTTCCTCCATATGTGAGACAAGTATGATTAAAAAAATAAAAATAGATAAAAGAATTGCAGATATTAAAGAATTACAGAATGTTAGTACTGAACAGGGTATTAGTAAATTATTCAAAACATTTGTTGAGATCGCTAGATACTACATACAGAAGAGAATAAGACAGACACTGTCTGTGCTCTTTTGGAACTTATAGTCTAGTGGGTCTTAGAGAGTATTTGGTCTAATCTCATTACACAGAAAGGGACAATTTTTATATCTCTCAGTGTTGGCATAATTCTTTTTGTCACTTAATAAAGGAGGCTAGATCTTATTAGAGAAAAGACCATAAATTTGTGGTTCTTTTTGCTTTTAACATACAGCCAGCTCTTTTGCTCCTCTGAGTAGCCTAAGTTTGGGTCTAGAGCTGAGTTTGGATATAAGGGTTGGAGAGAACTGAATTTCTGTGTATAACAAAGTGAAAGGAATTTGGAATTACTTGGACAATTGTGTGTGTGTGTGTGTGTGTGTGCATGTGTGTGTGTGCGCGCATACTCACAGCAGCAGCAAGATGGGAAACGACTGGGTGCTAACTGGAGTAGGGAGACCAGTGTGAAATCCCCTGTGTCATGGTGGCCAAAGGGACTTTTAAGATGAGATGACTAATATGTAGCTTTAAGTTACTTGCTGTGTCATGCAGGAATGTAACTCTTTGGCGGTGACCTAGAAAACTTCAGCGAAAGTTTTGCTACACATCACAGGCTTTGTTCCCTTGTTGCTTGAGTGGGGAATCAGGGAGATAAAGGACTGACCTCCAGGCACAGAGCAGAGAACAAGAATTCAGCAGAGGCAGGAAATGAGAGAGAATTCAGCAGGGGCAGGAAAATGTACCTCATTCCCCCATCTTCCGCTCCTTGGGAATTTTGCAGGCATCTTGAAGAGGGCTCTGGACTTAATCACTGGATATGGAATGGGATCTGACTGCTTTAATTTACATCTTAAGGGACATCCGGATTAGAGCTGTACCCTGCTGGTGGCTGCAGGACTCATCATAATAGTAATTATTCAATTGCTGAGAATTGCTTCCCCCTGTAGACAATAAGCTCCTTGAGGTCAGGGACCAGGTCTGTTTTATCAATAAGTTCATACTGGGTAGTGTGTAGCCCATAAAATAAGTATTCAATTCATATTTGTTAAACAGTTCCCTCCTGATAGGGAAATGAATATTATTTAAACGTTCATAGCATTTCCCCTCCTCAGTTTGCTGAGGAGAAGCAGCCTGCACCTCCTCCTGCTTCCCCTTCCTTGTGTCTTGCCAGGTGGGCTCCTGGGCCAGTCACTTACTGATTGTGGAAGAAGGTGGCAGAGGCCAGCCAGGTTTACACTGGAAATATCAGAGATCTACTGACAAGAGAAAAGTATTACCTACAGACACAGGGAAGGGAGACAGAAGAAATCTTGTGGGAGTTTGAGAGATTTTGGAGAAGAGAGTTTCTGGGGGCAGGTGCAATGCATACAAATGCACACACAAATAATATATTTATGTAGATAAAAAGTGACAAAAAAGCTGGTTTCAGTCAGTTTTGCTGTGTGTTGTGAGAGGGATCTCTTTGGAGAATTTTTAATAGATTTCCATATAGATATAAATTTCTTCTTGGTTATTTTTGAGTATGTTTTTTTGACTGAGATTCCAGGCTAAGGCTAACTTCTAGGTGAGAAAAGGCCAGCCTTGCTTTATGTGGTTTACAACCTTGTGTAGTAAACTGAGTTTTACACTTTGGTATCCTCCACGGTGCTCCCAAGCACTCAATAGGGACACCAAGTATTTGTTGCACAGTATGGAAACAGTGATAACCTGAGGGATTATATGCCACTCAATCTTATAGCTTCTAAAAATGGGCAGAATTAGGACTAAGGACTAAAATGAGGGCCATTCGTACGTTTTGTTCCTTTCTTGAGTAGATTTAAAGAATGGTGTTACAAAATGCATTGTGAGAGAAGGACATTCCATTTTGGGACTCTTCTAGAAATATGCATGGGAGTCATTTAGACTAATCTTATTTTCCATTTGAGTTAATCTGTGGAAAGCAAGTCACTCCTTGTTACCAACCAGATCCTTCTAAGGATCTTAAAATATTCAAATTGGATTTTTTCCAAACCCCCAAGACTCACAGAAAAGGCACATACTAGGCCCCACTCTAAGTTATGCATCCCTGCTGGAACTCAGTTAAAACAAGGGCATTCCTCCTTGTTCAAAAACACATCCCTGTGGTCTCTGTTGCAGCTGAGTTAACTGGGTTTAATGTAAATGGAATCTTAGATAAAAAGTTTCATTTCTGAGAGGCTGTGTTTCATTCCCTGGCTAGGAGAGAAGACTCTTTTCTCAATCTGGTGATAGGTGGGGACTTCCTAAGAGAAGCAGGAGTCCTAGAGTTTGCAAATGTTGTATAGCTCAGTGAGGAGTTCAGGGGGAGCCCTGCTGTGTTCTTACAGAGCTGCCCAGAGACTTTCAGAGGACCAGATGCTCCAGTCCATGAGCAACACATGGTGGGCACCCCTATGAGAGGTCCAGTCCTCTTCCTTAGCTACCCGTTTCCATCTCCCTTACTCTTGCACTGCTAGGAGGCTAACATGAAACAATGTCTGCGGCCATGTTAAAGTAGAAGGAGGATGCAACTCTTTCTTTTTGTTCTTAGAGATATTTTAAAAACCCTAAGCCTAATGCTACCTGTCAGGAAGCACACACTCTGACATCTCTCACAAATGCCGCTGGGAAGAGGTGTTATGCCCAACCATGATCTGACAGGAGATGTGATCTCTTTGGAAGCTTCCAGACCCTGCTCTCCTCACAGGGCTGAGATGTTGAGTGTCAAGCAGATGAGCTTGACAGGTTATTCGGAGGAACAAAACCACAACAAACTGGCTGGAACCCTTGATGTCTGGGAGAAGTTCACTGCGTTTGCATCAGCCAGAGGCTGCCTGCCCACGTTCTTGTCTGCCTAAAAGGAAAGAAAGGAAGAACTCATGATTCCAAGTGAATGGCTTAATGCTAGAGGCTGCTTGGGAGTATGAGAAGCCCAGAAAAAACAAGGCACTAAGATGCATGGGTATGCGTTTGGAGAAGTGTTTATACAGCCTCAGCATGGAGAGTATCTGCTGCAAGCCTAATGTTGTGGTTTGGGGTTGTGTCTTCAGTGTGAAGCTGAGACAAAGCTCATCACATGTGGTCTCCAGCCTGGGCACCCGTGGGCATGTGGGGACTTGGGGTTATGGGCTTCCAGTAGGCAGCCAGGGTTTGCAGAGCGGGGAGTGGAATACTCAGACAAATGCCTATTGTCAGAGAGTCAGAAGTCCTATGAAGAATCTGAAGTTGTACAAACCAGACTCCTTTTTAAAACTTAAAAATATTCCATGCACACTCACACACACAAGCACACTTCCCCCAGGGGCAGTGCGTCTTTAGTTATTTGCTTTCCTTCTACTCAAGAAGGGGAGAGAATACCATGTAGGTGGGAGGAATCAAATGGGATTATTTTAAAATGCATCCCCCCTCCCCATTCTACAGCGGATTGAGGAGGATTATGTGCAGCTTTCATGAAATGTCTTGTGCTTCTTTCTGGGAAAGGAACTGTAAATGTCAAGTCATCGGTCTCTGCGATAACAGCTCACACAGGTACGGGCAGACCTGGCAAGGAGGGAGGAGTGTGGCCGGCCCATGCACCAGCAGTACCTGCAGTTACGGAGACCAAGGCCCTAGCAGTCCAGTGCAGCCAATGGATGGAGCGGTGAAGACAATTAGAGATGGAGAAGGGGTGGGGGACCTGGAGACACTACGAACTGCCCTGTAGAGGGTGTGACACAGCAGAAGCAGCAGCCCCCTTCACTTCTCCAACCCAAACCCCAGGTGCCTTGTATGCACTTGGTTAACAGAGCTTCTCAAACCTTGATGTGCAGGCGAGCCATGAAGTTTCCTGTTCGGTAGGTCAGGGGATAACGGCTTGAAATGCTACATTTCTAAGAAGCTCCCGGGTGACGCTGATGCCTCTGGCCCAGGCACCATGCTCTGATTCGCAAAGTTTTAAGGGAATCTCAGGTCATAGGTGTGGTCTCAGGTAGCACAGATTCAGTAGGAAGGAGAATCAAATTATGTACAAAGATATACAAATGCATTCAACTTTAACCTCATTAGTGTTAGGAGGAAATTATCCAGGTAATTCCTACATCTTTTGGATTTGGAATGCCTTGTATGATGAAAAAACCCACTTTCTATAGCTGACAGCTTATGTGGGGCTGTTCAGGTCTGTGTTAAGATGGCTTAGCAATTCTTGAGCACACACGAGCTGAGGGAAGGAGCATGCTGAGCGGCAGCGGGAGGTGAGCTTGGCATGCACATTGGCCGAGGGTGATCTATAAAGTGCATAGTCCACGCTTTCATAGTTAAGAGTTGGGTTTTGCAATGGCTACTTCTCTGGTTGAGCTAGAGAAGGGAAGTTAGCAAAGGGCTCTTAAGGTTCCCTGCACTGCCCCCGCCACCCCCAGCCTTCTCCTAGAGTTTCCCAAAAGGAAGGAGATTGAGTAAGTGGGAAGAAATGGAAAATGACAAGAGAATGGAAGTCAAGAGATTGTTTGGGTTTCTATTTTTATTTTTCATTTTTGGAAGGAGAGAAAAATAAACTGCCTAAGATGAATCAAGGAGAAAAACATTAAAAAACAAACAAACAAAAAAGAGATGAGTGATGAAGAGAGGAAGGAAATCTCCTTGGTAGATAAAACAGATTTGCCAAATATATTACATTCATTAAGATTTTCTCTGCTTATAATGTGTGCTTTTCGGAGGCTTTTCTTAGCATTAACGGACGCTCTGGGAGAGGAGAAAGTTGGCAGAGAGAAGCCTAGCAAATATATAAATAAGCTTTGGAGCTTTCAGAAGTTTCATTTCCCACAATAGAACGTTCTCCAGGCTGGGCAAACTTTTTCTTACTTAAACAAATGCTTTGAAAGACAAAGATTTCATATTGTCAGTGGAACATTCAGACTAATAATTGCCTCTGTTCTTTCTGCCTTGAAGTCTCAAAAGCCTGCAGATTTATGATTCACTTTTGGCAATAAGCTCCTTCAAATAAATATTACTTTCCCAGGCTGCAAATTGAGTTTCTGAAACACACAGAGATCAACTTCACTAAGATTAAGAACTAAGTTTTCTTGGTGTGTATGTATATATGATTAAAAAACACCGTGTTTGCTTTTTTCCCCTCTTCTTTGGGAAAATTGATTACAAAACTTTACTTTTAAAAATAGTTATTTTTAATAGTTGATTTACTACCAGTGAGATTTTGTAGAACCTTTTGTTGGGGGAGCAGGGGGTGGAGATAGGAAGGGGATGGAAGGCAGTTTGACCTTTCTCTTAGGGTTGTGGACCTCAGAAACTTTACACAACCTAAGGTTGAGGATTTAAACCAGTTTACTTTGTAGTTGGCACAAGATAGTTCCAAAAGTCTTAAAGCAAAAAAATAATACAAGTGAGGATAGATGTTAAGAAATACACTGAGGGCAGTAGACCCCAAGTGTTGGAACTGAGACTCTTTCAGAGCAACCAGCCATCTATCGGGGCTGTTGGATTGTTAGTGCCAACTCAGTGAATGTTACTGGGTTCCTTCAATATGCCCGTAGGGGCACCAAGGGAGATGAGACATGGTGTTGATACCCACATAAATACTTCTAAGTTGAGGATAAGACAGAGAAAACACAATAAGCTGCAGGAGTGCAAAAGATGCCCAGCCTGGGCTGTGGGGAGGATGTCACATCCCCAAAGTCCGGCCTCACTTTGGGCTATGACAGTCACCTAGGTCCTTGTCCACATGCATTAAGCAGGTAGAAGGCGACCAGGCCTCTTTCAATAGACCTATGACACCATTTCCTTGTCCTGATTCCACGACACTGCTCCAATTCTGTCTGGATTCCACTCTGTCCCTGTCCCGGTTTGAGCTCTGTGTGGGAATTCCTGCCTTAATGATAATGATCCTTTATGGAGAACTTAATAAGTGTCAGGCATCATGGTGCTATTTTTTATTTATTATTTTCCTGACACAGGTATTATTGCCTCATTATAGATGAGGAAACTGAGGTTTACAAATTTTAACTAACTTGCTTAAGGTCACAGAAACTAATAGGAGCTAGAATATGGATTTCTATTCAAGTCTGACTACAAAGCCTATAATTTCAGCCATTATTATGTAACAACAACAGCAGCAGCAGCAGCAGTTAACATTTGTTAAACACTTAACTATGTGCTAGGCGCATAGTTCCTATTATTATTTCATTTAATCCTCACATGAATCTTAGGAGGGCATCTGTGACTAACTTGTCGAAGGTCACACAGCTGGTAAGGGATGGAACCTAGATCCAAGCTCAGGTAGGCTCCTGGCTCCAGAGCCTGCAGCCTTAACCACTATGCTCTACCACCTATATGCCAAGATCCTACATTGGTTTGTGCCCTTCTTTAGGTTCTGGACACAGACTGTGGCTCTCCTGCTTGGACTTTTCAACTTGCCTGCTTGCTTTGGGATGCCATACCTGTCATCATGTCTACTCTTTTAGTGTGTGTGCCTTTCTGTTTCTTCTCTCTTCCCTAAAGTTTTACTGAGCACCTATGGGGCCCAGGCACTGTACTGGGCAATTGGGTGGTGCAGATCAATACCCAGAGTACTTATTTAGAGGAATAATGGACCCTGTTCTGAAGCTAGTTAAAATCCAGTGAGGAGGCAGATTAGTCAGCACAGTATTCCAGTGCCAAGTAACAAGTGGTGTGATAGAGGAAAGCATGACTGCTCTGGTAGCCTCGAAGAGGAATCTAGCTCTGGGTGAGGCAAGGACACAGAAAGGGCACTATTTAAGAAATATCTTTATAAAGCAGGAATTCACAAGACAAAGGAGGGAGGGAAAAATAGATCTTACTTTAAGTCCATTTTTTTTTTTTTTTACCTTCTCACACATAGGGTTGGAAAAGTTGGTGGCTAGTTTGTACTTCAGGAATCAACCATGCATAAAACACTGCATCATAATAATAACTGGCATTTGTGAAGAACCTTCAAGAGGCCAGGCAAATTTCTGAATCTTTACATGCATTATCTAGTCTAATCCTCACACTATGACATAGACGTTATTATTGTTCCCAGGTTCTACATAAGATTCACGGGGGCCTGGGGAAGGGGAAAGATGCCTTTTGCATCCAGTTTGTTTTGGTTTCATGAAAGAGATGGAGACATTTCTAAAACATTGTCTATAGACCACCTACATCTGACCAACTAGGGGGCTTGTTCAAAATGGAGGTGCCAGGCCCAGAACTACAAAATCAGTCCCTTCTGCATGCTCTGCCGGTGATTCTGGAGCACACCAAACAAACTCTGAACCGTCCCCTGGCTGGTGTGCACCGAACACGTGGGACAAGTTTGTTCCCTATAGAACATCTTTGTAATCTCATTGGTCATTTATTAAAAGAACCAGCTCAGCGAGTTCAAGAGGGGCTGCTGTTTACCCGGGAGATGGAATTTCCACTCCCCTTTAGGCTTCCATATACGGATATGTTCCAAGACGATACTATGTTTTTTGCAGCCCTACTTTTCAGAAAATGAGGCCGTCCCTTTCGAAAAATGCTAAGGGTATGTTGATCTTTTAATAAGAGAGCCGGCTCATGGGATGATCTGTTAGTGATTTTCTTCTTCAGCTCACGCCTGGCGCTGGTGGCTGTGGCAGGAGACTGGAATGTTCTAACATGAAGGGTACTTTTCCCTCACTCCCCTCTCCTATGGGGGGCAGACCACAGAGTAAAGACTATAGGTGAAAAGAAAGTGTAGTTCTCCAGTGGTGGAGACCAGTAGTGTGCCTCTCAAACATAAGAGTGTGCCTCTCAGTTTCTTTTGTCCTACAGGTCCCCGAGATTAAGGACTTTGGGACCATATAGCAGCAAAGTTGGGCTAAATGAGTGTACAGTTCAATGATATTAAGTACCTTAACATTTTTACCACAGTTATTAAAAAATAAGTTTAAAAAATGGGCTAAATGAATCAAATCTCCATTTTCTCTTAGTTCATGGTAGCTGAGCCCTTGACAATGCCAGACCTTTACAATTGTGAACCTTCAGCGCAAGTGGAGAGTTGGGATGTGGTACAAAGGCGCAAGGGACTAATAAAAGATTGTAAAATTCTCTGCATCTCTCCCCCTTTTCCAAAGCACCATGTGGAAACAGGTGCATGAGATGGGCTCTTTGATGACTATTTTAAGTGCAATTTTCACCACTGTATTCAGGTTTCCAATAACCATTTACAGAAGAACAGGGTCATAATTCCTAACAGGTTTGCATGTATTCAAAGACTGACTTTGAATCTAATTTATACAGGTTGAAGAAATTTGGAGGAACATAGAAATGTGATGCCAAATGTAAGAATATGTTTTATTTGTTAATGTTCATCCATCTGTTTAGTACTGACTATAAGACCACGAGATAAACAATAATAGATGAACAAGATAGGGCCTTGTATTCACAATCATTCTGTCTAGCACATGGTCAAATAAGCATAATTTATTTTGCAGGATGGTTGTCAGGTTAAATACTGTACCTACTTTGGGAGGACCTCGAAAAGTATAGGTGGACAGTTTGCTGTTGGGGCTAGAGAGAGACAGAAGAATGGAAGAGAAACTGTTTTGCAATGATAAAGAATTCATTCTACAACCACTTATTTAATGGGTATCTATTGTGTACCAGTAGACTGTACTAAAACTTGAAGTAATGTGTTGAACAAGATGGGCATAATTTCAATTGTATTGGAATGTACAGTCCTCAAGAGAGAGGAAATGAATCCAAGGATTGTAATAACGTTTGATAACTGCTATGGTGGAAAAAATACTATTGCTGTATAACAAACCACCCCCAAATTTAGTGACTTAAAATAGCAATCGTTTGTCATTTCTCAGGTATCTTCAGGTTGGCTACCTAGGCTAAACAGCTCTACAGATCTTTTTTTTGGACTCAGTCATATGTCCGTGGGTCACCTGGGGAACAGCTGACCTGGTCTGGGCTTTGTTGATGAAGTTTTCCTTGGTGGCTCTGCTCTATATATCCCTCACCCTCCTCCTGGGATAAGTAGGCTAGTCCAAGTATGTTCTTCTCATGCTACAGCAGAATCAAAGAAGGCAAGCGGAAACATATGAGACCTCTTAAAGCATTATGATCAGAACTGGCACACTGTTAACTTCTGCCTCAGTCTCTTGGTCAAAGAAAGTCATATAGCTGAACTCAAATTTAAGGAGTGGGAAAATATTCTCTTATCCGTTAGTGGGAGAAACTGAAAAGTCACAGGACAAATTGTGTGAATACAGTAAAAAGTGAAGAACTGGGGAGAGTGATGCAACCTTTTTACATAGAGCATGACACCTAGTGAGACCTAAAGGATGAGTAGGATTTATTCAGATGTAAGAGAGTGGGTGGGATAGTCAGAGGAGGACATGTTCTAGGCAGAAGAAACAACAAGTGGGCAGTTCTAGAGTCATGGCGAGTCTGAGGAACTGAAAGAAGGCAAGTGTGGATGGAAAGAAGAAAACGGTGGAAAGAGATGAGCAGGGTGGGATCAGATTAGGAAGAACCTTATCTCCACGTTAATAACTGACTTTGAAGTTTCTCTTAAGGGCATTCAGAGCCATGAGGGGTTTTGATATTATGGTCATTACTTGCAAGTCATCATGAACCTCATGGTCTAGATTTAAGGGAGAATGTCCTTGCTCCAGTTCGTAATTGCATAAGCAAAAAAGTGCACCTTCCTCAATATTTTGATCAGAGTTTCACATTATTTGTTCAATGTATTCCCATTCCCTTGGGCCCTCTGATTAATGTCTTTGCACTATCCCACTTTGACCTTTAGTAATTAGTGCAAATATTTTAAGTTCAGCATGTTAATTCCTCTCACAGGAAAAGCATTTTCTTTGAGAATCACCCATAAATCATTAAAAAAATTAATTGGCAAGTGAGAGAAGAAGCCATTTTCCAGCAAATATTGGCAGTCTATCCCATTATGGGCTAAAGCTCTAGATGTTGGAAACAGTGTTTCACCTGCTCAGACATTTGACCCATTCAGAGCAAAGAAATATCCTTCTTCTTTTGTCATTCCTCTGGGTCTATAATTCTTTAAAGTATTTTAAGGAGGCATCATGGCAGAGCTAGATGAACCAGATTTTACTCCCAGCTCTGCCACTGACTGCTTGGGTGACCTTGGACAACTTACTTATTCCCACTGGGCTTCAGTGTTTTCTCCATAAAGATGGGTGTAAATGCTCCTTCAGAACATTTCCAGCTCTAAAATTCTCTGCTTTTTTGGATTATGCTCTGAATAGCATGGTAATTCCACAAATGGAGATTTGTAGTTTTCACTTTCAGAAACTGCTTGAAGTACTTTTGCCATTGTACACAATTAAGAGTTCGTAAGATTCTTAACGATGAGGCAGAAAGAAGTCAGGAAAAGGATGTCTGCATGCACGTAGGCAATAAATGAATTTGTTATGAGTTAAGACATCTGCCAAGAGGCACTGGTGAGAATGGCAGTGGCTGCTTGATCACCTGTGTGCCAGAGTAAGGGCAGTATTATAAATGAGCTGTGAGCTAGAATTACACTAAGGATCTTGTGGTTCTTATTTATTTGTTTTTTTGTTTTACTTTTTTGTATGTGTCTTTTACCATAACTCTTGAGATTCACGGCTATACAATTATACCTGAATATTTTCTAGATCCAGTGACTTTTTGAATAGCAAGGGAAGTACGGCACCTCCAGCCAAGAGCCGTGAGTGTAGGAGCCTACCATGAGTCAAATTCAATTTCAGGAATTTAAATTTACATTGAGGCTGAACTTATTTGGTTTCCTGGACAGAAGCTGTATCAGGTAGTCTCTTGGCTCAGTATTTGATGTGTTTGTAATTGTTATTTACTTAACATCTCTTAGGCATAAGAATTTTCTCAGAACATAGCGTGAAAGGGAAGCAGAGCTCACTTCTCTGTTGTCTTTCCAACATTCCCCAGCACACTGATCGGGGCGTCTACAACTCAAATAGTTAGCATTTCCCAGAGCAACACGAGCACTCAATCCCAAAGATAAATCTCAAGCATTCTAAAGGTATCCTAGCACTTTAGAAGCCAAGTTAGTGATTTCCCAGGGAAGGGTTTGGCTGGTGGTGATTATAGAAATAAATCTGCACTTCATTTTTAGCCCAGTGGCCCATTACAGCTCGCTTCAGAGTCTAAGCTCCCAAGAATAACGAGAGTCATTTTATGGGAAGGAGAGATTATAAATCACCAACTTTGTCAGTTCTGTGTTTCCCTCCAGCATCCTTTTCTCTGTGAGTTGTGCAGACAGCTGCCCCTGAGCACCCCAGTGAGAAGCTTCACCTGTTCTTTGTTTGCTTTTGACTGAGGCCTCAAGTTGGCCCTGGCCGCGTCCCAGGGCCACCTGTTAGTCCTAAATGGAGGAGTGTTTGAGAAAATACTCATTTTAAAAGCATACATAGGGCTTCCCTGGTGGCGCAGTGGTTGAGAATCTGCCTGCCAATGCAGGGGACACGGGTTCGAGCCCTGGTCTGGGAAGATCCCACATGCCGCGGAGCGACTAGGCCCGTGAGCCACAATTACTGAGCCTGCGCGTCTGGAGCCTGTGCTCCGCAACAAGAGAGGCCGCGACAGTGAGAGGCCCGCGCACCGCGATGAAGAGTGGCCCCCGCTTGCCGCAACTGGAGAAAGCCCTCGCACAGAAACGAAGACCCAACACAGCCATAAATAAATAAATAAATAAATAAAATTAAAAAAAAAGCATACATAGCCTCAGAAGTTTTTTTTTTTTTTTTTAATTTTATAAATTTATTTATTTTATTTATTATTTGTTTTTGGCTTTGTTGGGTCTTCGTTGATGTGTGTGGGCCTTCTCTAGATGCAGCGAGCGGGGACTACTGTTTGTTGCAATGGGCGGGCTTCTCATTGCAGTGGCTTCTCTTGTTGCGGAGCACAGGCTCCAGGCGCGCAGGCTTCAGCAGTTGTGGCACACAGCCTCAGTAGTTGTGGCGCACGGGCTTAGCCGCTCCGCGGCATGTGGGATCCTCCCAGATCAGGGCTCAAACCCGTGTCCCCTGCATTGGCAGGCGGACTCTCAACCACTGCGCCACCAGGGAAGTCCCGCTTCAGAAGTTTTGACTCTTGTTTTCTAAGTTTTACTCCTAAACTTACCAAAACAGATAATTGTATCAGAGTGCAAACCTCAGGCAAGCAAGGGGTTAAACAAAATCTATGCTGAGTCTGCAGAACTCTGACCAAGTGTCTGTTCACGAGACACCACCCGAAGAGGTATATTGGGCCATTCGGGATCTGGGAAATGCTCAGTAAAGGGCGTAGCTTACCTGGGTCTGTTGTCTACAGCATGTAAAAAAGAGAAAAATTGAATATCTACTCCCATTTTATCTCCTTTTGGTATAAGTTTAAATACCTACAATATATAAAGTCCTATATGTATAGAACTTAGTTATACATGTGGTGTGTGCTTTAAATTTTTTTTATACCCATAGGGTGCATGATCAGAAAAATTTGGCAACAACTAATTAGTGCCGCGTCATCTTTCTTAGTGAAAACTAGTTAACAAGATTCACTCTTAATGCATCGCCTCATTTTAGCCATCTGTCTTATTTCTGTAGTCCTAAATATCATAGTACCAGCCAAACTGAAAAGCTTTGAGGGATAGAGGGAAGGTGTGAGGGAGGGAGGCTGAGAGAGTGGGAAGAAGAGGCAGGGAGAGGTGAAGAGGTGATGGAGGACAGCGTGGAGTCCACGACCCCTAAGTTCCCTTTCAGTCTCAAGGTTTGGTCACCTCAGGTTGTATCTCCTTTTGTCAGCTAGCACTAAGTGCAGGTGCTGAAGGGCTGAAATGGCTGAAAGATATTTCATACTCCTTAAAAAGCTATAGGCAGGGTTAAGTTACAAACTACCGTTAGCCTCTGAAAAATTGAAAGTTGGCTGTATAAAGTGAGGCGAGGATGGCAATTATTAATGAATAATCACTTAATACAGGCAGATGCTAAAGTGATAAACACATCAATTGGACTGGTTTAAAAACAGTTCACAGGCCCATTCATCAACCCGAACAATTCTCCCCACTTTACCCTCCCTCCCCACTGTGGCGGGCCATGCGTTGGGGATGGGTCAGCTGCGGAGGGCAGTCTCCTCCTGGATTTACTGAAATATAAACAAAGTAAACATTTTCCATCTCAATTTATCTTAGCATATCAGAGCGGCATAATGAGTTGAAATTATTATGATTACTTTTTTGGTTCCTCTCTTCTGCTGTTGATTTACATACGAAACAAATTATACTGGGTGTTGAGAGGTGAAATTAGCATTCTTCTGTGGTTACCAATAGGAGGCAGATGTTGGATCACTCATTTTAAAGATCTGACTGGTGCTGAAATGAACATGTATTAATATGGCAAGAATAGGGGATAAGTGTATTATACCATTGGGACGCCATGACAATTCATTTATCACCATTTATGAACTATGGGTGCATACACTGTCACAAATGAAGATGGATGTATTATCTCTTGAGGTCCTCTGACATGCAGAAGTAATGTGTGTGGGCATATGTGATTTTAATATATATTAACTTGCAAATAACTCTGTGATGCATGCAAGCCATTGCATGTGACAGGAGAGAGTGCTTATTAGTCAATACACCGCTTAGACTGAAGAGACCCAGCAGGAATTAGATGGTGACTGATCAAGGCTATGCTTATCAACCTGTTACCTTCATTCTTCTTTTAAAAATTCTAGGGATTTCTATTCGGATAAGGAAACTAAAATTAAGAAATACTATGTTCGGGCTTCCCTGGTGGCGCAGTGGTTGAGAATCTGCCTGCTAATGCAGGAGACACGGGTTTGAGCCCTGGTCTGGGAAGATCCCACATGCCACGGAGCAGCTGGGCCCGTGAGCCACAGCTGCTGAGCCTGCGCGTCTGGAGCCTGTGCCCCGCAACGGGAGGGGCCGCGATAGTGAAAGGCCCGCGCACCGCGATGAAGAGTGGCCCCCACTTGCCGCAACTACAGAAAGCCCTCGCACGAACCGAAGACCCAGCACAGCCAAAAATAAATAAATAAAAAAAAAAAAAAAAAAAAAAAGAAATACTATGTTCAATGTAAAACAATGCCTTGTGAGCCAAAAAACCTGTGTTGTGATCCTAGCCCTAGAAATGACCCACTCTTATTGGTTTTTGTAACTGTGCTGGAAGAACAAGATGATCTTGACTGAGAGGAATAGCAGAGAGAAGCTGTTCCCTTTATTTCAGCGATACTGTCTCTGATCTATTTGAGGACTTGGTCATTTGGACCAGTACGTACTCATAATTTGGGATTCCCACACAGAACAAAGCCTTATTGAGACAGCAGTCTACAAGGAGGCTACTTCTATGCTCTTAGCCATTCTGGGTCCCTGCGCGATGACTGTAAGGTATAGATAAGGTCCCCTTACTTTAACTTCTCTGTTGATTCCTGGAAGCGTCTTGAACTGGGAACTTTCAGGAGAAGACAAAAAGACTAACTAAGGATGACTAAGCTACATTCAATAATGGGAATGATTGCATAGCCTAATGTGTGTGATGTGTTATGATAATAGAATTATTAATTAAAATAATACCTTTTAATAGTAAAAATATTGAGCACTCACCGTCTTCTAGGTCCTCTGGTAAGCACTTGGTCCTTTTATCTCATGTAAACCACAGACATCCTGTGAGGAAGCTAAAATTATTATTCTCACTTTATAGATGAAGGTTTATAGAGATAAACTCTATACTTGTCAAGGTATCATAGCAGAGGCAAGGTTCTGACTCAGAGTGTCTCCGCCTCCAGAACAGAGGTCATTCTGATGGCTACATCTGTCCTGCTCACTAAGGGGCTAGCAATAACCCTGAACTTGTGTGGCTGAGCAAACAGTCCTAAGGCTGGTCTGATGCAGGCTATCTTCTATTATCCCATGCAGCCTATGCTGCTCAGGGGACCTCTTGCTACAGAAAATTTGTTGATCCATCTTGGTCTCATCTTTGTTTATATGCTTTCCTGACATGCAGTCTTGGGGGGCCACCAGGCTTGTTAGCTGAGGAATGGTTGACAGTGTTTTGTGCTGTGGTATCTCTGAGGGACCTACATCCAGCTCTTGAGAGCATTTTCTTTCTCTGAGTGATGTCTCTGTGGGAGGTTCCTGACATCTTTGCCAGGCTGTGGCTGTTCCCACCTAGAATCTGAACTGAAAATGGACTTTACCATTATTGTAAATGCCCTTCTCCCCCAGAATAATCGGACTGTAGTTCAAGGTCCTTCTTGTTTAATCAGTCATATACAATACCATGTAGATTTCACTTATATCATGACTGTATTTTATGTTTTTATATTTATTAGGTAGATGTTTATCTTTTTTATGTCTATAAAACATAAAAAGTTGTGGTTATGGAGGCTATTTCCCAAACAAAAAACCAGGGTGTTACCTGGCCTTGTTTAAAAGTGAAGCAGAATATCTGAAATTAAGACTACCCAGAAAATTCAGATTATATGATCATACAAGTATAAGAAAAGGGGCACTGGACTTGGGATTGGATCTGGTTTCCAATCCTAGTTGTATCACTAGCTCACTCTGTGATCTTGCTTGAGTCACTTAATGTCCCTGGACTGTATTTTTTCTTCTGTAAAATGTGGATAATACATGCTTGAACTACTCCCTCTGGGTTGTGGTGGCTCAGCTGGGAAGATGTAGTAAGTCACAAATATATCAACTATTTATTGAGTATCTTTTTTGTGCTGAATGCTATGCTAGACTCTGGAGATATAAAGATGAGTAAGATACGTTCCTATTTTGTGATCTCACGGATGTCTCCAGTTCATCTTCACAAGAAGCTGGCAGTCTCAGGCACATGAAATCATATATCATGGAAAAGCACTTTGTGAACTCTAAAGCTCTCGATCAAGACAATCTGTGAAGAAAGGGTTCTGTGGTCAAATAAGCTTGGGAAGCGCAAGCTTATCCTTGGAGATGCACGATGCAAATCCTTGGAAGTTTATCCTTGGTAATTCACGATGAACATTAGATATTAAAAGCTCTGATAAATTATACAGCAAAGAAACCTGTTGAACTCAGTTTAACCTAGTCTGTTCCAGGGTTTAGGAAACACTTTATTGTTTATCACCTGCTAACACCTGGAGTAACACTGCATTTGAGAAACTCTCCTTTAGTGAATAAAGAGTGACTCTTTAGTTGTCCCTATGGGGGACACAGCACAGGATACCCTGAGCACAATTCCATTATTACACTCATCCATTGGATTGGATTGCTCACTTACATGTCTTTGTACTTGACTAATCCATTAGCTTCTCAAATAGTGTCCATACCACCAGGACTTTAGTGGAAGGGGTGTCCCTGGCCATTAGTAGGTACTCAACAAATGCTTGTTGAATGAGTATATGAAATTTTACATTCACACTATGCAAATGTGAGTGATTTCCCTGAAATTATAAGATCTCAGAAGGCAAGGATTAAATTTCTCTAATCTGCTTTGTACAATGTTCAGTTTAACTGATTTCTTTGACCTTAATCGCTTTTTTAAATTATAAGGATAGAGGTTTAAAATTATGTCTTAGTTTGGAAATAGGACAAAACAATTATTTTCTACACTTAAAAATTGTTTATTAAGCTCTGATATTTAAAACTAACTTACCAAAGGAGAAAAAAAGGCACTGTGCCTTTGAGAGCCCCAAATGGATACAGCTAAGAAGTAATATAGATTTGCCCTGGAAATAGGAGCATGAGGTTATGAAAAGATTGTAACCAGTAGATTAAGCATTTATTGGAATGGAAGTCAGGCTAGATGAATGAGCTTTTTGGTGTCAGTATATTTCTGATAGGGGACCACTGACATAGAAGAGAAGGGCACAGGGGCTCCATGTTGCTTGAGTTTTAGTTTTAGCCAGGGAGTGAAGCTGGAGGTGTTGGTACTGCTGGAATAGTTGTGAGGTAAAATGAAACACTAAATATAGTAACTTGAGTGGTAAAGGCTTTCCACACTTAGAGGCCAGCTACCAGTAAGTCTCTTCCCTAGGGCTCTTGGTGGAGCCAGCAGGTAGAAATGGCAGGGCTATGGCTTCCCTCGTATGTTCCATCAGTGAGGAAATAGAGTACAATAAACCCAGATTGAGTGAAAGAACAATTGAGCACAGCTGGAGTAGTAGAAGTTAGTGTTTAGAAAGTTTTCTTTTTACTCTTAAAAAATAACTCTTATCCTTATATGTTCAGAGTAAAATTTTTAGAGATTATTGACTAATAAAAAAGATGATAAAAATAATTATAACCCCATTAATCAAAGAGAGTATTGATTACCATTTTGAGTACATTTTCTTGGTAATTGTTTTGCATATATTTACGTATGCACATATAACCCATACTCCTTTAATAGCCCCATTTTTATACTTATATAAGCAAATTTCTGAATCTTTCCATGTTTATCTGGATAGCTTTATGACAACATAGCTAATGACAACACGGTGGTCTATTTCATGTATGTATCATAATTTATTTTATTTATTTCTATTATTGGATATCTAGGTTATTTTCAATTTTTACTATTATAAACATCACTGGAATGGACTTCCTTCTACCTAAATCCTTGTCCATGTCCATAATTATATCCTTTGGACTAATTCCAGGATGTAGAATTGTTGATTCAAAGATAATGATGTTTATACATGTTGCCAAGTTAACCTTCAGAAGTGTTGAACCAAGTTTTATTACTTCTTCCTAAAAAAAAAGTCACTACTGTTTATCATTGAAAACATTCACCAGTATGATAGACAAAAGTGGTATTTCCTTGTCTTAATTTGCATTCACTGATTATTATTGAGGTTGATATTTAAGTGTTTGAAAATGATTTTTAAAATGTCTGTTGGTCTTAGAGGAAATGCTTTCAGTTTTTCACCATTGAGAATGATGTTGGCTGTGGGTTTGTCATACATGGCTTTTATTACGTTGAGGTAGGTTCCCTCTATGCCCACTTTCTGGAGAGTTTTTATCATAAATGGGTGTTGAATTTTGTCAAAAGCTTTTTCTGCATCAATTGAGATTATCATATGGTTTTTATTTTTATTTTTTAATTTTTTATTTTTTTAGCCTTTCACAATGTTTTATTACACAATCACATGAGACTTTTCATGATAAAACAATGGTATTGAAATGCTGACTATGTTAAAATTTACTAGTTGTTGAACATATTCCCAAAGTTTTCCTAATATTGTATCATATGGTTTTTATCCTTCAGTTTTTTAATATGGTGTATCATATTGATTGATTTGCATATATTGAAGAGTCCTTGCATTCCTGGAATAAATCCCACTTGATCATGGTGTATGATCTTTTTTAAAAAAATTTATTTAATTTAATTTAATTTATTTATTTATGGCTGTGTTGGGTCTTCATTTCTGTGCGAGGGCTTTCTCTAGTTGCAGCAAGTGGGGGCCGCTCTTCATCGCGGTGCGCGGGCCTCTCACTATCGCAGCCTCTCTTGTTGCGGAGCACAGGCTCCAGACGCGCAGGCTCAGTAATTGTGGCTCACGGGCCTAGTTGCTCCACGGCATGTGGGATCTTCCCAGACCGGGGCTCGAACCCGTGTCCCCTGCATTGGCAGGCAGATTCTCAACCACTGAGCCACCAGGGAAGCCCGGTGTATGATCTTTTTAATGTGCTGTTGGATTCTGTTTGCTAGTGTTCTGTTGAGGATTTTTGCATCTATGTTCATCAGTGATACAGGCCTGTAATTTTCTTTTTTTGGGACATCTTTGTCTGGTTTTGGTATCAGGGTGATGGTGGCCTCGTAGAATGAGTTTGGGAGTGGACATGGAAGCAACCTAAATGTCCATCGACAGATGAATGGATAAAGAAGATGTGGCACATATATACAATGAAATATTACTCAGCCATGGAAAGGAACAAAATTGAGTTATTTGTAATGAGGTGAATGGACCTAGAGTCTGTCATACAGAGTGAAGTAAGTCAGAAAGATAAAAACAAATACCGTATGCTAATGCACATATATGGACTAAAAAAATGGTACTGATGAACCTAGTGGCAGGGCAGGAATAAAGGTACAGACGTAGAGAATGGCCTTGAGGACAGGGGGAAGAGAGGGGAAGCTGGGATGAAGTGAGAGAGTAGCCTTGTCGTATAAACACTACCAAATGTAAAATAGATGGCTAGTGGGAAGCTGCTGCATAGCACAGGGAGATCAGCTCAATGCTTTGTGATGACCTAGAGGGGTAGGATAGGGAGGGGGGGGAGGGAGGTTCAAGAGGGAGGGGATATGGGGACATATGTATGCATATAGCTGATTCACTTTGTTGTACAGCAAAAACTAACACAACATTGGAAAGCAATTATATGCCAGTAAAGATAAAAAAAAGTAATGAAGTAAATAATAAAAGTGTTTATTGGCCATTTGTATTTCTCTCAATTGATTTTGTGTCCTTTGCCATTTTTCTATTGGAGTGTTCATCTTTTTATTGATTTGTAGGAACCCTTTATATATTTGTCACATTATAAGTAACTCCTTAATTCTTTAAAAGCTCTTTTGTTCTTAATTAACAATTATAATAGGAAGAGTGACCATGTAGTTCTAGTTTTTTCTCCTTCAGTTTTTCATGTTGTTGACAGAAACCTGAGTGTCTGGCTTGGTAAGGAAGCAGCCTCAGTTGCTTTATTGCAGTCCAAATTAGCAGAAAGCTTAGAATTTTCAGAGGTTACCACTGGTGATTAGATGGTATGCTCTTCTGAGTTACCAAATCATTTAACCTTATCTGAGGACAGTGTTTTCAGAGTATCGAATTCTTCCTTTGTTCATATTTTCAGATAAGGACAAGTTTCAGAGTTCAGATTGTCTTTAGGAACTGACAAGTTGTCTTCTTTCAGAATAAAGGCCAGGATAAACATAAACTTTTAAATTTGGTGGTTTGGCTGATTCCACTCAATATGAACTATTGCCAGAAGTAAGACTAATTTACTGGTTCTCCCAATGTTGAATTTGTAAAAAAAATTAGTCAATCAGTTCCAACACTGTAATTCAAGAACCCAGTTTTCCACAGGTATTTTGTTGTCAGAATTTTGACACTCATAAACATTTTGCTAATGTATTTTACCCAACTTTCCCACATTTCCCCCTGGCATTTTAAAGCAAACCTCTGACACCATTTTATTTCACTTGTAAAAACTTTAGTATGCATCTCTAACTGCTTAGAGTCTTTTAAAACATCACCAGCTAATATTACCATACTGAACAAAAATAATAATTTTGTTTCATCTATTTCTCAGTTACATTAAATTTCTTCTTTCTCAAAGATGTTGTTTTACATTTGATTACTCAACTCAGAATCAAAAAAGGTCTACCCATTGTATTTGACTGTTACGTCTCTTAAGGCCCTTTTATTCTAAAGCAGCTCTCCTCCTTGCTTTCTTTTCACACTATTGATTTGTTGGAGAAACTGGGTCATTTGTCTTTAAAATGTCCCAATTTTTGGATTTTGCTTTTTTTCAAAACGACTTCCTCTATTCCTTATAGTTAGAACTAGAGGGTTGATTAGATTCAGGTTCAGTCAACATTCCTAGGCAAGACTATTTCATAGACGATGGGTGTACTTCCCATTGCATTACATTATGAGGAACCTCAGGTCTGATTGTCCCATCTTTAATGATGTTTTAATTGATTAGTGAGTTCAGATGTTGTCAACATAGTCTCTCCATCAAGTTCCCCACCAACATTTCACCTAATAGTTTTGGCATTCATTGATGTATGTTGTTTAGATCCATCATTTCATTAAGAGTTGAAAAGTGGTGATTTTTAATCCTGTTATTTCTTCTGCAGTTATTATCTGGAATTGTTTTTTAAAAACATTTTTATCAGCAATTTGGTTATATAGAAATACAATTCATGCAGGAAAGGCAAGACATATGCTTCATTCTTTCCTGTTATTTGTTAAATTTCAGTAATGAGTTGGTGGCCTTAGCAACTCCTGATAGAGGTCAGTGAGGTTGGTTTTTTTTTCAGTATCATTATGAACTCATGGACTTTTCTATTTTTGATGTATTTCAATCCATGTCATAATTATTCTTTTTCATGTTCAAATTGTCCCATCTTAGGCCAGAGAGCCCTTCTATTTGACTCTTGTATCCTTTAGACATGACCCCATTAGTCTTTGATATTATATAAATATATATGTATTTTTAAACATTTTATTGACGTATAGTTGATTTACAATGTTGTGTTAATTTCTGCTGTACAGCAAAGTGACTGAGTTATACATATATATATATATATATATATTCTTTTTCATATTCTTTTCCATTATGGTTTATCACAGGATATTGAATATAGTTCCCTGTGCTATACAGTAGGACCTTGTTGTTTATACATTCTCTATATAATAGTTTGCATCTGCTAATCCCAAACTCCCAATACTTCCCTCCCCCACCCGCCTCCCCCTTGGTAACCACAGGTCTGTTCTCTATGTCTGTGTGTCTGTTTCTGTTTCATAGATGTGTTCATTTGTGTCATATTTTAGATTCCACATATGTGATATCATATGATATTTGTCTTTCTTTCTCTGACTTCACTTAGTATGATAATCTCTATGTCCATCCATGTTGCGGCAAACGACATTATTTCATTCTTTTTAATGGCTGAGTAGTAGTCCATTGTGTATATATATACATATACCACATCTTTATCCATTCATCTGTCGATGGACATTTAGGTTGTTTCCATGTCTTGGCTATTGTGAATAGTGCTTCTATGAACATAGGGGTGCATGTATCTTTTTGAATTATAGCTATGTCTGTGTATATGCCCAGGAGTGGGATTGCTGGATATCCTATATATTTTTAATACAACCGCCTCACTCCACCTAGCCAACACTCCCTAATACAAGAATTGAAGTTTCTCTACCTCACTGAGTCTGGACTCTTTGGAAGGCATGTTAAGCTTCACTTTCTTTAGAATTTAATTCTTCTCAGACTCAAATGTTACACTGAAAAGTAAATTCAGGTACCAAGGAGGCACTCAATCAATGTGTATCGTTATATTAAATTCTGCTTTGTAGAGCCACATATTTCTTATGCTAATGTAAACGATGTGTGGACCCAGGGTAATTTAGCTCATTTCCATGAACACCTCTAAGCCCACACATATTGTTGTATCTTTATAAAGGAGCTTAAACACACACCCATCAAGCTTAAAAATATCTTTGTACAATTGTTTCTGTCATTTGGTCTATTAGCATTCTCCTCACAGTGCTTTGCTTATATAAATTTAACAAGATGAAAGGTTGATGCTGAGAGAAGTCTTTGGACAGATTTGTTACCTTAGCAACCTTGCCCCAGACTTCCATGGCCCTGACCCAGCTACAAAGTCCTTCATTGGCTAACGAGACACTCTTAATGACAGCTGGCTGGAACTTAGGTCTGATGATAAAATGACTTGTATTCTGGACAGTAACCTTTGGAGGAATATTATCTTTATCAGATTTCCAAAAGAATCCAAATACCGAACATAGTTCCACTGATAACTATATTCATAAGGCCATATCATGCTTAAGTACTTCTGGGAAAGCATTAATAACAGGAAATTAAGTGTTACAGAATAATTGCTAATAAAGTAGAAGCTGGCTGCCGAGTGATTTTGTGATGGTAACAGTCATTAGATGCCACTGTCCTGCATAATTGTAAAATTGTTTGTATAAAGGAAATACTGTCACTGCCTCATTAGTTCCAACATTCAATCATGTTGGGGAAATCTGAATGCCTTTTTGAGGTTCAAATTACACATATAAATTTGTTGGCTAGGTGGTTTCAATTGTGAAAAGAATATCAATTTTTACCTGAGCAAAGACCTTAGATTATCATAGGAATGTTCTTACAGCTGCTACTTCTAGAAAGTTCTGTATGAATAAAATCACAACTAATTAGTTACTAATTTAGTTACTCACCATCTATTGATTACTTTGAGTTTTAAATCCATTGATAACCCACAGATATTTCCCTGGCACTCGCCCAGATGATCATAGCACTTGTTTACAGCTGGTATCCATTCTGATTAGTCAGTGTACATGCTGTGTCATTAACAAAAGTTTGAAAATGGATTCTTTACACAATCAAACATTGGATTCAAGATTGAGCTTTATTTCTAAGATACTTAGGTACTTTTGCCCTGACTCAACAAATCTTATTTTGTAACTGAACCAAAGATCCATCATTAAAAAAAGAATCTAGAAATGTAGGGAGACTTTCATAGCCCTAGTGCAAAATAAGGAAACATTTTACATATCTAGAGAAGAAATTGTAGATATAATAGGCTTCTTTTCAGTGTATGTTAAGGAAGCTATGTGCTTAGGAGAGTTTAGGTGTTTTAGGTTTTTATCAGTCATTCAAATTAGATCCTGTTATGTACTGTTCAAGTTAGATCCTGTTATGGACTGAATGTTTGTGTCCCCCCAGTATTCATAGGTTGAAGCCCTAACCCCCAGTGTGATGGTGTTAGGAGGTGGGGCCTTTGGAAGGTGATTAGGTTTAGATGAGACCATGAGGGTGGAACCCCTGTGATAGGATTAGCACCCCTATAGAAGAGGAAGAGACAGCAGAGCTTCTCTCTCCATCATGTGAATTTACAGTGAGAAGTTAGCCAGGAAGAGGGCCCTCTCCAAGAACTGAGTTTGCTGGCACCTTGAACTTGTACTTCCCAGCCTGTGGTACTGTGGGAAATAAATGTCTGTTTAAGTCATCCAGTCTATGGTATTTTGTTATAGCAGCCCAAGCTGACTGAGATCCCGAAAGTTTACGTATCTGGAGCTGATTAGCTTAGGTCAGTACCCTCTCTCCATCAAAAGTAATTCCACTGCATTACTTACTTTTGGTTAAGCACACATTTGTGAAGCCCTTGCATGTGCCACCGTGCTAGGAACTTGGTTTCTGTAATAAGTCAGAGACCTTATCCTGGCAAAATACCTAATCCAACAGAAAAGATGAGTACATAAACATAGCAAAGATGAATAATAATATTAAGATATAAGGTTTTATTAAGAGTTGAAACAAGAAAAAGATGGAAATTCCACTTTTATTTTTTACAAAACTGTCAGAGGAAGTATTGTGTCTTATGTTGAGCAGTATCCATGGAATAAGGGCAAAAATAATATATTTCTTTAAATTTTTATTGGTGTCATATACAGCTTTTCTTAAAAGATGTGAATCACATAATTTACTCATATTTCTCGTTTCTTTTGGGTGTCAGGAAGCCCAGAGATAAAAACTCAAAGCTCAATCTTGGGATAGCAGTTAAGAACTCCAGCCCAAGTATTTTCTGCACCAATTGCAGGATCCATGTGTCATCCTTGGAATTGCCCTTTCTCGTCGTCATTTTGGGCTGCTATAACCGAATACCATAGACTGGGAGGCTTAAACAACAAACATTTATTTCTCGCAGTTCTGCAGGCTAGAAGTCTGAGAACAGGGTGCCGACAGGGTCAGCTTCTTGGTGAAAATCCTCTTCCTGGTTGATAGGCGGCTGCTTTCTTGGTGTAGCCTCACATGGAGGAGAGAGAGAGCACTCTAGTCTTTTTCTCTTCTTTCAAGGGCACAAATTCCATTATCAGGGTTTTACCCTCATGACCTCATCTAAACCTAATTACCTCCCAGAGGCTCTACCTTCTAATACTATACTGTTGGTGGTTAAGCTTTCAATATATGAATTTGGGGTGGGGGGCACAAACATCCAGTCCATAATACCCTTCACCATCCAGAAAGACGTTCAGAAATCCAAGGTCTTTAAAAATAAGTGATCCTGCCCCTCTGGGAACCTTCCTGGGTCTCAAGAAATTTCCCTAATTTCTTACCAGTCTGCCTTCACCTTCTCTTCTTTCTTTCTACCAACCTGTCCATATCTGCCCAGGAGATTTAAAGCATTCTCCCGTATGTAGCAAGTTCAACCCCTAGTCCATTATTTAGGTGGGCAAGAAATAGGACCTTTGTTTTCCTATGTCTCAACTTATTGTGCCAAGTCTCCATTCTGCCAGGGTGGTAGAAACTCAGTCAATATAATATCACCTCCTAGCTTCTGAGTGACTTCACATCACTCCAAAGTATTTAGGGAGTATTTGGTCTCTAATTTCATCTGTGCATGGGAGAATCCACTGAGATGACTGTGTCCTGTGGGGACCTGGGTCCACACTTTTGCTGCTGAGATGTGCCTGGTTCTTGTCCATTTAGCTCCTTCAGGCTGGTTGCTCTGTTACCTAGGAGCCAAAAACTATTTTGTTTTGGCCAAAATAGTCATTTTACTGTTCCCAGGCCATCTTGGATATGGGAATCCCTGGAGGCTGTTCACAGCCCGTCTGCCTGTATTTGCTCTGCAGACATTTGCTCTTTTTAGAAAAATGGGCAAGGAAGGAGGCGGCTAGAAACACCTCCTAAGGTCTAATAACTTCCTTCAGCAAGACTTTCTCCCTTCAGGGCGTTGTTTTCTTCTAACCCAGTCCCCACCTCCCCTCTTCAACTCAAGCTTGTTTACTTGATTTTCATTTTCCAACAGAACTCTGCAGCATACACCATTTATTTGCTGATTGATTTTCAGTGGTTTTCCCCTTATCTCATGCCAGGAAAAGTTATTTTCCTTTAAAAAGTTTGCTGCTGTGGCTAAATAGCCCGTTAAATGAATTCATAAATTACATGAATCATGATTTGAATGGTTATGCCCATTTTCAAACATATTGGGTCCTAATTCCAAAACTCTTTATAAGATTTGGAAATATTAATATGATTTTAGCAAGAATTAAAAAAATAAAAATGGTTTACGTCTACTCTCCTGGAGTTTTATTATAATTTTGTTTACTGGCACTGCTTAATCTTATTTGTTTTATTAGCTCATTTGTTACTGCTCTATGAGATTTCAATAAACTCTTTAATAAACATCAAAACCTGAGAGCTCATCATTCCCTGTTATCTCCCCATAAACACTTGTTAACCCCATCCTGCCATCACTTTTGTGCCAAGCAGATCACCTAGACATTAGTTTATGATTTATTTTTTTTCTTTATGTAGGTAATAGACATTATGTGAAGAAACCAGTTGTAATGCAATTCAACACAGTACCGCTAATCAAATTACTCCTTCCAAAGACGGCAGCTGGGAATATTTACTATAGAAATATCTGTCTTTAGGATGATTTCTAAAATCAAATTGCTGTAAACATAAGCAAGAATTATAAGGACTATCTCTTTCAGGAATTCCTCTTGAGGTAGGAAAAGACAATTTTCCAGAAAAGAGAATTCTAGCCCTTTCTTAAGGCTAAATTATTCTCTAATTGTGTGGGTGTGATATATTCTGGTCATAAACTATACTTGCCAAATGTATCACTGGTCAAGTTAGGCATAATTTTGTCAGCCTCAAACATTCATAAATTCAGTTTGGGAATCTGTCCTAAGGCACCCCTGTTGATTACAATAGTTTCCTTTGAGTTAGAAAAAGAAAGTGTCACTTGGGAACAAATACAAAGGAAAAATGGGCATCTTTGATTCCTTTCTCTCCTCTCCTCTTTGTATCCAAATGATCAGCAAGTCCTACTGATTTTACCTCCTAAATATAGGTTCCCCCACATCCTCTGTTGCCTTATTTAAGCTCACTTTCATCTCTTGCCTGGGTAACAGCAATGTAGCTTCCCAACTAGTCACCCTAGTTAGGGTTTGTCCCTCTCAAAGCTTGTATGTATCCTGTTCTAGAATGATGAATCTAGAACTCAACTCTGTCCATCTCATTTCCTTGCTTAGAACCCTTAAAGGTGCCCCAGTGTCTTTGGTGTCAAGTCTGAGTTCTGTAGCATATACTACAAAGCCTTCAAAATGGTGTCCCAGCTGATCCTCCTTAGAACATATCCCTGCTCCAGACTTTGTGCTCTTGTAACAGTGCACCATCCATTCCAAGCTGTTTCTCACCTCCAGCTTTGTCTTGACACATAAAAGGTGCCAATGTATGATGCCTGGTTGGAACCCAAAACAGAGGAAAGCTATCAGTCCACAACTCTAGGCTCAAGCAGCAGCACGGGTGTAGCCGGTGTAGTGGACAGAGCATTGGGCTTTGCTGTTGGCTTATACCTGGCATTTCTACTTCTTGTAGCCATAGGACTTTTTTACCTTGGGCAAGTGTTCTAGCTTTTCATTGACTAAAACGAGTGTGACATTTAGCTTGTGTCTGGCACAAAGTAAAAGCTTGGCAAATGTTAATTTCCTTTCTTTTTCTAAAATGCCATCAAATTCTTTTTTTTGTCCAACTTGAGGAAATTTAATATTGATACAATATTTTTAACCAAGCAAACAACCATATGCCAGTTTTTTAGTTGACCTAGCCATCAAATTCTTGAGTTTAAGAGAGCAGCCAACTGTGCTTACAAGTGCCTCAAATCAGTTACAGCTGGTTACTTTTCTGGGTCTGCCTCACATGCCTGCAATTACAACAGAACACAGAAGCAAAGATCTTGAAACTCATTCTGTAGAAGATGAAAAATTTTTATTGTCTATGAGTAATATTTTGATGGATTTTCCTAGTGAATTTCTCCTAGAAGTGAGGTAATGGGAGAAAGGGACATTGGATGTGTACTTTTTGAAGGATGGGAGTTAAAAGGAAAAAACTGGAAGGTCTAGTATGCGGGGTACCTCTGCAGGAGCGTGACAAACATGAATGAGAAAGTACTTAAGGTGGGCGTGGTGGCACTCACATATCTGACCTACTTTATAAATTTGCCTGGGTCCAGCTTTTTCAGAGAGAGAGTCTGAAAGGATAATGGACTTTGTGTCAGTCGTTAAGAAATGGAAAATAAAGGGTGTCTGGCCAATGTCTCTAACCTAGAGCCAGGCCTCCTGATGAGAAAGTAAAGAGGAAGAGAAGCAGATGGAAGAATCAAGAGCAGATGCAAGATATTTAAAAGTAATACAATAATTCAGCAGGAATGGAGGGGAAATTCAGCAACTTATCGGGTGTGACGTTTGGATAAATTAAACTGAGCAGAACTAGGAAACACCAGATAGGAAAAGCAAAATGAGGGTGAAAGCTAGCAGATAAGGAAAGGAAAAGGAGTGAATGAAAAAAAGCGTTTAAGGCAAAGGCAAAGTCATTCACAATTGCTATTTATGTTTAACATCCAAATTTTCATTTTTTAAATAAAATATTAATCATACATATTTGCAAGTAACTAGATGTTTAGTGCCAGGTAGATAAAAAATGGTCTGATTTACTGATTTTCCTCCTTGTTACCTCTTCATGGCAGACACAAATACACATAACACGCATTTGCACACTCACACACAGACACATTTAGAAACATTCACACACTCATATACACACACAGTTACACCTACATATGCACAGACACACCCATGCACATGCATCAGTTTGTCTCTTAATGTTTTTGTGAGATGAAATTTTCAGATTTAGTTTACTTCATTGCAAAGGCAATAAAAACTTTATAAAATATACATGTTCCCATTTAGCAGAGATCTATCTCTTATTTTAATTGTTCATTTTTGCTCTGTAGATGCTCCAGGGGTTATAGGATAGTCGGGGTAGAATTATAGATGGACTAAAGAGTCAGGCGATATCAGGGGAAGACAGGCAAGTGAAAGATAAATCAAACCAGGATGAGCTCCAAGGGAAGAGGGCCTGTAAACAGCTAGATCTGAAACACGAAAATGCTTATTAAATAGAGATAGGAACAACTACTTGTCAAAATTTCTAATACTGGTTGTTGATCTTTCTGCATGCGAATCATACTATGACCATTCTTACTGATTTATTAAATAGATATCTTGCTTTGGAGATCTTTAAGGAGCATGGGCTTGCTTCTGATATATGTATACATACAGCTGATTCATTTTATTGTACAGCAGAAACGAACACAACATTGTAAAGCAATTATACTCCAATAAAGATGTAGAAAAAAACCCTAAAAAACAAGCCAAGCAGAATTCTGAATTTCACTTACTAGTGAGTTTGTTTCAAGATAGAGACCGAGTTCATTTGTCAAGTTTGGCCTTGCAGGGCAGTACTCTCACTCATGCCTTCAAAGTAAATTTAACTCAGTCTACTGGACACTGAACCAAGCTTCTAAATAAAGGAAACTGTTTTCTCTGCATTTCTATGTTCTGCAAGTCACATTTCTATTTAGGTGCCTCTGTAAATGTCATTATTTTTCATCTTCAAAGATATTACACCCTGGAGACTGAAAAAATAATCAGGTCTTCATCCAGTCTTTTTCTTTTTCCCCCTCCTTTGCACCTGTCTGCCTCTTCCACAGTAACATGGCTGTGATACTTTCCCTATTCATTTCCTCACTGTTGGGTCAGGCCTCAGTGTACAAGCCTAGACAAAAAGACTAAGATGATAATAAAAGCTCCCATGGAAATAAAACAAAAGGGAGAAAACATGAAAAGAACTTGAAAATAAAAGGATACAAAAGCACAGCACATAAAGGATGAGGGAGTTGAAAAGAAGATGGAATTAAGAAAAATGTGTTAGTCATTTTTTAAAAAAGTGAAATGTTTTAAATAAAAAGTCATAGGGAAGTGGATTAAAAAGGAGAAACAAAACGTGGAAAGGAGAATTCTTTTCAGAAAGTTTCATCGCCTAAGAGAAGGATTTTCAGGCAAACCTATTATATTTTACCACAATTGTGTAACAAAATTTATTACTAAAGACAGGGCACCATAAGAATAAACAATAGGGGGGACAAAATACAGTTCCTCTTTCTCTTCATAAAGTGTGAGTTTGGAACTGGCCAGAAACTCAGCTTTAGTGGATGCCATAATAGTAAATGATGCCAACCGCTTAGATAAGTGAATCTGCTGCCTATTCCATAGAACAAAGCTGTCTTTCCAGAGCAATGTAAAAAAATGACATGAACATATTTTTCCAACAACTGTGTGGGCTATGGAAAGTGAATAGCATTCTGCATTGTTTGAACTTGGGCAGGTTTTTAATCTATAAATTAGAGGTGATGACATTTTCTCTACTTACCTTGAATGAGCCACACTGTGCATGTGATAGAATGTGGTTAACTATAAAGAACCAGACATATGCAAAGTAGTGCTATGTTACAACGCATGTACGTGCACTGGTAATTCCAATTTCAGGACACTGAACAGTAGAAATTATGGTTATGAAAATCTGATGGTATTTGGTTCTGAGATGATAATATCAAAACTACTTGGAATGTTAAGATTTATTGGTCATTGGATTCCCCTCTCCCTCTGAATTAAGGGGAACATGTATATAGTTCAAAATTCAACGTATATACAAAAGGATAATTAGTTAAGTGCTTATCAGCTAATTTTCCCTCTTGATTGGTTCATTCATTCATTCAACACAGACTTATTTATTGAGTACTTACTGTGTGTCTGACAACTCTTCTGGTCCTAGGGGCGTTTCAGTGAACTAAACATAGTCTTTAAAGATTTCATTTTCTAGATACAGTTGTTGCTACGGGTTTCTTGTGTATCATTCTAGAGATAATACACACCCAGCCACACACAAACACTTATATGTCCTTTAAAAATTATACATATAAGATATTCAGCAAGTGTCACGTTAATAGATATTAAGAATCTCATATTTTTTTCTATTATATGCAGTGCTGCACTCGGCCCCTCTCATAACATTTGTGGAGCTCAGGGCATTAGTACAAATGGAGCCTCCACATAATGTGTCTAAATATTTAAAAGTTATAAATCAAGCTCACAAGCTATTAACTAAAATATGTCTACCCCTATTACTTCGACAAGTAACATGAAATAGAAAAATGTGAATAAAGCTATTTCTTATGTAACTGAAACTTGGCAAAATATAAAAAGTAGAATTCAATTATTATTGCACATGCCACGGTATTCTGGTGATACACTGATATTTGGATTGATAATAAAAATAAAGCATATAATTCATTATGTATTCTATAAAATTTATTTTTCTTACTTTCATTTTAGCAAAATGAATAAGTATGATATTTTAATCAAGATTTTCAATAATGATTTTAGGATTGAACATGTAATTCAAAGTGTACAAAATTTGGATATGTTTGCATCGAAATATAAATAAATAAAGTATAAAATATCAATTAAAATTAATTTTTATGTCTTTGAAAAGTTATTTTTCTTTTAAAATAACCACTAAATGTAAAGGCAAAAGGAAAATTTAATGATTGAATATAAAAAGTAAAAATTTGAATATAGCTAAATTTCTTGCATATTTACTTTTTGAAATCTAATTAAATCTCATTTAATTACATATGTAATTAATAAAATGATAATTTTTGTGTTATTACAATATATCAATTTAAATTAAACTTCATTTAATATAAAAGTAAAGCTTTTCAGTTCTGGTGTTCAGAGTCCATCCAGTAGCCAAGTTGTAAGGAATCTACATCATGCCACAATTAGAATTAGAATTATTAGTTGTCTACATTGGATAACGTTCCTCAACCAATTGTTATTCAGCAACTTCTGTGGATACTGTCACAATTCAAACATTAAAATAAATAGAACAAAACACATGAAGCAAGAAAATGTATGATCAGCTTTATTGTCAAAAAAAAGAATGCAAAAATCTACCACGTTCCTGCTATCTGAGAGGAACATTTAAGAAGTTAATTGGTCTTTGCTCTTAGTAAATGCTTCTGTAGCCCACACCTTTCCTGTTCCCCAAAGCACTGGTCATTTCTGATGCTGGCAATGGCACAACCCACAAATTTCTAGCATATTTGGTTAGAGTTGCCTTTCAGTTTGAAGGCACAGGGCAAAAAATGTGGAGCTTTTCCTCGGGACCTGAACGGTGTTAAGAATATGAACAGATGTTCAGAGTTATAATTTGCATTATGCTGTGCTAAGTGCCAGATGCTGTGTGATAAAGGTGCTCTTGCACTCTTTAGTAAATCCATTGTGTGGATGTGATAAATAGAGCCTTCTCAAACCGTCAAAAGGGACCTTTTTTGCCCACGTCAAAGATTTCATACTGAAGGGACTATCTCTGAACATACTTTATTTATAGAGTCTTCAGGATGAATTCCTTGGAAATCTAATTGTATCGAAGGGTATAGCAGGCATTTTAATTTTTGACAGATATTGCCAAATTGCCCTCAGTGATTGTGGCAATTTACAATCTCATCAGAAATATAAGAAAATGGCTGTTTCCCCACGTTCTCATTATCAGAGTGATATAACAGACATTAGTGATCTTTGCCAATATGTTAGGTGAAAAATAATATCTAGTTGTAGTTTGAATTTACATTTCTCTTATTATGGGTTAGGTGAACAGCTCTTCATATATTTACATTGCTATTCATATTTTCTGTCTAGTAAAAACTGTTCTTATCCTTTGCCCATTTTTCTACTGGGTTATTCATCTTTTGCTTATTGGTTTGTAGATGCTTTTCATATATTAGGAAAATTATCCTTTTGTTTTATTGTGAATTGCAAAAGTTTTCCCCAGGTTGTTTTTTTGGTTTTGTTTTTTGTGCTATTCCATACAGAGATTTAAAATATTCTTATGTAGTCAAATTTATAAATAATTTATTTATGACTCCTGGGATTTAAAAATTAATACTTCAAACGTCTTCCCCACTTGAAGATAATAAAAAATAAATACTTCCCCATCTTTTCTTCTAATTCTTTTAAGGTTTTATTTTCACCTTTACTTGATTTTATTTATTTATTTATTTATTTTTGGCTGTGTTGGGTCTTCGGTTCGTGCGAGGGCTTTCTCCAGTTGCGGCAAGCGGGGGCCACTCTTCATCGCGGTGCGCGGGCCTTTCTCTATCGCGGCCCCTCCCGTCGCGGGGCACAGGCTCCAGACGCGCAGGCTCAGCAATTGTGGCTCACGGGCCCAGCCGCTCCGCGGCATGTGGGATCTTCCCAGACCAGGGCTCGAACCCGTGTCCCCTGCATTAGCAGGCAGATTCTCAACCACTGCGCCACCAGGGAAGCCCCTATTTTCACCTTTAAATCTTTGATCTATTTGGGATTTATTTTTGTGGATATTGTGAGGTAAGTAGTCAATATTCTTCTCCAACGGATGTTGTCCCAGGAGTATAGCTTAATATTTTATCTTTAAGATAAGATTTGAACTATCTGATTTGAAATATCATCTTCAGTGTATCTAAATTTCAATATGCATTTGAGTCTTTTTAGGAGTTTCTAGTCTGTTTTATTTTATCTATCTGCATATTCATATTATGGTTTATATCATTATTTAATTATTGTAGATTTATTGTACGTTTTAATATTGGTAAGGCTAATCTCACATTACAGTTTTTTTCCACCAAACTTTTGTACTATTCTTGCTTTTTTTTCCTTTTATGAACTTTAGAATAAATTATTTTAGTTCCAAAAGAAATCCCCTTGGTAGATTTTTGGGTTTGTTCAAATTTTTAAACTAACTTGATGAAAATTTACAACTTTATGATGATAAGACTTTCTACAAGAATGTGGAATGTCTTTCCATTAGCTTAAATCATTTTTTTTGTGGGAATTTTTAAAAGCACTTTAAAATTGTTTTGTATAGCTTCTGCACTTTTCTTGTTAAGTTTATCGATAGGTATCTTACATTTTTTTTGCCACTTATGTAAATAAGGGTCTTTCCTTCCACTATTTCTTCTAATTGTTATGTGTATACATGAAGACTATTTCTTTCCATATATTACTTTTTTTGAGCACTACCTTATTTAATTCTTTTTGTTACAAACATTAAGAGAATAGTTTCTCAGTTGATTTTCTTGAGTTTTTAGGCAATCATCTTTTTTTTTACAAATTATGACAATTTTACTTTCTCCTTTATGATTTTTCTCTCTTTTTTTAGGTACCAAATTTTATTAACTATCTAGGTGCTCCAGGGTAATGTGAAATATTAGCAGCACAAGTGAACTTGTTCCAGACTTTAATGGGAATCTTCTAGTATTTCCCCATTAATTGTGATAACTTTTATGTTGATGCATATATTTATATATTTGCCATATTGATATATCTATTCACATTTTATCTTTTTTTTTCTTTTAAACTTAGGAATAGATATTACATTTTATTAAATGACTTGAGCACCCGTGGAAATGATAACATATTTCTCTTTTTATCGTCTTAAAGTAATTTTATAAATAAATTTCCTAGTATTTAATCCCATAATTCCTTGCAATTCCAGGGTAAACTCCATTGAATTGCATTATATTATTCCTTTGTTATGCTTCTGAATTCTGTTTCCCAATGTACTATAGCATTTTTTACTTCAATATTTATAGGAAAGGTTTTTAGTCTTTTGTTTGAAATTTAAAAAAATTATGGTATAAATATTATGCTGACTTTTTGAAGCTCTTCCTTTTTCTGTGTTCTGGAAGAACTGCCCTTCTTTGCCATGTGTAGGGCCTTTGTCCCGGGCACCATTGGAGTTTTGATTACATGGGTTGGTATTTTGGAGGCTATGTGTGTTAAATTACCGATTTGTCTAGAGTGAATCTCTCAGTCAAGTGTTTTCACATACAAAATTCTTAGCCTTCTAAGAATCCAGTGTCATATCTCAGCACAGCTCTGTTCACCTCATCTCTACCAGCCAAAGTGGATGACATACTGACAAATCCCTACCTGTCCTCCAAGGTCCTGTTCAAATGATACCTTCTTAATGCAGACTTCCTGGACCCTCCAACTTCAAGATGAGCTCTTTCTTTGAGGATGACTTTATGTCTTTATAAAAAACCTTCTCACATACCCCAGCTTTCTGACTCATATTATTGAGCAGATTCATTAGATGTTTGTAGGCACTAGACAAAATGCTTTCATGATATTATATTATTTAATCCTTACCACAGCCCTGTGATTTGAACAATTTACAGATAAAGGAAAGTTAACCTAGAGAGAGTCAATAATTCTTTTTTAGGTCACAGAGCTGGTAGGCTACAAAGTAGGAATTCAGCTCAAGTCTGTCTGATTCAAAACTGTTTCTTCCACCAGACCATGTTGATAAAACAGCAGATCATCTTTACATTTACTTTGTATGTCTTCCTCTCCTATATGAGATTCCAAGATTCTTCATGGTCTGGCTATGTTTTATTTCTCTTCGAATCCCCTATACCTTCTTGCACATGGGAGAAATGAAACAAAAGCTAATCAAATTGGTAGAGGTAAACAGAGTGAGTAACTCAAACTTGGTTCCAATAAAATTTCAAAATGAATTATGGAGTTTTACTCATGCATTTAATCCCTATTTATAGTTCATTAATCCACACGTTTGTATGTCCTTGGCAAAAGACTTTTCAGAAGGATTTCTGGAGCCATGGGAAATGGGTTTTCTTTCATGGTCATCCAGTTATGGAGCATTCTGGTGGATATTTTCTGGGGCCAGGTCAATGGGCAGAATTTCCAGTGTTAATTAGCTGCAGTTTACCTTGATGCTGGAAGACTGTGGAGTGCTGCTTATTCATCACCTCCTGGGTGTCTGATTGATTTCTGGGCAGTCCAGAGCTTCATCATAGCTTTGTCTAGAAGTGATAGCTTCCTCTTTTCAATCCCCATAGAACTCTATCTGTACCCCTCTTTTGTCATCTCTCACTTCCTACCTGGCATTACACTGATTTATGTGCATACCTTATTTCCTTTATTACATGGTAAGCATCTTGAGATTAGAGGCTATGTTGGATTCATTCCCTGCTGTGCTCATATGGTGCTTGGCACATAGTAGGAACTCAATACTTTAAAAAAAGTGATTAAAGTAGGTTCTAAATTCAGCAAATATTGCTCCTTCTATTTTACTAGCGCCATTTCAGCATTTTTGCTTCTGCCCACTATTCATGTGGGTGGTATGAGCTGAAATTGCTGAAAAGGGTTGTAATTTCCCTTGTTAATATAATTACTACCAGATATTATCACAGCACTAAAGTCATAACATTCTCATTTTCAGTGGCCTATACATATCACCAGAATTATCTCTGGAGGAGAAATTTATCATGTTTGTTTTCAGTCTCAGAGTGAAATGTTGCCAAGTTTGGTGACTATATGCCCAGTCCCCTTTGAGTGACAAGTATGTGAGTAAAGGGGGGCATCGTTTCACCTCTTACGAAAAAAAATGTGAGGCTCTTAATTATAACCAGGTAATTTATTAACTGCTTGGATTCCTAATTCAGAGCAGGGTGGGTAGTGAGCATGCTTTCCTCTGTGGGTCTTTCATAGTTTGGGAAAACAATGAATGAGGAACTGAAGAACCTGGAGAGGGAGTAGGGGAGGGAATATTTGAATCCTGCATTATGAGGGCAGCAGGTCCATCTGGGGCAGGGGAATGGCCTTGTCAGCTGAACTCAGGGTGGACAAGGACAGGATTTTGAATTGTGAGTGTGTGATCATCCTGCAGTAGTCATCAACAAAGTCTAATATGTGTTTATTTTTGGTTTTGGGGAAAGAGACCCTGGTTCTAGGAGTCTTGTCTCAGCCCAGGATTTAAAGGGGACTTTACCTGAAGCAAGATCGAGCTGGTCCTTGTCATGCTTGTGGGGTGGATAGAAGTGGGACACCTGTCCTGCCTGCTTGGGCTGATACTGGAAGGTCATCCGTGGTGGTGGAGGGCATGGCATCTGAGGACTGCCTCAACCTCTAAAGAGGGCTAGCTGAAGACAGCACCAAGGAAAGGCTCATGCCCCAGTGGTCATCAGGGCCTCATGTCAGGGAATCTAGGCTGTGGGAAGGTGGCCCCTGGGGGCAGAGCCAAGCTCAGGGTCCAGGACCTGAGTATGGCTAGGATTTTTACTAGTAAGCCAAGAGAGGGCTCCTATAAAGAGGGAGAGTCCAAAATGGAGGAGCCAAAGAACAGATTCTGAACTTGGAACCTTGCCAAGTGGGCACTAGAACTTTTAATTTCCAGTTAACTTTTAATTTCTTGCTCAGAAACATCCATTTCCTTGTTGCTTCAACTCCAAAAAGTCACTGGCCCTTTCTATCAGTTCTTCGTTTGCTGTGACACTTAACCCTGCTGTACATTAGAGTCACTTGGGTGACTCTAAAAAATAAATGTCCAGGCCCCACCCCTGGACATGTATTTATATATACACGCATACCTATGTATACATATGTACACAGATGTGCACACATACGTATATATAAAGAAACACGCACATGTGTGTATGTGTTTATCCCTGGGAGATTTAAATGCACAGTCAGGCTGAGAACACTGACAACTTCAGGGCGTGAGGCAGGGAGTGGAGGCTTGAGCGACCCCTAAAGTCCAAGAGGAACATTACCAGAACAAAGAAGCCTAGGCAGGGAGTTTATGCCTTTATAGCTGCTCTTTGCAGAATATTTACCCTGGCCACTTTCTTCATGAACTCATCTGATCCTCACTTGATCTCACGTGAGATTTTGTTAACTCTGTTTTACAGGTGAGGACAGTAAGGTCCAAGCTTCCTCAGTTGAACTGGACCTTGAATTTAGGTTAGAATGGGACCATTGCTTCTTAGGTCTGTCTAATAGGGCTATTGTAATAATTTCAGCCTAAGTTATGGGGCATTATAGTAATGAGGTTAAGAACTTCGGGTCTGGAGTTGGACTTAAATTTAAAATCCTGGTTTTGCGATTTAAATCTAGGTGATCATAACAAGTTACTTAACTTCTCTGACCCCCCCATTTTCTCACCTGTGTGATAGGAATAGAATGGTTTGTGAGGCTTATAGGAGATAATTCTTGTAAAGCTCTTAGGATACTGGCCAGCACAGGTGAAACACCCAGTGAGCATGGCCTGTTATTATGAGAACTGGCTCAGGTGTTGAGCCCAGAAACCCAGTGACGAGGAACTGGAGAAGGCATTTCAGAGGATGTCGTGGTGGAGGGGGTGTTGATGCAGTCCTGTATGAATTTTCTGTGCCGGTCTCAAGTGGTTAGGACACGGGAAAAATGAGGAAATTGCAAATGAAGTAAATCAAGGATGCTCTCAGGTGCCTCCTTTCTCTGTGTCTTCAGTACTGAAACCTTTCCCCCATTGCTCCTCCATCCTCTATCTAGCATGCTCTCGGCTAGCTGAGATCCAATGCTCGGGCCCAGTCTCAGGTGATAATGGCCTAAGAAGGTACCCATCCCAGGAGTATTTAACCTTTATTAAGAGATCAATTAACCTTCAAGATCTGAAGGAATTAATCTTCAATGGTGAAATATAAGGCCCCGTGAGGGATAACGGGGATATAGAGTTGGGCAGGGGCTGCTCCTTTGGGATTGCTGCCACACCTGCTTGAGGGAACGTCACCAGGTGGTCATCCCGATGGCAGGGACCACCTCCAGTCTGCCTCAGTATCCCCCCACAGTCTTGTGTATGGCTCCTGGGGACACAGTAAATTCACAAAACCCTGTTGTTGAGCAGAATTTAAAGAACATATCTAGTTGTCATCTTACTGTTCCTTCTGTCTAGGTATGTATGAATTCTTAATAAACTTTATTGCAAGATTTTGAAATGTGTTACTGAAGGCACTGATTATTTTATACACAATAAAATTTATAATTTAATTTATATTAAAAATTTAAATTTATATTTAAAATTTAAAAACTTAATTTATAAAATTAAAATACATTTCATTTTCTTTTAACTGTAAATTCATTTGTTCATTCAGCAAACATATATTGAGTGTCTAATCTGTGCCAGCTGCTGGGGAAACTTTTTGTGTTGAGGATATTCTTTCAAGAATCCCTGGGCTGGTCTCCTTTACAGTTTACGCGAAGTTGACCCTTCTCTCCTTCAGGCACATTTTTAGCCAAGCAAATGCCTGATCTTTTGAATCTGACTGTTTGTTAGCCACCATTCTTTAGCTCTTGACTCTTTGCCATTCACATTGAGGTGCTTTTTGGGTGGGTGTTTAAATTATGTATTTCAAAAAGGCACCCAATTAAAAAAATAAAATAATCCAACACCTCTCAGTTAGTGGTCAAGACCTATAGAGATTTCACCAGGTGACTATGGAGTCCATCTCTCACTTTTATTACTTGGAACCTAGTCTTGTTCTGACTCTATTGATGACTTTGAAGCTCTGATGTTAAGATTAACATCAGTTGCTTCTTTGGCTTCTGAGAGATTGTTTGCAGAACGTTCCTGCCCATTTTAGTGTGTGTTGAGGCCAGTACCACATTTAGAATTAAGGCAAAAAATTTAGTCATAGAATCCTCAATGATAGCAGACTTGGGAACAGTAATTTTGCATTTCTGACTGTTGTCATATGGGGAGTTTTCACTATTGGCTTGCATTCTCATTTTGGTTTATTGTTTCAATTTTGTATCTCGGATGATTTTGACAGTTTTTGAGAAGGCAGAGACTCTGGGGACTGACTGTGTAAGTGCTGAAATATGAAAGGGGGAAGGAACAATTTCACGTTAACAGAGAGCAGAATGAGAGTAGTGGAGCCAACTCAGGAGGGTGGAGGATGGGTCAGGAAGGTGGAAGAGAGAACACAGGGGAAAATGTCCAGCATGAAAATAGATGCCACTTCTCCTGGGGGCTGGCAAGCCTTGTATGAATCTCCATGATGCCCTTTCTGCAGCAACAATGTTCGTTCAGCATTTACTTACTGTGGTTGGGCTCCAGTAGCTCTGTCCACACCGCCCTGAGAAGTAGACCCCGTGGGAAGGAGCAGCTCCTCTCTTAGCTGTTTTCCTGATTTTTCCTTTGGACTGCTTTGTGAAGTGAGGTAGCAGGGGTAGCCTTTCTGTGCTAAGACTTAGTAGATGGGATGGCAGGGGCACAGACTTTGGAGCCACCCAGACTCAGGTTTGAGTCCCTCACTATCTGTGCCACTCACTAGCTGTGTGGCTTAGGTCAAGTGACTTCACCTCTCTGATTCTTCAGTTCATAATCTGTTTAAATGTGCCAATAATAATACATATCTTGTAGGGTTGTTGGTGAGGATTAGCATTGACCTACATAAAAAACACTGTGGTGATTAATTCTATGTGTCAACTTGACTGAATCATGGGGTGCACAAGTATTTGGCACAGGTATTTCTGGGTGTGACTGTGAGGTTGTTTTTGGATGAGGTTGGCGTTTGAATCAGTAGAGTGAGTAAGGCAGGTGACCCTCCCCAACGTGGGTGGGTCTCATCCAATCTGTTGGGGCCTGAATAGAACAAGAAAGTAGAGGAAGGGAGAATTCACTCTCCCTCTTTCTGACGGCTTGAGCTGGACATTGGTCTTCTCCAGCCTTTGGACTTTGACTTGCAGCGTGGGTGCTCCTAGTTCTCAGACCTCCAGCCTTGGACTGGAGCCATCAGCTCTCAGGTGTCAGGCCTCTGGCTTCAGCCTGGAACTACCCCACTGGCTTTCCTGGTCTCTAGCTTACAGACGGCAGATTGTGGGGCTTCTCAGCCTCCATAATTGCGTGAGTCAGTTCCTTACGATAAATCTCTTTTTCAGATATATACATACACGTACTCTGTTGGTTCTGTTTTTCTGGAGCACCCTCACTAGCTAATCTATATGGATGGTAATTGATTGGTAAACAGTAGCCATTTTTTGAATGGGAGACCTACAGAATAGGAGCAAGTTTACTTAGTTTTACACGGGCTGGCTCTAATTATGCGTGTATATGACTTGGCAAAATTTATGGTCACCTATTTTTACATATCCTGTGCAGGCTCATTTTGAGGGTAAATTCCATTCAATAAGGATTTATTTAGTCCTTATGATGTTATGAGCACAGTGTATGTAAAGATGGGTAAAACCCAGGCTCATGGATTCTCAGGGTCACAAAGATGCAAAGGAAACAGATCTGCATATAACTGACCAACCAACCAATCTGCCAACCAACCAACATCATGACAAGTGCTAAGTTAGACAAAAGCTGAGGACAGTTTGAAAATGGAGGTGAATAACTTTGTGTGATTAGAAAAGGATAAAAAGTAAAGTTTTCCTGGGATTGAAGAGGTTGGGTTATCTAGCCAGAGATGACAGCTTGAGAAAAGACTTGGAGGAGTGACCTGATGTGGTTTTTTTGGGGGGAGTGGTCAAGTAGACCGATGTGGTGGGATTGCTGCGCACTTGGAAAGGAGAAGTGGATGGTAAGGCTAAAGAGACAAGTTGGGGCTAGAGTATGAAGGTAAAGATGGGTTGCAAAGGTGAATGGATGCAATACTGGATGATATCTCCAAAAGAACAGGACTGATGGGGAGAGTAAAGGGAGATTTAATTGTTCAAGTTCATGACACTACTTGTTCTTCATCTTGTCAGAAAACAGAAGTCCAGACTGAGAATGTGTATAACAAGAACACTTAGAATTATATTCTGACTGTGAGCCTGGGCATCCCAGTGTTTTCTGAAGGAAGCTGGGTGGAGGATGCCCTGAGGCAAGCCCCTGAAAGCAAGGGGTCCACAAGCGCCGGCTACGCTGCCCTCCCCAAAACAGCTTGGGCAGCTGTGACTGCAACCTGTCTCACTGAGACTTCAGTGGCCCCAACCAGGACAGGAAGGGAGCAGCTAGCGTTGAGTCTGTTCGGGGCTGTAGACATTCCCAGATTATTAGCCAGTATAGGTTACATGAACTGGGCCATCACGGAGGTGTTAGGAGAAGGATGCAACCCTGTGAATAAGCCCACAGTTCGTTCCATGTATGTCAGCCCTGGGTCCCAGGCAGCTTGTCAAATCCCAGACATCTTCGTGGGTGGAGTGCCAGCATTCCTAATGTGGTCCTTCTTTTGGTCTGAATGATTCAGAGTGGGTTAGGATGAGCCTTTCTTTTTGGCATACAACAGTCATCTCCTTTCCCCTTTTTAAAATGCCTGTAGAATAGGAACACTGTTATGGAAATTAGTTAGCAGCTGCTGTACACGAATGTTTAGAAAATTAATATTACTCACATTATGCAGTACGAAAGCAGAATTTTAATGAAGCACAGAAACTACAGGCACATTGACCCCTTCCCCTTATCACAGAAATCTCAGAATGCATAACTTTCTTTGAGGAAGCTTCTCATTTCCACAAGGCTTCTATAGGCTTATTAGTGACAAAAATAGCACATTCACAACCCAAAGGAGCAAATATTTCAGAACATAGTGTATATGACAGTGTCAGCTAAACCATTATCTATACTTATTTCTCATTATTAATTCTTAACAGTTAGCTGTTCTTTGTTGCATGGTAATGGGATTTGCTGTACTATAAAAATGCCTTGAAGTCGTTAAGTGTCAGATTTTGTTCATGCTGATTCTGCCAGCAATAATTGTTATTTGCACTACAGAATTATAGGGATGTGGCCTGCATGGGGCAAGAGTATGGCAAGGGGTGGGATTTTGGGTGAGAGGTGGGATGAGGTGGGGAAGGAGGAAATGATTAAGGGATTCAATTTGGAAAAGCCTGTCTGTAATGCTGAACTGACCTACCAAAGTCGGTGCAAGCAGCCTCAGCCAGGTCTGGAAGACAGGGGGCTTTAGGTGATGGGATCAGGTATGTTATCTTAAGTGTGTGAGGCCCCTGGGGAAAGGCTGCAGAGGGAAAGAAGAAGGTAGAGAGCAGTCAGGGTGAGGAGAAGCAGGGAGATAAAAAGAACTAGGCTTTCAGGTGGCATGATGGCATGATGAAAAGAAACAGGCAGAACCTCGACCGGGGCAGCTCTGGGTAATGCTTTGAAGGTGAGCGAATGTTTCAGCCAAGAAAGGAAGCTCAAGGAGGAGGAGGGAAAGGCAAGCTTCTGAAGGCAGAGTGTCTGTCTTTTATGTGATTTATAACCTCAACCCACGTAAAATATGGTGTTCTCTGATATCAAGCACACCATGAGTGTTCTTGCCCAAGAAAAGCGTGGTCAGCAGTGCAGGGAGGAGCAGGAATGGTGAAAAAGAGAAAGCAAGAACAGTAGACCAAGGGCTAGAAATTACGTGGAGAAAGGGGTTTAGTAACTTTCTGTGGAGAAGTTTGCTTTATACAAGTGTGTTATATATAGTGTCCTGTATTCATTATTCAAATGCACTATCATCCACCCTGGGAAGAAAATGTGTGTGTGCATATGTGTGAGCAGATGTGTGATGCTGGGCGTGGGCCTGGGTGGAAAGGTGCAGATCTCTATCCTCACCACCACCCCTTGTATTTACTGAGCACTGGGTGCAGGCACTGGGCTCTGATCCTGAATCTGACGCTGGTCATAAGGGCCAGTGGTACTTGTCATCCACAGTGTAAGACTGAAAAACTGCAATGCTCTGCTGGAGCCGGCTTGCACCAGCTCACAAGAGCTTGCAACCTGATGTCGGGTTGGTGGCTTAAGATCGCCATGGTAGGAGTATTTGTATCTCAGGAACTGGCAAATGTTGCAAGCTGGGGTTTCCCCCTTCTCTCCAACCCCCCATCCAAAAAGCTGATTGGTAAACATTCACCAGCAAATCACTGGATCTCCACCTTTCAGATGCAGAGGAAATAGGGAAGGGGAAACAGTTCCTTGCAGAGAAGAGCAGAGCTACATATCAACTCCTTGTCTGTTCTTCAGCATTAATCTGTTGGCCAAGAGCAGCAAGTGTGTTATTAGTGGAAAAGATGTGAGCGCTGGCATTGAGCAAAGCTGGACTAGAATCACCGAGCCAGTGCCTGTGTTATTGCCTTAGCTGAGCTATTCAGCCTATCGGGGTCTCTGGCTCCTCATCTGTAACATGGGGATATAGCATCCACCTTGCAAGGCTGTTGTCGGCTTTAGAAACAATATCTATATAATGACTGTTTGTTAAATGTCTGTAATTTACTTTGAGATGCATTAGAAAGATGGCTTGATAGATGGGTCAAAGGATAGATGTGTGGAAGAGCAAGCATAGCAAAATGGTAGAATTCAGGTGGTGAATACATGGGTGTTCACTGAGAAACCTTCCAACCTCACTATAATTTTCATAAGAAAATGTGGAAGCAAAAGAAGCCTATTAAGCAGTGGTACTGACAACAAATAGCAACAATAACAAAAATGACTCATCTCCTGTCACCTTCTCCTTCCTAACTCTGCTCCAGCCCCAGAGACCCTGCTTGTTCTGGAACATTCCAGGCCTGGCCCCCTCTCTACCTGTTTCCTCCTGCCTAGGCTAGCACTCTTCCTTCCTGGCTTGCTCCCCACCCGCTTCAGGTCCTTATTCACACTTCACCCTCCTGTCAGGGCTTCACTGCCCACATTTTCACAATTGCACACCTCAACGTCTGGTACTCCCTATTCCACTCCTTGGCTTTGTTTTCCTCCATAGCACTTATCATAATCTGCCTTACAATGTATTTTTATTTTGTTTATTATTTTCCCCCACAAGAATGTAAACTCCACGAGGACAGAGAGTTTTGTTTATCTGATCACTGCTGGATCCCCAGTGACAAAAACAATGCCTGGAACAAGGTAAGTACTCAATAAATATTTACTGAAGAAGGAAGGGATATATTATTATTATTCCCTAGACCTACAGCTAAGCCCCAAATGAAGGAAGCTGTCTTAGTCTGGGTTCCCCCAGAAGCAGATTCAAATGCAAGTAAATTACTTGGGAGATGGTCCCAGGAAACAGTGGTTAGGGAGTAGAGAAATGAGATAGGAAAAGGAAGGCACAAATAAAGAACATATGGTAAGACAGGTGACCACTGGAGCTTCACTGGGCTACACTAGGAGCCAGTGTAGGAGAGGCACCCCAGAGTCATCCTATGGATTGAGGGAGCTGGGGTCTTTATATACTAATCCCCAGTAATTGAGAGCTGTTCCCAGGGGTATACACTTCTTGACACTCTGGCCTGTGTGCTTGGACAGAAGAGGCTTAGGAGGCCTAAGAAACTTCTCAAGCAAAAGATATGGATGCTGGCCATTAGAAATCAGGCTGTATGTAGGAAGTGATATGGCTCAGAAGGATATGGGTGGGGCACCCACAGAGTCTGCTTTGTTACCCACGCAGTAAGGTCTCCAAATCAGTGTTGAGAGTGTGGGATTAACATCACTGATCCTAGAAGAGTTCTAAAAAAATCAGTGAGGGTGTTTCCTCCTTAAAACATTCCAATTTAATTTTACCACGTAGATTCTAGATATTTTACAAGTTCTTTTTTGTTTTAAACCAGAACTCATTTAGTTTATGGGAGAGAAATTATTTATTGACATATTATACTAAATTTTAAAGAGTCTTTTTTTCTTTTTTTTTTTTTTTTTTTTTTTAGCAATGTCCTAACTAAATTAATCTCACTCATGAAACAGGAGCATCTAGAACAAAATCATATTTGCAAATCCAAAAGCAAATTTGCTAACATTAAAAATTTTCCAGAATACCAAAGAATACCACATTGGAATGAACTATCTCATAAAAAACCCTCATATTCCACTGATTGCTGTTTATGACTAAAGCTAACAGTTGGGCAAGAGGGAGAGATACAGTCCCTCACAGCAAAAATAAACAAACCAAAACACCACTCCCAGAAGTAAAACGTGATTTGCAACTTAATATTGATAAAGTCACAAAGCTTGAAGGAAACTTAAAGACTCATGACCTCATCCATCATCTTACCCAGGACCACAATTAATTTTTACATATACAAAGTTAAAGCATGTTCAATTTATAGTGATGTTCATCTAAATAGTAGGTATTATGGAAACCTAAAAAAGGATGGAACAAGAAGTTGAGTGGACATGTAGCTTTTTAATTGGTTGGGCTGCGATCGGAGAAGCAATAAGGCAAAGTGGTTAAGATCTCCCATTTAGCAGGTGGACAGACTTGCAAGCAAATCTTCTTCCCCTCCCCTGATTCATTCTGCTGCTTATTAGAGTGTAACCTTCGTGGGCTAACCTTCTGGTTTTCCATTTTCTTCAGCTACAGAATGGGAATTATAATGCCTTACCCTCTCTCCTGCCCTTCCTGCTTTCTCTCGAATTGATGTAAGGATTAGATGACATAATATATATGAAGTGCTTAGTTTAGTGCTTATAAGGAGATCAGTGCTTGGTAAATCATTTTTATTATGAACATAATTTTATTATGTCCATTCATTCATTTGTTCAGCAAATATTTATTGAGCATCTACCATGTGCCAGGTACTGTTCAAGGTTCTTGGGATACACTGGTGAGCAAAACAGGTAAAGATCCTTGCCCTTTTGGTGTTTACATTCTAGTGAGGAGAGGGGTAGGTAGCCAGTAAGCAACTGATAAGCAGCAGATAAATTATGTGGTAGATTAGAAGATAAGTGCTATGGTGGAAAGAAAAAGGACAGCAAGGAAAATGGGGTTAGAAATGCCAGGGGGATGACCCTTTGCTGTTTTTACACATTGTGGTCAAGGTGGGCCTTATTGAGAAGGTACTATTTGAACAAAGATTTGAAGGAGGTGAGGGAGTGAACATGTGGGTGTCTGGGGAAGAGTTTTCCAGAGAGAACAGCCAGTGCAAAGGCCCTGAGGACTCTGCTTGATTGAGGAACAGAGAGAAAGTCAGTCAGGCTAAAGCAGGGTGAGTAAGGGTTGGAGGGGGGCAGGTAGGAGAATATGAAGTCATAGAAGTAATTGTTGGGGTGGAGGGAATGAGTTGATCAGGTAGAGGACCTCATGCCATTGTGAGGACTTTGTCTTTTATGCTGAGTAAAATGGGAAGTCACTATAAGGTTTTGATATAGAGACTTGATCTGAATTACATTTGAAAAGATCACTTTGGCTGCTGTGTTCATAATAGACTTTTTGGAGACAAGGTAGAAGCGGGAGACCTGTTAGGAGGTTACTGCAGTCATTTAAATGAGAGATGGTGATGCCTTGAATCAGGGTGGGAGCATGGGAGGTAGTGAGAAGTGGTTGGATTCTGGTCATAGTTTGAAACGAGTCCAAGAAGATGTCTTGATAAGTTGGATGTGGAGTTAACGGCACAGCACGAAGAACTTACTAGGTCAGTATGTCTGGTAGCTCATTCTTTTTTAGTGACTGCATCGTACACGATTATGCAGGTATACCAATTTATTTAAGCATTCCTCTTTTATTTATTTTTGAGGATTGGACGGTTTATTTTTATTCACCAGTTTAACCCCACTTAAGCTAGCAATTAGAACATTGTCTTGCACATGGTACAGACCTCAGTAAGTATTTGTTAACTGACTACAAGAATAAATGAATGAATTGTTGGATAAATAATCTGAAAAATTATCTCAACAAACAAAATCAAAAAGTATTTATTGGTTATAATTACTAAACTGGCAAGAGCAGATTTCTAGTTAATACGTATTAATTGCCTACCATGAAACAGATACTACAATGGGATAGGTGCCATGACAGTGTATTCAGAGGTGAAAATGAATACTGTTACTAAAGGCATTCCTCTTTTAAAGTAAATTTAGGTTGTTTACAATTTCGGATATGGTTGATATTACCAACAGTGCTGTAATGAACAGTCTTTTGTGCCCATGTATAAATATTTCTGTAGACTAGGATTCTAGAAGTAGAATTGTTGAGTAGGAAGAGACGTACATTTGAAATCTTGCTGGATTCAGCCAATGGACACCCCCAGCGCTGGCACCAACATACTTACCCACCAGGAGGGGATGGCTATGAGCGAGTCTCCCCGTGAACACAATGTATATCATGGTTCTATGGCTTTTTGACTACCCAATCTCTCTCATATGGTAAATTATAATAGGATTATTTTAAAAATTGCTTTTGACAGAGTTGCCTGGTATGGGTCTTTTATACGTCTCTAGATTTGTTACCAGATATTAAACATTAGCAAACTTTGAAGACAGTTCTAAAATGAAGCATTTAGGTATCATTCTTTCAGAGAGAAGGCGGATGACATTCTAATGACAAACCTGTGAAGTGTTACAACATTACTTAAAGGTCACCAGATGTGGGATTAAATTGTCACTGATCTATTTTTATGCCAATGTGAAATTGATAATTCAAGGGAAGCGCGGGTATCTTTATCAGCTAATGTCACAGTGTTCAATAATTATTGTATTTATTATTTCCCTATCCAAAATTAAAATCCTGATTGGCGAGGAAGCACTTTATGAGTCTAGGGAGCTCTTCTGACATTTAATATAATCTTCCAATAAGTCAGATGGGTAGTTGTTTTGATGAAAGCTGTGGACAAAGTGCTGTTAAACCAAATGCAAGGAAGACATTATCTTGTAAATAATATGGTGATTAAAGCTTTGTTCCACATCATTAAAAATGTGCTACGTGGTCCAACATTGCCTCTCCCTAGCACTGTTCAGCAGGAGATGCCTCAGTTTGAAGAAGCATTTACATTTAGAGGAACCCAAATAGAACCCAGAAATCTGGTAAGCACATCAGAGAAGGCTGAGCTACAAACGCCTGCAGGTCCTTTAATAGTGCTATTGTGCCCTTAGCTATCATGGTGCTTCCAGAGCTTTCTCATGGAATCTGCTCTGTGGGCTGAGGATTTATGTAAATGGACCAGTCAGGTCTTATTGACCAAGAGAGAAGTTTAAAAACTCGGTGCAGTCTCATTTAAGCAACATTCGACTTCTGCCAAGCCTCCAGCCCCCGCAGTGTCAGCGTTATTGCTCATACAATTAGAGATGGCTGCCTGTGAGCAGCTCCCTGCAGCAGCCACTCTCCCAGGTTCATCCATTTCCCCTGGCCCAGCATGCCGGCTCCTGGCTCATTTCAGCTTTCATTAGCTTCTGCAGCTTCTGGGTGTGAAGGTGCAGCTCACCTCATCTCCACCGTTCTGGAGTGCAAAATAAAACACCCCTGTCTTTGGGCCCTTGTTCTTGCCACTCAAGTATTTAACTGGAGGGCAAAAACTTGCTTTCTTAAATGCAGGTCAGTTCCATCAGGAGGGAATTGTCAAAAACCTGATGTCCTCTGCACTACATTTCTCTCTCTGAAAGGGGATGGGATCTATTCCACGCCACCCTCCCACATATTTAGGGATAATGAATGAAGATACTTACAGTAGCCTGTTTTGGGGTCAATTTGGACTGATCACTTGGGAGCATGCCTGGCAGATCTGACTGTGAAGACAATGGCAGGACTGGTCTGGGCCAACTTGTTGATGGCAGTCACTACCCTCCAAATGATTTAAATAACTGCTTTAGACTATTATGAATGATTGTCTCATATATCACATGTTGGCTTAAGTGAAAACAAATTGGTTTATGTAACTGCAAAGTCCAACTTCTGGCATAGATGGCTCCAGAAGTGCACCTAAGGTGTTCCGGAATCTTTCTGCCCCAGCTCCAGGTCTACTTTCTGCAGGCAGGGTCTTCCTGCATGAAAGCAAAGTGACCATTCAGTAACTCCCAGCTGATGGCCATCCTTTGCAGGGAAGGAATAATTTCTCCAGCTAATGTTCTGGGTCTGTATTCCATCACTCTGGCTTTCACTGCATGTGCACACATGGGCAGTCACAGGGGCTAAGATGTGCATCATTCGGATTGGCTAGATCTATGACCCATACCCATCTTTGAAACCAAAGGGGTGAGTTCCACCCCGTGCATACGATCTGAGAGAGGAGGAAAGGTGGTTTCTAAAAGAAAATTGGGCCAGTGTTTCCAGAAACAGGGGAATGGATGCTGGGTAGGGAAAAATGGTAGATGTCCACTGCAGTGTGTATAACTAAGTCAGGCCCTGGGCTCCTCAGAGCTTCAGCAACCCGAGTAGCACTGCAATGGATGCCTTCAAATTTAAATAAGGTAACTTAAATCAGTTCACATGGCACATTTTATAGGAGAGAAAACTGAGTTAATTAGTAGCATGATAAAGTGAAAGAAGTTTGGGCACATAGTAAATGCACAACAAATGGTTGAGATTTTAGTGGTATGTCATCATCTGGATGCTTTTTTATATGCACATATTTTATCACGTGCTTTGTGCTTATGATAAAATTCTGAACGTTTTTAGTGCGTGGTCTTACTCCATAAACAAATTCTACAACTGCAGTTTAGTGTCCAAGAGTAGATGAGCTCACTAAAATGAGAAGCGGGGAGGATGGAGTAGACAGTTTATGGCTTCAAGGGCAGAAAGATTGTGTAGTTGAAGGCAGAGGCTAGAATTGAATGAGAGGTTACAGTCAAAGGGAAATAATTTTTTTTTTTTCCTATGGAAAGGTGTCGGTTGTGCAAGAAATAGTCCTGGGGGACAGAGAGTAAAATCCCACAGAGATTTTAGACCTGCCTGACTCTTCCTGGAAATTGTTTGAGGGAGCAGGAGGAAGCAGACTTTGTAAATTAATAAATGGGGAGCTAAGGCTCCTGGGACCTGTTTTCTTTCAGTTCCTTGGTTAGCCTTTTCCTAAAGGGCAGCAGGTGTTTCTGGTTGGACTTGAATTTTGTAATTAATTCTGAAGACCAATAAATAACTCCATGACGTTTAGAGGAAGAACTCTTTGCAGGTAAGATAAACCTGGGACTGCTGTTTAGATTTTTAAAAATGGGTACTTTCGCATTTCTTATTGGTAGAGCAGATTTCTAAAAGCTTTTTGTCTCAAAATCTTCTCTTCCCACGTATATCCAGGCCAGCAAATGAGCACTAGCATCTGGGGGCCCAGGGCTGGGAGTTTGCATTATAGAACAGTTGGGAGATCCTTTTCTTATCATTCATCTGTTCATGTCATCTTGATAAAGCATCTCTTCTAGGCAGAGCCAGGACCCTGGTGACACAAGTGAGGCTTCTAGGGCACAACATTTAAGGAAGTGCTCATTCTCAGTGTAGTGAGAGTGAAAGTGTAGGGCTGGTGCCTGAGAGTAATTACAGCCTTAGGTTTTATGCCCAAGGAACCTCCCTTGCTTCACCCTAGTTCTGGCCCTGCTTTTAAGGGCCAAGGTCTGTGTAAGATGTCAAGAGATCCAAAGATAAATTGGACGTGATCTCTGATTCCAGCACGTCGCCTGCCTGGGAAGTCCACAGAAGGTGAGGGTAAGTCTTGAGAATTATCAGGTCCACATGAAGCTCACAGAGAAAAGATGTAAAAATGAGAAACTTGAAGTTCAAGGGTTCTGAAAGCCTCTGGATTGGAGCTGGGGTTGGTAGAGAGAAGCACAGATGTGCTGGGGCTGCTTTCTGATACTTGTCTTGGAGTTGTCCTGGCCAGTTACTGTTTTTAAAGTAAAAAGTTAGATGTCGTGCTCCTATTAGTATTAGTAGTATTAGTATTCTTGTCTAATAGGACAAACCATATTATAATAAGGGCAACAATAAGCATATAACAATAATAGTACTGAAAAATATATATGATATTAGCTGAATGCCTAATTAATGCATCATCCATTTTGTCCTCACAGCAACCCTTTGAGGTATGTAGTCTCATGATTTCCATTTTATAGAAGAAACTGAAGTGCAGAGATGTCAAGTCATCTGCCCAAGGTCAGATAGTGCAGAGTGTCAAGGTCAGGATTCAAACCCAGGCTTGTCCACCATGCCGCCTCGAAGGGTGAGGTAGGCTGGTGGTGGTGGGAGATACTATTGGCATTTTCTCCAGACTCCTAACCCCGAATGAACTTAAAAAAATGGCTATTTTTATTTATTTAGACTATGGGACAACCAAATTGCTTTAAAAAGTTTCTCAGCTTTCTGAAGTGACAACTGAGAAGAGAAGTGCAGCCATCTGTACCCTGAAATCCCTCTGCCCCCTTTGCCACATCCTGCCTCTCACCCCTTCCTCTCTCTTCTGCTGCCGCATAGCCAGCCTGGGAGAGAAAAGGGAAAGACAGTGGAAATTGCTGTCACTCCCGCCCTGCCCTCAGGGAACAGGAGAGCAGTTATTGCCATGCTGGGTCAGCTAGACAGGCCCTGGATTTCTGTGCTTCTATGGTAATTAGAAAGCAGAATCTTAAGAGCCAATTCTGAGTAAGAACTCTGTGTCCAATTTTCTCCTGGCCCTGATTGTGAATGGCCTGATCAATATTAAATCTAATTTACAATGATGGCCCCTGTGAAGCTGGCAAACGTTATGTCAACACACCGTAATGACTTCGGCTTCCTGAGCACACTTGTTAGCGTGGCCCCATCTGCCACGACCACTCTCTTAGCCGCTCCCACCTCTAACGCCACATCTGTGATAACGTCCCACAGGCTCTCTTGCCTTCTTTCCATCAGCAGAGGCCCCAGCCCTGTCAATCCTTGTTGCCTCTTTCCTACCTGATGAACTCCAGAAAAGAAGGAGAAAGCAATTAATGTTCTTCCCACAACTGATGAACCAAAGAAAGAAATAATTGGCACTCAGTTCTAATAATGGCAAATTTTATGAAATTTCCATAAAGACAATTCAGAAAGGAACATGGCGATTATTTCTCCACAGGGGGCCCAACTGGTTTGCATTGTTTCATAATGTTTATGTTATTACAATTCCACGTGGCCTGCATTTACATCCTGTTGTCTCCAGGGCAAGTTCTTGCAACTGATTTGTGAGGAGCCCAATAAAAGAGCTGTAACAGGAGCAAGGCTCACATTCTGAAGGTTTCCAGGCTTTCCTCTTCTCAGGGGAGACTGGGGAGCCACTCGGCTGGAGAGAGAGGCACAAAGGAGGGTTCCAGAGGCGTTTCTGAAAGCCAGGAGGCGGATATCAGTCATGCCACCTGCCCTCCTGCCTAAAGCACATCTTGGGCTTGCACTGTTTGTGATAAGAAGTCAAAACTCCTCAGCTCTTTCCTCTTGGGCTCCTTCAGACAGCACTCACCCGTCCCCCACAGTCTGCTCCAGCCAGCAGGCTTCCTTCAGTCTCACATTTGCCACACTTCCCCCAACCCAGGGACTCGGCAGTCCGCTCTGCCTGGGAGATTTTTCCCTCTCCTCCTTCCCAAAGAAAGGCTTCCTCACCTTTCACACATCAGCCCTCCCAGCAGGTCAGGTCTTCCCTACCTTGGCTCCCATTGCCACCTCTCTTTTGTCTCACTTGCTTGCAACTTGTTATTTGTTGGTGCGATTATGTGATTAGTGCCTTCCTCTTTATTCAGATGTAAACTCTGTGAGGGGAGGGCCCTGTCTGCCTTAGCCACCAGTGTATCCCATTTCAGAAGAGCACCCGCTGGAAGTTGAGGATGATGCTGTAGTGGGGCATCATTTCACCTCTGCTGAAGAGAGAATCACTATCCCTGCATTAGTTGAGTATTGGTTTGGCTGCTGTAACAAAGGGAGAACGTAAAAAGGAACTTAAAACAGTGGTTCTCTCTGAGCTTGAGGTGATATGTCTGCTCCATAAGGTCAGGGATCCGAGGTCCTTCTGTCCCTTTCCTTCATTCAACAAAGATCCATTAGGCACCTACTATGTTCCAGGCATCATTCCAGGCCTTGAAGACATAGCAGTGAACAAAACAGAGGCAATCCCTCTCCTCATGAATCTAATATTCTATTGGGTGTGACCAGGCAGTTGAACATGATGAAAAGTAACATGTTTAACATGCTATATAGTGATACGTGCTATGGGGGAAGAATCAAGCAAGGATGGGGGTAGGAAAAGTTGGGGGGAGTGAGTGCTATTGAAATTCTAGAGAAGGTGGTCAGAGAACATCTCACTGGAAAGGTGGTATTTGAGTAAAGACCTGGAGAGGGTGAGGGAGTGAGCCACGTGGAGATCTGGGGAAAGGGTGTCAGTAAGTACAAAGGCCCTGTGGCAAGAGAGTGTCTGGATTGTCCAGGCACAGCAAAGAGGCCAGTGTGGCTACAGTAGAGGGATGGATGGGAGAGTAGTGGGAGCTGAGGTCAGAGAGCTTATGCGTGGCCAGATCACGTAGGACCTTGTAGTCATTGTACGGACTTTGGCTTGTTGTTCTTGTAGGGGAGCAAAATTTGCCACCCCAAAAATCTATCTCTTTGGCATGTGGATTATTTCAAGCTAAAAATAATCAAGTCCCAAAAGACTTAGGCAGAACTTTTGACCTTCCTCTTAACTGCATAAAAGAATTTAGGTAGATGACCTGTTCCATGAAGGGAGCTACCACCACAAGGCCCTTCTTTGTTTTTCTTTTTGTTTCTTAAACCATTTAAAAAAATTGAAGTATAGTTAATTGACAATGTTGTGTTAGTTTCAGGTGTACAGCAAAGTGATTCAGCTTTATACCATGGTTTCCCCTCTATAGTGGTTTAAAAAAAGTGCTTTTGACACCTCCATATCAATCCACGACTTTGAGCCATGCTGTATTCTTTGACAGTTAATGTTGAATGAATCAGTAGACTCGGGGAGGCTGCCTTATTTCCTAATCTTTAGAATCTCAGGGTCAGGCTGTCAGTTCTTAACCCTTTACAACATCTATCCTAGCTTGAACATCTTCAGTGGTAGGGGACTCATCATCTTATGCAATGGTCTGTTCCATTGTCATATACCACAGATGATTAGAACAATTTTTTCTTGAGTCACTTTTTGTTTCTTCCAATAGATCCAAGTTTTCCTCAGTATAACCAATACAGCGTAAGTTTAATTACTCTCCCCCATGATCACTTTTCTCCTGGGAAAGGGAAGAGAGACCCAGAGTTGGCCCCTCCAAAGTCCCTGTTGTGCCATGGTGATCAGAGAGCTCCAGGATGGAGAGATTTCTACTTGGGACACCGATCCACACCATTAGGTCAGCTCTGAAAGTGAAGCAGGGCAAGTGAGTGGCTTAAAATGATGTCACCCACTTGCTCTCTGTCTTTGGGCGTGTCACCTAATAATAATAGTTAATAATTTCTACAGATTAGGGAATACTTAGTATAATAGAAACTGTGATCAGATACTTACATACATTTTCTTATTTAGTCCTCATATAACACTAATGGTATTATTATTCTCATTTTACAGATGAAGCTAAAGTTCAGAGAAATTAGATAACCTACTCAAGGTCCCTGTGATATTATATCTGTGTTTTGAACTCCTACACTGATCTTCCTCCCTTAACCTGCTCATGAAACACTGAATAACCCTTATAACCAAGGCCGCCCAAGGTAAAATGGCCAGTGTGGGTCCTGAAAATCCAACAGACCTCCAAGGACAAAGCAAAGGATGAGACCATAGTCATCAGCAGGAAACAGGAGAAAACCCAAGCCAAGGTCAGTGAGGGCTGCTGCGGCCATGATGTAGGTAATGGTGAGTGCCCCAAGAAACCAGTAGCTTGAGATGCCATGAAGCTCTGGTAATAAGCAAAAGAAAGGGGTAAGACCTATATTCTTAAAAGGACATAAGTGCTATAGAGATTATAATACCCTCTGCCAAATCAGTTCAAAGTGAAAACAAGAGAAACATCAAAAATAAATGTAAACATTGCAAAGTTCAATAAGATCTTTTTTTTTTTCTGTGCCTGAAAACACATAGTAGGACACTGGTGGATACTCAGCAGAGATGACATGCATTTGTTGACTTATAGGAGCCACAGAACAAGCAGGTTGTGGTGGGAGAACGTCGCTAAAGGAAGCGAGACAAGATAAGAGCTCAGTTACCATTACTGGGATGTAAGGATGGCCTGTGTTTGTTAAGATTTGGGGGATAAGGGGAACTGGATTGACGACAGGGTCCAAAAGTGAGGCTGAATTTACAGAATGTTTGAGTGACTTCATCATAGAAGCATGGGGGGCTTAGGAACCCTGGGAGATAAGTATACCTTTGGGTGTTGATCTAGATTGCTCTGAAGTTACCCAGCAGAAAAACCTGATTTCAGTGATTTTAGGATGACATAGATTATTAGACACTTCTTGGTTTAATAATAGCATTTTAGAAAAAAAGAAATACTACAATCATTGTACACGTTGCTTTTTTAGGCATGTCAAGAATTCAAACATCTTAAAATACAAAAACAAAAGTTTAGTAAGTACTATAGTAAATATAGTAAATAGAAGTCTAGCTCAGCTACATGGTGAAAGATTAAGACCAGAATTTTTTTAAAAAGTGGGGTGAGGAGAAGCCTAATTATCGAATACAGTAGGAAAAAGAAGCAGATGGCGCCAACTCTTCCTTTTTCATTGTTCCATTTATGTTCCAGTCAGAGCATTCTTCTTAGGGCAGATGTGTTTGATGGTGGACGGGATGGTAGAGCCTTCTCTTGAGCATCGTGGTTAATGGCCCTGTGTCTTGGGTTGGATGTCAAGACATCGTCTGAACAAGATGGATTTGTCAAGTTTGGAGGTCTAACAGAGCAGGACAGGCCCACAGGATTCTGGGCTTTATTCAGAAGTGGGGTTATATCCTCAGCTCCACTCAGAAAACTGGGGGGCTTAATCACTGCAGGCTCATTGCTTTAGGTTGCTTATGGTGACGAAACTGAGCTAATGCTTGGAGGGCATCTGGGTTTTCTACCCGGTGTAATAAGTCTGAAGCTTTCCAAAAAGCTTGGAGCTTACTGAGTGGAAACCACTGACACGAATTCTCCATTTCTGAAGATTCCAAAGGGGAGAAGGAGAGAGAGTGACATGAGAACAGGAGATGGAAATGGGAAAGTAAAACTTTACCAGGAGGGTGTGGCAGTTACCACCACTTCCATTTTATCTCAAACCTAAGATAAACACACTCTAATCAAACAGAAAGTATGTCAGTGGAAATACCACTCTGACACTATCCCGTTCCTAAGGTTACTTCAGAGATAGAAAAGTTTCAAGCAGATTATTGGTACGTGGCCCTGAGGACCTAAAACTACAAACAGAAAACTTAACTAGTACGATAATACCGTATTATATTTTCATTTCACATGGTTCAATTTTCTTAATCTCAATAGCATAAATTTCAATTATCATAAAATTAGTGACTGAGTGGGCAGGAAACATATCTCTGCAAGAAAATATTGTTGCAATAATTGTTAATATAAGGGGGTTGGTGGTCTCAAGCTCTTCTGTGGGGCTAAAAGTGACCTTCCCTTCAGTGATGTAAATGCTAAGCAGATTTCCTTCTTTTCTAATGAGAGAAATTTAAGCCTAATTAAAATAGGGAAACTTCACTTGATGTCACGGTTGAGACACTGAGCATGTGTGAGGAGTGCCGTGGAGGGGGTGGGCTGCTCTTTTACAGTAGAGGAGTCGAGATTTGCTTGATGAAATTGAGTGTTTTAGTCTATTTTTAGTGTTTTGATGAACTTTCTCATCAAATGGGTCTCTGAGAGTCTGCGGCAAAGTTACCTCAAAGCCAAAATCTGAGATAAGGCATGGGATTATGGAGAGGGTGCTTTGAGGTCCTGGCATTATAATCATCACAGAAAAACAAGCAAGACTTTCAATAACAAACCAATAACTTTCTGGAACCTTCAACTTTTTAATTAAGAGAGAAATAAAGGAGCAAAAGGTACTGAAGGAAGAAGAGAGCATGGAAAGAATAGGGAATATATATGTGAGCTGAGCAAAGAACAGATAAAAATAATTCTTAGGTTTTCCTACTTTTAAGTTAGGAGCAAAATCTAAAAAATAACAAAACTCTTTCTTGTTCTTTTTGGAAGTGCAATCAGATGTCTGTTTTTGCTGACTAACATCACAAGCATCTCATATATTTCACAAGGTCTCTAAAATTCTTCTCTAATTCAAGGTAAGACGTAGGAGACCCACAAGCTGTTCTTGATGGGGATTCAAAGAAGCTGTGCACCTATTCAAAATACAACGAGCTTAGGCAGAACCCTGTGCTACAATATCAATTATCCTCACTGAAAAGCATTTCTGCCCCCTTTTTGTGTGTCTTTTTGGAATAAGAATGTACGTTGCCCTTATTAATCCTACGGAATTACATTTTTCCTGCTCCTTAGGAAATCAAGCAAATGCAGACAGTTTCAGCAAGTTAACAAAAAAAAATCTAATTTCCACTTGAGCAGCTTTGAGGTTAGGTCAGCAGAAAAAAAAAAAAAACTGCAGTAGCTTGTGTTGATGAATATTTTATAAGCTCTACCATCTAATAAAAGATGTATTTAAAAATGGGCAGGATGCTGGTTAAGAAAATGTCCTATTATCTAATTATTATGTAGATAAAAGCTGGGTATTGGGTGTGATGAAAGAATAAACCAGACCACAGACAAGTTCGATTTTGGGTCTTTGACACTTTTTGTTCTGCTTCACCATAGATCTTCCATCATGGCTGTAACTGCCGACTTGTACAATCAGTGAGACAACGGGGGTGGTTACAGAGCTTGACCCGTGTGGAGATTATTTAGTGGCCTCAATGGACAAAAGAAATCTTTAAAAAGCTTCTAATTAGCACACCCAGTCTATGAAATTGCAAACCTCATTATTTGAGTCAGGGCCAGAAAAGTACAGGCCAATATAATCCCCACATGACATCTTGGCAGTATTTGGAGAGTCTTACCCACAGAGTTCAGAATTACACTCTTCATGATCTATAATAATAATAATGACAATGATGGTAACAACAACAACAACCCTAAAATAGCAGCAGTCATTTACTGAGCACTTACTATGCACCAGGCATGATGCCAAGTGCCTTACCTGCACCATTTCTTCCAATCCTCACAATAACTCCATGAGATAGGTACTATTATCATGCTTATTTGATAGTTAAGGAAAATGAGACTTACAGATGCTTAGCTAGCAAGTGATTGAGTTGACTCCAAAGCCAACAGGCTTTGCTGGAATGGATGCCCACAGTCCCACCCCTTGTCTCAAACCATAGTTTTTTGAAGTGTCCAATGGAAAGATAACGAATGCTCATAAAAGAAACTATTACACTAACTTTGCCATCAGCTGCACACTCCTTAGGTCTTTAAGAGAAGCCACGCCGGATCTTTCTAGCCAATGGTGTTAGGTGCCCTGAGTTCCAGCACCAGCTCCATCCATAACAAGCTGTGTGACCTTGTCAAATCACTTCACCTCTCTCATTCTTAGTGGCTTATTCTTGAAAGTGATGATTGTAATATTTGCTCTCTCTCTTTTCAGGGTTGTGCTGAGGAACAAATGTGATAAGTTACCTGAAAGCTCTTGGAAGAGCTTCAAGTATTATGTAAATGAAAGGTGGTAATTAAAAATCTCCAGAGAAGGGCAGCCTATCTTAGTCATCAATTATCATGTTTTCTTCCTTGTCAGGAAACCTGAATTTTTCATGCTTCCTGGGGGTATAGATAGCTCTGTGCAAAATTTTTGTTTGGGAAGTGTGTGAAGAAAAGGATCATCCTGACAGCTCAAAACCTATTTATGATAAGAAATAACCACATGTAAATTGATGAAACCAAAGACAGATGCATTCTCATGTGAAATTATGAAAATTCATACCTCCATTTATTGGTTTTTATACTTCATTATAAGAATATGGAATATTTAACTGTCGTAACACACGTAAAACCCAACTCCTTAAATAAGAAAGTGGTATAGGAATTGAATTCTTATTGAGAAAAACAGAAAAAGACTTTGGGAGAAAAACATGAAAAATATGAACACCAGAAAGCTTGGCAAGTTCCTAAGCTTTGGAAACTTGGATGTGAGGATGTACCTGAGAAGTTTGAATCCACTCTTTGCTCATGTTAGATTTTTGGTGAAATTCAGTTATATTCCTGAATGGAAACCAAAACTAAACTAGGAAGGAGTATTACTTCCAAGATGGTGGAATGGCATTGTAGAACATCTCAGGCTAAAGCTTCAGGAAGATCTGGGCAATAATTCCAACTCTGCTGCTTACAAGCTGCTAATTAACCTCTCTGAGCTTCTGTTTCTACGCAGCTACTGCATGTAAACCACCTAATGTCCTAGGCATTATGTTACTAGACAGACCAACAATATAACCTGAGTAATGAAGACTTAGCCAATGTAGTATTCATGTCTAAGTGCCATGGAGGTTCTGAATTCTTCCTCACTTAACTTTTGCTCAGCACAGATAAATAGGGGCATGTACTAGTCTGAGCTTTATCTCATCATGTTTTTCTTGCCAAAAGTACTCAAGGAAAGCAAATTGGACTGATTGGGTTCTTGAGAAGTTGAAATCAGATAAAGGCAAGACAACACCTGGCAAATCAGGATTTGACAGGGAAGGAACTCCAGAGTTCACCATTTTAAATGTGTTGAGGCATACTGAATCAGTCTCAGATGACTGGGAAGGTTAGATCTTTCACAGATAGCATGGTACTGAAGTTAAAGCATATGCATGTCCTTAATGGGCTTCAAGGAAACTGTGTGTACCAGGAAAGTGCCAGGGAGGATATAATCTTTGATTTACAGCTGTCCAAAACTTACCAAAAACTTGACTTAAATAATGTTTATGTGATTGGAAAGTCTAAATTCTACAATTTATTCTCAGATTTAAGCTGGACCATCAGAGAGCCTTAACTTAGACCAGTTGGCCTCCTCATAAAGTTTGGTTTTAGTTTAGCATCATGCTATAGACCTCTAATGGAGAGTGTTAACAGACATGGCCCTTGAAATACACCACTATTTTGGTGGTAGGAATCCAGTCCTTCCCAGAGGTCAGCCTGACTGTATTCTTGCAACTCTCAGATCTCTCTTCTGTACTGTGAACAGAGAGATTTTTCTAATAATTGGGTATAATCTTGTTATTCCCCTACACAATAATCTTAGCTGGTTCTAGACTAACTGTAGAACCAAATCCAAGTTTCTTTTCAAAGCATTCAAGGTCCTTCTTGAAGTGGCTTCATGTTACCTGCCTTAGCCTCACCCCTTCCCTCTGGCGTCTTGAACCTCTGCTCTGGCAATACTGAACGTGCAAACACTGTTCCTTCAGCTTGCAGTGTCCTTCCCATGTTTGTCTTCTGAATCACTCATTCTTGAAGCCTCAACTCAGCATCCTCTGTAGGTTGTTGACTCCCCCAAGTTGACTTTAGAGCTTCTTGTCTTGCTTCAGTCTCAATTAAAGCAACGCTTTTACTGTTTTGTAATTGCGTTTTTGTTTCATTTCACTTTGTTGATCTGTCTCCCTTCTAAACGGTAAACCCCTGGAAAGCAGGATTGGTTTCCCATTCGCGTCCATAACTCCAGTGCCCATTGTTACTGCCTGTTTTCTCCCTGCCACAAGCAAGCTGCCACCTTGCCCTCTTTCTTTTTTCTTCTGGTCCTCATCTTAAAATGGCTTGTTAATATTCTCAGTCGAGGGGTGGGAACAGTTGAAAGACCAGATTTGACACATTCTGAACTATTTTTTGGAAGAGGGTGCAGTCCTCTGATGGAAGTACTTGTCCAAAATTCACCTCCGTTCTGATTTTGTGTTACATTTCCTATCATGTAGAACATGATTAGCTGTCTTTTCAAGTGCTTCTTTAGGCCAAGTCTATTAATGAGATTTTGTTTAGTCCAGTGTGAGTCAGAGCCAAGCGTGTTTGCTCACAGATGTGCATTAAAAGAACAGGGTTTGACTGGTACGTGGCAGCCCAATCTTTAGGGCTGAGGTAATTTTCCAAAGCTGATTTTCTTAGTGTTCAGCAAAGTGGAATGTAATTTTAATTTGCAAGGAGAACTTTGGCTCCCATAAAACATAACTATCAGCTTTTTCTCAAAGCATTTCTTCACATTGATGCCAGGGAGGTCAGAATGAAATAGTTAGAGATACAAACCAATTTAATAAAAAGGAGGCTCCGAACAAATTAAAAAGTCTGTCCTGAAATTTCATTTTACAAAAGGGGGAGCAAACATTCAGCAAGTGTTCTTGTTTAATGATGTCCAAATACTCATTTACTATGAATGTAAGAGGAAAACTCACAGGCATATATATTTTAAGATACTACCAAGCCAATTTGAATAAAATTTTAGCTCACCAAGCAGTCAAAGGCATCAAAGATGTTTATCCCTTTGCTGAAGATACTTTAAGTGGAAGGTTCAAATGGGCAAAACTTTTTAATTGGTTCACTTCCACAGCAGAACCCATGAAAAGTTTATGGGGGCAACAATTCAATAAGCACAGCTGCATCAGACCAGAGCATCAACTGTTTATGATTCAGCTTGCCAGCCAGATATGCGGACACGTCAGAATGAGATAGGAAAGTTCACCAAGTGGGTAGATTTTCATTAACCATTCATTTCTTTTTGTAAAGGTAAGGGCCATATAAATAATTCTCTCACCTCAGTCTTCCTTTGTAAAAAATAATGTGTAAGTCAGTTTACTATTTAGGTACCCAATGTAATAGAAAGCTGATTGATTCCAGTGCAAATGAATGTACTATACAATATACTCATGGATGATATGATTCTCCATTCCCTGCCCTTTTTTTTCCTTCCTCCAATCCTATGGTTCTTCTGAAATGTCAGTAGAAGGGATCACAGGGATAGAAGAGGTCATAGAGTTCTCATTTCTAATCCTTCCCTGGGACATTTATTTGTAAGGACAGAGTTGGGAGGAATAGTTCAGGGATACTTAGCCATGTAAACAAAAAGGATCAAGGGCCAGGCCTCCTGATGGAATTGAGGGCTTTACTGACTTTACAAATGGTAGTAGAACTCAGATCCAGGGAGACATTGTTTTCCTACAGAATAACCTTGGGAGCATGAGTTGTTGATTTTTTTCTACTATTTTTTTTTAAACAGAGAGGGAAAACAAAGTAATAGAACTAGAATATGAAAAGCGTGGCATTATAAAAATCAACAGACATTAGCTAGAACTTGGGAGCAGTATTCCTTCTAACAGTTAGGACTACCTGAAGACAGCTATTGTTATGTCTCCTTCACCTTGGAGGTTCAACTGTTTAGGGGTTGGGACAAAGGTGACTTTGACCTGCTGGTACCATTAGCCCAAGAGGATTGGAGCTTTGCTGGAAGGACAGGGGCAAGAGTGGATCTCAGTGTTGTGGTGAAGAATGTCGACTGCCACATCAGTTAATAAATGATGTTGCTGCCATCAGACCATCAGCCACTGCAGCCATCCCCGACTGTGCACCCTGAGGAGATCCAGGATGGAGAAAAACAGGATACTACCCCTAGATTGTTTAGGTGCATATCAAAGGAATGCTTTCAGTGAGCCCAGACTCTTGTATCTTCCCATATACAGAAAAGTACTAAATTCGTTAACTTGAGATGTCTGGCTTTTCTTTAATTAACAATAATATTTTGATGTTCAGACTACCTGGTTTTTGTTGCAGACTCCAATGTATCCTGGCTCCTTCCTTACCTCTTCAGAACAGTCCCTCAGCGGCTGAGAGGCTGTCTCCCGAGCTTAAATCCTCAATATGTTGGCCGAATAAAGTGTAATTCTCAACTTTTATGTTGTTCATTTTTTTCAGTCAACAGTTTTAAGGTTAATAGATACCAGAATCAGTATCTCCCTTAGATTACATCAATATCCACAGCCCACAAACTTTATCACATGACTTTTTTCTTTTGAGTGTAATAAGGGATTCTGATGAGTATTTTGAGAAGTTTAGATGAGGATTGATTTCTCTGTCTCACACCCTGCTCGGCTGCTGGGGTTTCTCAGAGAATTGCCTACCGGTGTCCAGCACACAATGTCACGAAATGTGTTATGTTTGAGAAATGTGCTAAGAAGTGATGCAGTGGAGATTAAGAGACTCCCTCTGCTTCCTATTCTAGACCACCTGCCGTGGGGGCGAGGTGAGCATGGCAGGACTGTCCTACTCTGCAAGGAGAGGCCGAGGTTTGGAGGGTATTTATTGTGCATTATAATTAATAAAGATTATAATCATCACAACCCAAATAATTAGCGTTTATTGAACACCTACAGTGTGCTTAGTTCTTTGCTGGGAGTTTACATATAACATCACATCATTATATTGAATCCTTATGATCACCCCAAGAGATCAGCATCACAAACCTCACTGTATAGAAAAGTGAGGTTCAGAGATCTTAAGTACTGCGTCCAAATCGCACCTTGAGTAGAGGGGAAGCAGGGATTTGTCAGGGAGGAAGACATTTTCCTCTACTCTTCTAGCTTCTTCTGGCTGGGCCCTGTGGAGACAGTGGGATACAGAGAGGACTCTGACCATCTTTTTTTAAAGATGTTCTACTGTTTATTTAATCACTCTCTTTTTTTGCGTTTCTTTTTTTAAATTAAATTTAACTTTTTATTTTATATTGGAGTAAATATAGTTGATTTACAATGTTGTGTTAGTTTCAGGTGTACAGCAAAGTGATTCGGTTATACATATACATATATCCATTCTTTTTCAGATTCTTTTCCCATATAGGTTATTACAGAATATTGAGTGGAGTTCCCTGTGCTATACAGTAGGTCCTTGTTGATTATCTGTTTTATATATAGTAGTGTGTATATGTTAATCCCAAACTCCTAATTTATAACCCCCCCCCACCCCGGCCATTTCCCCTTTGGTAACCATAAGTTTGTTTTCGAAGTCTGTGAGTCTGTTTTTGTTTTGTAAATAAGTTCATTTATATAATTTTTTTTAAGATTCCACATATAAGTGATGCCATATGATATTTGTCTTTGTCTCACTTACTTCACTTAGTATGATAATCTCTGGGTCCGTCCATGTTGCTGCAAATGGCATTATTTCATTCTTTTTATGGCTGAGTAATATTCCATTGTATATATGTACCACATCTTCTTTATCCATTGAGAGGACTCTGATCTTTAGGCCCTGTTTCCTCCACCACACCTAGCCCATATTCTTTGCAGGTATCTCTGGTGATAGCTCTATTCCAGCAATAGGCCTGTTACGGAGCAAGGCTCCCTGCCCAATGAAGCACATAGAAGCCAATACTATGGCACAGGCTTTTGAGAAAAGAAAGAGCTTTATTAAGAGGTTGATGGGCCTTAGGAGGCACGGCTCAAATCTGTCTCCCCAGTTCAGGGTTTGGAGCAGAAATTTAAGGGGTAAGGGATTTTCAAACTTGGAAGCTGATTGGCTAGTCTAGAATCAGTCCATATAATCTACTTGTGCTGCTAGAAGCCACATTTTCCTTATTGAAGGACTTCTCTCTTTGTAAAAGGCCCCGGTGGCAACATTTCTATTCTTTGAGTTCTGTATACTGGAGATTCTTGATTCCGGCTTTATCTGGGAGACATGGGTTCCCATCTTGCACATGTGCAGTGCTGTCTTTGTAAAATAACTCAAGGTTTGGTTAATCAACAACCTATTTAAGGAGGCAAAACCAGTTTTAGCTGGTCAGTGTTTTATGTGAAGTTTCAGGCCCTGTATCTAAATTTTTTTAGGCAGTTTTGGGGAAAGTCAGAGTTTCTTCCCGAGTCATTTGGGCCTTCATTGTTTTCAGCTAAAATAATTTACATGCTAAAGAGACACGTCTTAGGGTGGTAAGTTCTGCTCCCCTGCAGATTCAAGCTGAGCCTGTCAGCATTCTGCCTCACGGTGCTGCGGCGTTTGCTGGCAGTCCCTGCCCATGCTCCCTTGGCTCTCTTCGAGGCACCAGCACGCAAGTTCCTTGACCTGCTGGTGGCTTCCTGCCGCGCTCTGACCTCGGGTGTTCTCTGGCTGCTGAAATGTGTTTGGTTAGGACACTGGGCAGGCCGGAAGTGCTAAGGGGTTCATGCCTCAGGAGCAACCCTCAACCACTGAGGTTTAGAAACGGACAGATTAATACCCTGTTTCCTTGCCCTTCAGCAATTTTCAGGTCTTTTCTACACAACTGCTCAGAGAGTTCCCCGTAGGATAGAGTCTGGGTTGCCCACAGAGTAATCCCTCATTAACCCACCTTTCACGGTCTTCCTAACTTCCTTCCCCTTCTTGCTCATGGTGTTTCCTGAGATCGCCTCCCCAATATTCCCTTCACCCAAGATCCAAATTAAGACAACTAGGTACCCCTCAGGGGGTCTTCTGTCTGCTGGTTAATGACAGAATCATGCATGATTTAGAATGAAAAATTAAGATGGATGAGAAAGACTCATTGTATATGTCTAAAGACACTGGGAACTCTGAAACATAGCTGTCACTTTTGTGCACAGACAGGACAGAGTTTTAGAACAGCTCAGACGTTTCCCCGCTTTCAGTGCAGTGGCTGCGTGAAAAAAATATATTTTTCCCAAGTGTTTACGCATGTCTCTAAGCCAACAGATTTCAGAATTAGGCCTTCAAGTTGACTAATAATGTGGGAGTAGCTTAGGAGTAATAAAATAAAGTTTAAACATAACCATGTGCCACAGAAATTCTCCCCCAAACCAAAGAAACTGAATTAGAAATATGAAGAAAAATGAGCTTGCTACGTCTCATTAGGGATGTATACTGCTAGATTTGCATTTTTGTTTAATACTCAAATGCTGCCACTGCCACATTATAGCTGAGTCATGACTTTAACTTCCTTTAACAAATTAAAATGAGACTGGGTAAACAGACATCTAGAATACCAGGCAAGCATTAATGAGAGTCTGGAAATGGTGCTGCTGATCAGTTAAACCTTGTCTATGGAGCAGTGTGCTGTGAACATCCAGTTTCCTTCTGATTCTTTGAATTTGTCATTTTTATCAAATAGCGTAAATTTAAGTGATATATCATTAGTTGGGATAGATGGGTATATATGTAGGGAAGAAAAATTGGTTAAAAAAAAGATCACAGGTATATAGAAATGACACCAGTGTCCCGCTGATAATGAAAAAAGAAATAACTTCTTCCGTGATTCCTAGTTTCCTATCATTATCAGAGAAGGAATATTGCCAGCATTCAGCATCATATTCCAAATAGGACTTAATCCTCTACTGATGAGATAATAGTTCATTTACATCCAAGATTATAATGCAGTTTAGAATCATCCTTTTCCTTTCAATTTGCTTTCCCTTTCCAATATCATCAGATTCACAGTTAGTTATAAAGGAGATTTATGATTTTAAAACATCATCTTATTTTCTTTCTTTCTGCTAATGAGTTGTATAAAATAAGTATGATTTTCCTAATATTCGTTTTGAGTGTCAGAACTATACAATTTAGCAAGGAGCATCAAAGCAGTATTAATGCTGCAATTTAGTGACAAAACACCTCTCAGTTTTCAAGTGCCTCTTGCTATATTTCTTCATTTCAAAGGATTTATTGTATTATTTCCTTGGCTGTAATGGTTGGGTCCTAGCGTAATAGGCTTATTTTGATATTTTCTCCACAGTTTATTTCAATAATGGCTAACTCTACCTTTGAATGATGGTCAGCAAACAGGAAAAAAGTGGGTATCCCATTTCGCCTTTTCCTTCTCAGCACCTTCAAGGGATCATTTCATCATTGATGAGAACATGCAGTATCTGAATACTGACTTGGAAGAGAGTCCTTCCTTCCTCCATTTGAGGAAAACTGTGACTCCCTGGCCGTCCACTCTAGTTTTTAAAAATGTTCAAACAACCCCAAAGCAAACTACAGAAGCCTGAACTTCTAAGATGTAAATTTCAGTAATGACATGGATCAGAAACAAGTGGTGGACACACAAGCCTATCTCTCACACTGAGGCATTAAGCAAATCCAGTGCGTGGGGTGCTGTGATTGCTCTCTAATTACTGGCTAAATTGGAATTTGGGTATAAGTGAAGGATAAACATCACGTGCTAGAATTCCTACTTCTTCATAGTTTTCCAAGAACACTATTCCTGACCCTGTGAATCTCTTAGGATTTTACTAGAGTGTGATCACACTGTAGGCAGAGATACAATAAATAATGCAGGCCTTTGTAACTGGAAAACAGATGCAGTGTGTCCATGGAGGAACATGTTTTCTAGACTTTCTTGAGGGTAGGACAGAGAGATGTTAAACTGAAGCATTGAAGGTGGTGTTTCCTACTACCTGGCTTTATGAGCTTTATGCTTATGCCCTGGGGAGTTTCAGTGAACTGTATATGTCTATCTCAGGAAGGCCAAGTATAAATCTCTCAGCCCTGTTGCAGTTGGCAGACCCCTAGATATTACTTCTATTTTCATACACCTAAATTTTAGAGAAGTCATGATTCTACAAGCAACAAAATTAGGTATTTAAGGATTCTTTAAATAAACTGGACATCTGTGTCCAATTATTTAATTGAACATCCATTTCTTTTTAATATGAATAAGATCATAAGAAAGAAAATCAAGACCATCTGAAAGAAAATGTTAACAAAGAAAAAACTGAATGCTCAGATGCAAGTCATTTCTCCACGTTCAATTTGTTTTTGAAATGTCATTGATCAGAAGTAATAGTGTTCTCGGAACCAATGGTAGTAACTTCATCTGGCCTGGTGGCTCAGAAACAGTCTTTAGGAGAACCAAGCATCATCGGGATACAGGAGGAGAGTCTTCGTCCTACGAATTCACTCTTTGTGGTCAGTGGAAGTAGCCTCCTAACTGGTTGTCCATCTTCTACCCTTGACCCCCAGCCTAGTCTCAACAAAGCAGCCAGCGGTGATCCATTTAATAACATCAGACCATGTCATCCTGCTGCTCAAAACATCCAAATGGCAGCCCATTTCATTTGGAGTGAAAGCCAGTAGGCATGTGAGCTCCTTTCCAAGTTACTGCAGGGAAAATTTTACCAAATGTTTTGTGGATACATATCACGTGATCTCCAGCTTTCCAACCTGAGTTAGTTGTTTATTTCTCTTCTATTCAAAATCCAACTGTTAATCAATGACATATATTTTAAGTTTTTGATGACAACATTCAACTTTTATCCTATATTATCAATAGTTAATGTAACAGTAGTTGCTATAAGAGATAAATTTGAAATCTCTGTGACTCAGCACAATACAAGCTTACTTTTTTTTTTTTTTTTTTTTTTTTGGCCATGCTGCACGACTTGCAGAATCTCAGTTCCCTGACCTGGGCTTGAACCCAGGACACGGCAGTGAAAGCCCAGAATCCTGACCACTAGGCCACCAGGGAAATCCCCGAGCTTACTTCTTATTGCCATAATCCTTTGGGCCTGTTGCTGGTTGGTCAGCCTTCCACATGGTCAGTCAGGAACCCAGGCTCCTCCACTCCTGTGGCTCCTCCCTGCTCTAGGTTCTTGGAGCCTCTCTGTTTAGTCAGGCTGTGAGGAAAGAAAGTTGGAGGATTTTGCTGCAATATTTTTGCCAAAACTCACTGGCTAAAACTCAGGCACTTGGTTACACTTGGCTACAAAGGATGTTGGAAAATGCAGTGTGTGCCCAAGAAGAAGAGGAAATAGGTTTGTTGATTAGCTAGTAGGCTCCGCCATACCTATCTGCCACTCTTTCCCTTAGTTAGTAAACCATATAACCTCTCTATTATTTTTTATTTCCTGGCTGTTTAGGTCTTGCTCATAAATGCCCATCATGATTGGATATTGTGATATATTCTTCTTGGGTAGGCAGCAGAAGGGAAGGAGCAAGTCTCTGGAGTCAGAAATACCTGGGTTTACATTAAAATGGGCACTTTCTAGCTGTGTGCCTTTGGCTAAGTTATTTAACCTCTCTGATCATTAGCTTCACCTGTCCAAGAAGATATAAAATGCCAGCTTCATGAGATGACTGAAAAAGAAACATATCAGAGAGCAGAACAGCAGAGGTTAAGAGCACAGATCCTGGAGCCAGCCTGCTTGGGTTTGAATCCTGGCTGTGTCAGCTTCAGTTTCCTCATCTGTAAAATGGGGATCATAATATTACCTGCCTTATAGAAGTTTTGGAGGAAATTAAATGAGTTAATATATGTAAGGCACTGAGAATGGTGCATGAAACGTAGAGTGTTAGCTCTCATTTGAGAGTATTTGATGTGTCTTATAGGCTCTTGTTAAGTGGTATCCTCTCCGGATTGTTGCTTGATACAGCTTGCTCTTTTCAGAAATGATTGAAGACTGAAAATCCCCAAAGATCTCCCAAAAGTGCTCTTCAAGAGTAGGATTTCAGGCATATTAGTGGGATGTCAAGGAGCTGTTTGTGTAGAGAGCCCTTCCAAATGACCACCTGCTTTGATTACTACAATGTTGGTTCTGGGTCCTGGAGGTAATTGCACAGAGTACATTGACTCAGGGCTCTTTGGAATGATTTAAAAAAAATTGTGTGATGTGAGGTTAAATAGCACAGGACTCATTACCAGCTTGGGTGGACAATGGCGAGGGGAGGTTATTCAGGGTATTAGGCTCATCTAAATAGGAGATTGCAGTCTGAAAAATTGTTTAAAGAGAAATATAATTAGAATAATGGGACAACATAATGGGAAATCAATGGTATTAATGTAATTGCTAATTACTACATTAGAACATTTATCCAAATCTCTTCTTAAAACTAAAAACATGAAATTAAGTCACCACAGTAGACAATTTGTGTAGAGGGACTCAGGGATTTTGGATTACTTTGGAAAATCTGCCTAGAACAATTTGTCATTGTACCAAACATAAAGCTGGACCGTCTCAGTTTCAAGAAGAGAATGTGCATGAGAGGACTCATGTTTTCACTCTATTCATCTTGGTCATTTTAGGTCTCATGGGTTCTGGGCATTAAGAGTTTTCTGTTTGAAATGGACTTTTTCCCTCCTGTGTTGTTGGTTATCTGTATGTCATCTTTGGAGAAATGTCTGTTTAGGTCTTCTACCCATTTTTTGATTGGGTTGTTTGTTGTTTTGATACTGAGCTGCATGAGCTGCTTATATATTTTGGGGATTAATCCTTTGCAGTTGCTTCATTTGCAAATATTTTCTCCCATTCTGAGGGTTATCTTTTTGTCTTGTTTATGGTTTCGTTTGCTGTGCAAAATCTTTTAAGCTTAATTAGGTCCCATTCGTTTATTTTTGTTTTTATTTTCATTACTCTAGGAGGTGGGTCAAAAAAGATCTTGTTGTGATTTATATCAAAGAGTGTTCTGCCTATGTTTTCCTCTAAGAGTTTTATAGTGTCTGGCCTTACATTTAGGCCTTTAAACCATGTTGAGTTTATTTTTGTGTATGGTGTTAGGGAGTGTTCTAATTTTATTCTTTTACATGTAGCTGTCCAGTTTTCCCAGCACCACTTATTGAAGAGACTGTCCTTTCTCCATTGTATATTTTTGCCTCCTTTGTCATAGATTAGGTGACCATAGGTGTGTGGGTTTATCTCTGGGCTTTCTATCTTGTTCCATTGATCTATATTTCTGTTTTTGTGCCAGTACCATACTATCTTGATTGCTGTAGCTTTGTAGTAGTCTGAAGTCAAGGAGCCTGATTCCTCCAGCTCCATTTTTCTTTCTCAAGATTGCTTTGGCTATTTGGGGTCTTTTTTGTTTCCATACAAATTGTAAAGTTTTTTGTTCTAGTTCTATGAAAAATGCCATTGGTAGTTTGATAGGGATTGCATTGAATCTGTAGATTGCTTTGGGTAGTATAGTCATTTTCACAATATTGATTCTTCCCATCCAAGAACATGGTATATCTCTCCATCTGTTTGTATCATCTTCAATTTCTTTCATCAGTGTCTTATAGCTTTCTGCATACAGGTCTTTTGTCTCCTTAGGTAGGTTTATTCCTAGGTATTTTATTCTTTTTGTTGCAGTGGTAAATGAGATTTTTCCCTTAATTTTCTGATCTTTTGTTGTTAATGTACAGGAATGCAAGAGATTTCTGTGTATTAATTTTTTTTTAAACATCTTTATTGAAGTATAATTGCCTTATGTGTATTAATTTTTTATTCTACAACTTTACTAAATTCATTGATTAGCTCTAGTAGTTTTCTGGTGGCCTGTTTAGGATTTGCTATGTATGGTATCATGTCATCTGCAAACAGTGACAGTTTTACTTCTTTTCCAACTTAGATTCTTTTTATTTCTTTTTCTTCTCTAATTGCTGTGGCTAAACCTTCCAAAACTATGTTGAATAATAGTGGTGAGAGTGGACAACCTTGTCTTGTTCCTGATCTTAGTGGAAGTGCGTTCAGTTTTACACCACTGAGAATAATGTTTGCTGTGAGTTTGTCATATATGGCCTTTATTATGTTGAGGTAGGTTCCCTCTATGCCCACTTTCTGGAGGGTTTTTATCATAAACTGGTGTTGAATTTTGTCAAAAGCTTTTTCTGCATCTATTGAGATGATCATATGGTTTTTATTCTTCTATTTATTAACATGGTGTATCACATTGATTGATTTGCGTATATTGAAGAATCCTTGCATCCCTGGGACAAATCCCACTTGATCATGGTGCATGATCCTTTTAATGTGTTGTTCGATTTGGTTTGCTCGTATTTTGTTGAAGATTTTTGCATCTATGTTCATCAGTGATACTGGCCTGTAATTTTCTTTTTTGGTGATGTCTTTGGTATCAGTGTGTTGGTGACCTTGTAGAACGAATTTGGGTGTTCCACCCTCTACAGTTTTTTCGAAGAGTTTGAGAAGGATAGGTGTTAGCTCTTCTCTAAATATTTGATAGAATTCACCTATGAAGCCATCTGATCCTGGACTTCTGTTTGTTGGAAGATTTTTAATCACAGTTTCAATTTCATTACTTGTGATTGGTCTGTTCATATTTTCTGTTTCTTCCTGATTCAGTCTTGGAAGGTTGTACTTTTCTAAGAATTTGTCCATTTCTTCCAGGTTGTCCATTTTATTGGCATATAGTAGCTTGTAGTAGTCTCTTATGATCCTTTGTATTTCTGTGGTGTCAGTTGTAACTTCTCCTTTTTCATTTCTAATTTTATTGATTTGAGACTTCTCCCTTTTTTTCTTGATGAGTCTGCCTAAAGGTTTATCAGTTTTGTTTATCTTCTCAAAGAACCAGCTTTTAGTTTTATTGATCTTTGCTATTGTTTTCTTCATTTCTATTTCATTTATTTCTGCTCTGATTTTTATGATTTCTTTCCTTCTACTAACTTTGGGTTTTGTTTGTTCTTCTTTCTCTAGTTGCTTTAGGTGTAAGGTTAGGTCATTTATTTGAGATTTTTCTTGTTTCTTGAGATAGGATTGTATTGCTATAAACTTCCCTCTTAGAACTGCTTTTGCTGCATCCCATAGGTTTTGCGTCATCGTTTTTTCATTGTCGTTTGTTTCTAGGTATTTTTTGATTTCCTCTTTGATTTCTTCAGTGGTCTGTTGGTTATTTAGTAGCGTATTTTTTAACCTTCATGTGTTTGTATTTTTTACAGTTTTTTTTCTCCTGTAATTGATTTCTAATCTCATGGTGTTATGGTCGGAAAAGATGCTTGATATGATTTCAATTTTCTTAAATTTACTGAGGCTTGATTTGTGACCTCTGCTTTCAATTCTTTTGGGTATATACGTAGGAGTGGAATTGCTGGGTCATATGGTAATTCATGTGTAGCTTCTTGAGGAACAGCCAAACTGTTTTCCTGGAGTTGTTCTTGACACCTGTGAACATGGTGACAGGTTGCAGAGATGGGGATGAGGTCTGACACTAGAACACAGAGTGAAAGGGAGGAAACTGGACCTCAGGAAAACAGCAGAAACCCCAGTGAGTGGTCTGGCCATGCGCAGTGTTGGCATTTCTAACACATTCTCAAGTGTGGTTTGTGGATCTGTGTTGGCTTCACCTGGGTGCTGATTAGACCTGAAGCATCTCAGGGCCTGTCGCAGAAGCATCTGTTTGTACTTCTCTAACTTAAATGTTCATGGGCATATTTCCTGGTCATCTTGTTAATGTGCATATTCTGAGAGGAGTGGTCTGAGAATCTGTATTTCCAACATGCTCTCAGGTGATGCTGGGCCTGCTGGCCCCTGGACTATACCTTGAAGAATAAGTGAGGATCAGTACTATCTGTGTATTGGAATCACCTGGTGAACTTTTCAAACATCCCAATGCCTGGGCCCAACCACAGAGGTTCTGATGTTATTGGTTTGGGGTGGGCCCTGGCATTCAGTATTTCAATAATGTTACCCATGAGAGTCTACCATGCAGCCAGGATTGAGAACTTCTATTCTGGGTTGGGACATTGTCCTGTCTCTTGCACATGTGTCCTCCTTCCCTCCTTCCTGCTTTCTTTCCAAACTTTCCTGCTTAAAACTGAGTCAGATTCCCAACAGATTGATATCTCTGGCTCCTGTTTGTCATTCACATTGCCTCCAGATGAATCCTCCTTAAGCTAGTGCTGAACAGACTGCTCCCTTGCAAAAACTTGCAATGACTCTCATTGCTCTCCATGAATAAAAAAGACCATGTGCCTATCCTGTAAGCCTCTCCTTGGGGTAGCTGCAACCTATTTTTCCAGCCATGTCTCCCTCTTCAGTAAGCCCTGTATCTCAGAAAAACTAATTTCTGTCCTCTGAATATACCATGGATTTTCCTATCTTTCTGATTTTACTTGGGTTGACTGTCCATCTGGTTAATCTTTTCTGCATATCTGTCGGTCAAGGACCACCCCTATTTTTACTTCCTCTACGAAAGCCTTTCTTGAGCTTTGCAATTGAAGTAATCCTTTTTCCTCCAGCACTTTCTTTCTTTCTTTCTTACAGCATTTTCCCCTTTGTATTGCTGGGGTTTGCCTTCTGCTCTCATTCTTCTTACTGGGTTGCAAACTCTCTGGGGGCCTCAGCCTCTTCTTTCTTATCTTTGATCCCCTGCTGGGCCTACTAAAGTGTCAGGCACAGGATGGGTGTCCACAAAGATTGGTTAAATTGTATCCATTTGAGTAATTTGCCTCCATGCTATTAATTCAGTTTTGACCTTGCTGCAGTATACTGACATTTTAATTTCTCTGCCTGACATTTAGTAAATCTTTAGGAATTTTACTTAAATAAATGATTTCCTGAAAGTTCCAAATGTTCTTCATAAACATGGGCTATAGCTTCTGCAGTGTCTTCAAAAGTTTACAATGTTTTAATTTTTCACTCTGTACTAGTTTGTTAGCATTATTGGCTTCCTGGTGTCCTGAGACAGTGTGGGATCTGATAGGAAGTCAGAGGCCACGTTCATTCCACTTGCAAAGACTCATTATGTTCTAAAAACTTTGGAGTGTGGTGGTAATGAGCCATGATTCTAGGAAACCCATCCAGCTCTGACTCCTCCTCACTGTTCGGGTGGGAACCTCTTCAGTAGTTAAGTGGGTGATGGGACTTGGAAGGTAATGACGTTTCCTGCAATTAGATCGTGTCCCCAGCAGTTGCTTGCAATCCTATAGGAACAATTATAAGGAATCCCCTCTCATTTGGCACAATGAGATATGCACATTTTCTAACGGGCTAATTAGTGTAGTTATCATTTTTTAGCCAAAAATGTCAGTGTGTAGGATTTAATTAGTCTGCCCTAGGATTATAAGATAACTTCTTAGTTTAGTCAGTCTGTCAGCATTTTCAGGATTTGGAGGGATGCTGGGAACTATCACCTACATATTTGCATAAACTTTTAAGACTTCTAGAAAAATTACTGTGACAAGCAGGTAAAGTCTCCAGAAATAAAATATTCTAAGTTAGATGGGGGGAAGAGTTGTGATCAAAGGACTATTTAGTTAGTGGAAAGTGTAAAAAACAGGCCTTGACATCAATTATTCTTATTTCTACATTTCAGGACTGAGGTGGTTCAGACATTGTAGTCTCTGCTTTAGACTCCTTTGGTTTCTCGTAGCAGAACCTGATTCCACCTGGTTAAGCTACATGGGAATTTATTGCCAGGATATTGGGGAATGCACAGAATGAAGGAGACCCTGAATAACTCAGCCATGCAACGTAGGAGACCAGAGAAGCTTCTGGGACATAGGTAACAGCAACTAGTGGGCAGTCTCTTCAGGATTCTGCTGGTAAAACAAACGTGTTGCAAATAGTTTTAGTTCTTTTGGTTTTCCAGGGAAAGAGAGTTGGATTGGCCTGTCTTGGGTCATGGAATGGGTCGAATAGCATCCCCTCAAAATTCATGTCCACCCAGAACTTCAAAACATGGGACCTTATTTAGAATAAGGCTTTTTACAGATGTAACTAAGGTAAGGGTAGAAATGAGGCCATACTTGATACGGGTGGGTCCTGCATCTGATGTGAATGTCCTAATGAGAGCCAGAAAAGAAGGAGACCCAGAGACATAGAGAAGGAGGTGAGATAGGAGTGATGTGTCTACAAGCTGAGGAACACCAAGGATTGACAACATCCACTGTAGGTTGGAAGGGAGACAGGGGACAGTTTATCCCTCAGAGTCTCCAGAAATAACCAACCCTGATGGCAGCTTGATTTTGGACTGGGGTCCTCCTAAACTGTGAGAGAGTAAGTTTTTGTTGTTTTGAGCCAGGAAGTTTGTGGTAATTTGTTTTGGTACCCTTAGGAAACAAATACAGGTCATATGTCCATTCTTTGTCCAGGGGAAGTAGGTACCTTAACTGACAGCCTCACTGTAACTGTGTGCAGTGGGCTAAAGGGACTTCCCCAAAGCAAATCCAGTGGTGTCATCAAAAAAAAGAACATGGATGGGTGCAGAAACCACAGGAATGTCCATTACATATCTTACAGTCCTATTTTCCCTGGAGGGCTGGGGGACAAGGTTGGGAAATGCGCTGTCTGGTACCTGCCTCAAGTATAATGTGAAGCATATCCTCAGACTTTGCAAAGTTACAGCTAGTAATGCTACAAGTCTTTTGGAGGAGACCTGGTGGCATGGCGGGGGTGGTGGTGTGAAAGATACAGAAAGGCAATGTATAGGACAAAGGCTTTGTTTATATGGTCAGGATATGATATATGATCAAATATGATAGATATGGGTCAGGAAGGAAAACTCGGAAATGAATGAAAATTTACTGCTGTATTAATTAAAAGCATCTCGGAATAATGATCCCACTTCATTCTTTGACTGGGACATTGTGACAAATGTGGGTTGATAATCAAAAGAATAAATTCTAGCCTATGTGCAGAGAAGTCACAGTGGGCTAAGTGGAAATTGTCAATCTTGTATTCCATTCCCCTTAAGTTATTAGGTATCTGGTGGCCAGAGAGTTATCTTTGTGTTTATTTCCTTTGCAACTCTAAAAACAACAACAACGACAACAGCAACAAGAGCTAGTATTTATTGAGGGCTTTCCATGAGCCAAGAACCATGCCAAATGTGTCACACATGCATCATTTTATTTAATCCTCAAATAACTCAATATTGTTGATATTGCTAGTGGCTCTGATTTTGCGGTGTGGAAACAAAGGTCTAGACAGGTTCAGTAACTTGCCTAGAGTCTCATACTGGTAAGTGGTGATGGTAAGATTCAAACCCCAGAGACTAAATTCTTAAGTAACTGTTTAGCTGTTATGTGTACCCTCACTGTATCTATGTCATTTCATTAAAGAATTAACTACTTTTGGGGCTTCCCTGGTGGCGCAGTGGTTGAGAATCTGCCTGCTAATGCAGGGGACACGGGTTCGAGCCCTGGCCTGGGAAGATCCCACATGCCGCAGAGCGGCTGGGCCCGTGAGCCACAACTGCTGAGCCTGCGCGTCTGGAGCCTGTGCTCCGCAACGAGAGAGGCCCGCGCATCGCGATGAAGAGTGGCCCCCGCTTGCCACAACTGGAGAAAGCCCTCGCACAGAAACGAAGACCCAACACAGCCAAAATCAATCAATCAATCAATCAATCAAACATACGCATCTGATTCAAGATCCTCATTAAAAAAAAAAAAAAAAAAAAAAAAGAATTAACTACTTTTTTTGGTTGTTGCTATAATATTTCATTCAAAAGCCCAGAAGCCTTGCTCATGTGGCATGTCCCTTGAAAACTTTCAAATGTCAGTGGAATGAGCTAGAACTTTCTTTGTGCCATGAAGTGTACTGTCTGCTAAGCTAATCTCTTTCTTACTGGGAAATATGTATAATACGAACTGGTTTAGCTAGATTGAAAATCAATCATCAAGGCCACTGAGGATGCTAAAAAAAATAATCAAAAGCAGTTAGCATACAAATGAAAGTGATTCCCTATAACTCTATGTGGGATAAATTTCCTGAACTATACCAATAAATCAAGGTTGTGGAAGCTCAGTTATAAAGGAAGATAGATTGAACAGTTTTCCTGTTAAAAACAAGCTGTTTGTACTATGTATCTATCAGCTAGTTATTCAGGTCTAATTTAGGAATGTGCAAGTAAACATGGCCAAATATATTTAAATATACTTGCACTCAAAGTTGCCAAGTAATGCTCTGCATTGACATAACTAAATTATTTCTGGAATCTTTGAAGTTCCTTTTGTGTAACTGTAATAAGAAATTCTTTGCTATAAGAAAAGTAGTTTGTAAATACCCCCCACCCCCTTTTCCCATTCTTTGAGGTTAAATTTTTGTTGTTGTTTATTAATGGAGGGCTTTTTGAATTCATAGGACGCTCTGTTGGAGCATACTCTCTCAGTTGTGTTGAGAGACTTCCCTGCTGGTATTTTAGAGATACAGATGAAGCCAGACTGATCAAGCTGCTTCTCATTCTTATCCCAAGAAGCTGGCTGACTGCAGGGCCTCCGGACTCTGTCAGGTACTGCAGTAATTTGTATCAGGACCTTGGGGCTTTAAATCAACAGACAGGATGCTTTTCTTGACTGGCCTTAGGCTCTTTCTTCTAATCCACTCCAAACCTCTCCCGTGTTGTTCCAAGAGATCTAACCAAATGTGCTTGCCATAGCCTGCATGGGATGCTTCCCTAGGTAAGAGCTAAGAGCATGGGTTCTGGAATCTGACTGCCTGGCTTCCAGTCTTGAATTTTTCATGCCCTGGCTTGTGAATGGGGAAGTGACTTAATTTTCTATGTACCTGAGCTACCTCATCTATAATATGCATATAATAAAGTATCTAGCTTATAGAATTGTTTTGAAGTTTAAATGGGATAATCCAGATAGAGTCATTAACATGGATCCTGGCACATAAGGATCTTACCAAAAAAATGTTTATTAGCTAAACACAAGTCCTGGAGTTAGTGAACATTATTGATCTTACCTGCCCAGCGTAATTCCCCTTCTTGCAAATTTATGTCTTGCTTTTCCATTGGGGAATCATACCTTGATTAAGCTTGGTCCATGTGGTTTGGGTGGTTGACTCGTCCTCTCTCTTATCCTCAAGTCCAGAAGTGGCCTTATGATACAGATTTGACAAATCAGCCTATTCCATTCCCTCATGGCCACAGTGACTGGGTCAAAGATGGGCTTGAGACCCAAGTGGACCAATGAAACTTTTCTTGGACTTTGGTAGAGTGTTGGGAAACAGAAGCTGATGTTGCTAGGAGGCAGGATGTAAGCCTGGAGGTGCCAGGGGCCACTGCGGGGACTGGGCATACCTGAGAGAGGGAAAACAGAACAGAGAGATGGAGTGAGAGAGACTGAGTCTTGGAAACTGGCATCCTTGATGCTAGACTTACCACTGGACTTTTAAAACACTGAGCCCAATAAATGTCATTTTGCTGAAGCCAGTTTGATTAGATTTCCAACACTTAAAACTAAGGTGACCATGTGTCCTCATTTTGGGACAGTCCTACTTTATACCTGTTCTCCCAGCATAGTTATTAATAGTGTCTTATTTCACTCTTGGCAGTGTCCTAATTGAGAGGATAAATTTAAAACCCAAAAGTCCAGACCAGTACAGCCACGCTGAAGAAATACCCCTGTGGAGTCCCAATTCCCAACAGCTTCTCAAATCATTCAGCACATACTCTGTTCTGACTGGAGAGAGTTCTGGTGAACACACTTGTCTCCATCTCTAATGAGGGCCTGGGGCTCCTTCTAGGTTAGCAACTGCCACTATGACTCCCTTATTCCAGCTCTGACATTTAGGCTATGGCTACTTAACAGTACCCAGGAGCCTTGCCCTGGTAGCAACAAGGTGAACTTTTCTGGTTAAGCAGTTAGCCTCACTAGTCAATCTCTCGCTCACCCTCTGTGTCTCCTTCCCCCCTCCTCCTTGAGTACTCACACATGCATCGCCCACCCCCCACGTGTACACATGCAACATTGGCCTAGATAAACACCACCAGCTCCCTTCGCTTATTCCATCACCATGTTTGCTCACTTTCCAGTTGTGCTAAAGGGCACAAATGTGTGTTGGGAGTTGGATGGGCAGACAAATAAGGTCACTAGGATCATTTTACAGGCCGCTGAAGACACATTGGATAATATTTGCCCTGTAGTAAGTTATGCTGTCTTCTTTGAATCTCATGTTTTTCCCTGTTGATGAAGCAATACACTGGTCTTGAGTCCAAGTTTCATCCTTACCAACTGTGTATATATATAACTTTATATATATATATATATATATATATATATATATATATATATATATATATAAATATATATATATATATATAAAACTATATGTATAGTTTGTGTTTTTTTTGGAGGGGAGTGGGAGACAAAGGTTACTTATATGAACAAAAATTGTTGTCTAGGTAACATGAGTTAATACCCATTGTTAATATTTCTTGAGTATTTACTCTTTGCCAGGCCTATGATTAAGTACTTTCTGTGTATCATATCATTTAATCCTCACAATAACATGCCTAGTATGTATCACTAGCTTATACCTTTTTCAGATGAAGAAATTAAAGCAAAGAATTGGCAGAATCAGAATTCAAACCCAGGTCTGTGTGATCCTAGGTCTGTGCTTCTCCAGCTGATGTTATTCTGCTCATTTGTGTATGCGGACGAACACTCAACCTGAAGTCAGGAGCTCTGGTTTCCATTTCCCTCTCTGCCTTTAACCAGCTGGGTGACCTTCGGCAAGTCAATTTACCAAATTGGCCTTTATTTGCCTATCTGGCAAATGAGAGGCCAGATCTGATGACTCCTGAGGTCCCATGGGGCCCGATGATTTTGTGATTCTAGGTGTTTGGGTTTGAGGTCAGGAGTTCAGTTTTTCTTTAATGTTGTAAGGTCTAAATCTTCCCTTTGGTGGGGGATGCATTTTATCAGTCACCAAGGCTTCCAGCTGCAAATCCAGAATAAAGGAGAGGAGGTGGTTGGCGGCTGTGATGAAGGAGAATTTCCTGCTGCCAGATATTTAGAAAATGGTGAAATTTGCATTGAAAGTATATTATTAGTAGTAGAAAATAATGATTAATGCCATTTCATGTTCTCTTCACAAGTCATATTAGGTGATGAACAATGATAACACTATATGCATGATCGCTGATCCTTGTGACATTCAAAACAGATTCAAAATTCCCATTCACATACAGGACTCAGTTAGGGCACAATATTAAATTCAAACTTAGGGATCAGATTTAAAATTTAAATGCATATCCTCTTTGCATATCTATTTTGACACAGCATTACAAATTACTCACTGTAATATGAATTAAAGATGGACTTTAGTACAATGGGGGAAACATTAAAAGAAATTCTGTTTAAATTTAAATCCCCTTTTTCCCTTTTCAGATTTTCTCCCCCATATTTATCCCTCAGTGTATCTGCTGATTATCAAAAGTATTGCTGTTTAAACAGTAATTTGTTCATTTACATTTTGTTTTTTGCTGGTAGCAACTGCCAAGAAGTAGTGTTGATATCTTGAATCACAATTAGTTCATTGTGATGTTCCTAAATGAGAGAATTCTAAAAGTACTCTGCCCTATCTACATTTTAGTATTTACCTAATGTACATAGTGTAGGGAGAACTGATGTCAAAAAAGGACAGAGTGGCAAATGTACTTCTAAGTCTATTACAATAGAGCCAGTGAAATGTGCAAAATGACAAATTAAATTTAATGTTCAGGTGCATTGACAATTTGTTTGGGGGGTAAAAAGCAGCACCCTTTGCTAACCTGATAAGAATTAATCAGATTTTAATTACATGATGTGCAACCTGGACTGTTTAGCACATTTATGCCGAGTAATCCCTGGGGCATCTCAAACCAAGTAAAACTTCCGTCTCCTAAACCATGGGTTTGGTTTTGTGTTAATCATTTTCGGACCTTCTAATTTTTTTTTTTTTTTTTTTGACAATCTCATTTCTTCTATGACACTAATAATTTCCTTTGGATTTTTCTTTCTTACGGAAGGGAACAATTTGCTATTTTGTGTAAAGTGAAGGCAATGCCAGTCTCCATGTCAGGGCCTGAAATTGTTTTCCCTGTATTTGCAAATATCCTCCCTGTTTTCATCTACCAGGGAAGCTCCCTGAGGTTAGGGGCGCAGTTTGTCACTACAGAGATGGAGCCTGACATTTTGGCCTCATTAACGTGGTGTTATAACAAAGCGAGTGAACCTCAAACTTAATTTAGCAAAACAACCAAGCCCATAAAAAAGGGCAGGAAAAGGAAATCAGAGGTGCTTCCAGTAAACTTTTATTATTGAACCTAAACATTTTTCTTAAAATTGCCATAAGCTTCCTAGCTCTGTGCTGGTACTTAGGAAGTTCCACTCACGGATGCTAGCAAAAAGTTTCCACACGAGACTCAGTAGATACAAAGACATTCCCAGTTGCATTCATTTTTGTGCTTCCTCAATTCCTGGAGGTCCTTGTTTAGCCTTTGATAAAATCAACCCTGAACTAATCAATGAGAAATTGCTGGGACTATGAATCCTGCAAAATCAATAAATTTGTATAATAATTACACAAGCATATTAGAGAAGCATGATAATACATAGGCCAGCAAACCCCAGGGAACATGCTCTTGAAATCTTTAAAACTCAGCCAGATGTGATGAAGTTTAGATGAGTAGAAAAGTTTAAATGAATTTTGAAAGAAAAGAGACCGGTTCGTCCTGGAGGCAGGGTCCTATCATCTGTGTGAAATGTCAAGTCCGTTTTCCTCCCCAACACTGTTCATATAGGCAAATCCAGTAACTGCTCACGGCTACATTCTCATGATCTGCCCCAAGGTGATGACTCCTTCTACCAGCCCAGGTCACTAATCTCGTTGTTCTTCTCAACCCAAAACTGTGGTGTCATGAAGAGAGAACTGGGGGCTTCCCTGGTGGCGCAGTGGTTGAGAATCTGCCTGCCAATGCAGGGGACACGGGTTCGAGCCCTGGTCTGGGAGGATCCCACATGCCGCGGAGCAACTAGGCCCGTGAGCCACAATTACTGAGCCTGCGCGTCTGGAGAGGCCGCGATAATGAGAGGCCCCGCGCACCACGATGAAGAGTGGCCCCCACTTGCCACAACTAGAGAAAGCCCTCGCACAGAAACGAAGAACCAACACAGCCATAAATAAATAAAATAGTGTTTAAATAAATAAAAATAAAAATAAAAAAGCCAGCTTGTATATCACCTGCTCTTTAAAAAAAAAAAAAAAAAAAAGAGAGAACTGAATTGGAAACACACTTGAGTTCTAGTTACGACTATACCAGAAGCCCTTTAAATCTCTCTCAGCCTCAGTTTCCTTATCTCTAAAATGATTACAATAATGCTGAGTATATAAGGTGAAGTGTTGGTAAAAGCGCTGTCTAAATTGTTTACATTCTGTAGTTCCTGGATAACTTCCTGATCTGGAATAACTTCATCTCTGAGTAGAAGAGTCACAGTAGAGGCCTGTGATGGTTAGTTTTTTTTTTTTTTTTAAAACATCTTTATTGGAGTATAATTGCCTTACAATGGTGTGTTAGTTTATGCTGTATAACAAAGTGAATCAGCTATACATATACATATATCCCCATATCTCCTCCATCTTGCGTCTCCCTCCCACCCTCCATATCCCACCGCTCTAGGTGGTCACAAAGCACCGAGCTGATCTCCCTGTGCTATGCGGCTGCTTCCCACTAGCTATTTTACATTTGGTAGTGTATATATGTCCATGCCACTCTCTCACTTCGTCCCAGCTTACCCTTCCCCCTCCCCGTGTCTTCAAGTCCATTCTCTACGTCTGCATCTTTATTCCTGTCCTGCCCCTAGGTTCTTCAGAAACTTTTTTTTGTTTTTTAAGATTCCATATATATGTGTTAGCATACGGTATTTGCTTTTCTCTTTCTGACGTACTTCACTCTGTATGACAGTCTCTAGGTCCATCCACCTCGCTACAAATAACTAAATTTCGTTTCTTTTTATGGCTGAGTAATATTCCATTGTATATATGTGCCACATCTTCTTTATCCATTCATCTGTCGCTGGACACTTAGGTTGCTTCCAAGTCCTGCCTATTGTAAATAGAGCTGCAATGAACATTGTGGTACATGACTCTTTTTGAATTATGGTTTTCTCAGGGTATATGCCCAGTAGTGGGATTGCTGGGTCGTATGGAAGTTCTATTTTTAGTTTTTTAAGGAACCTCCATACTGTTCTCCATAGTGGCTGTATTGATTTACATTCCCACCAAGAGTGCAAGAGGGTTCCCTTTTCTCCACACCCTCTGCAGCATTTATTGTTTGTAGATATTTTGACGATGGCCATTCTGACCGGTGTGAGGTGATACCTCGTTGTAGTTTTGATTTGCATTTCTCAAATGATTAGTGATGTTGAGCATCCTTTCGTGTGTTTGTTGGCAATCTGTATATCTTCTTTGGAGAAATGTCTCTTTAGATCTTCTTCCCATCTTTGGATTGGTTTGTTTGTTTTTTTGATATTGAGCTGCCAGAGCTGCTTGTATATCTTGGAGATTAATCCTTTGTCAGTTGCTTCGTTTGCAAATATTTTCATCCATTCTGAGGGTTGTCTTTTCGTCTTGGTTATGGTTTCCTTTGCTGTGCAAAAGCTTTTAAGTTTCATTAGGTCCCATTTTTTATTTTAGTTTTTATTTCCATTTCTCTAGGAGGTGGGTCAGAAAGGATCTTGCTGTGATTTATGTCATAGAGTGTTCTGCCTATGTTTTCCTCTAAGAGTTTGATAGTGTCTGGTCTTACATTTAGGTCTTTAAACCATTTTGAGTTTATTTTTGTGTATGGTGTTAGGGAGTGTTCTAATTTCATTCTTTTACATGTAGCTGTCCTGTTTTCCCAGCAGCACTTATTGAAGAGGCTGTCTTTTCTCCATTGTATATTCTTGCCTCCTTTATCAAAAATAAGGTGACCATATGTGCGTGAGTTTATTTCTGGGCTTTCTATCCTGTTCTATTGATCTATATTTCTGTTTTTGTGCCAGTACCATACTGTCTTGATTACTGTAGCTTTGTAGTGTAGTCTGAAGTCCAGGAGCCTGATTCTTCCAGCTCCATTTTTCTTTCTCAAGATTGCTTTGGCTATTCGTTGTCTTTTGTGTTTCCATACAAATTGTGAAATTTTTTGTTTTAGTTCTGTGAAAAATGCCATTGGTAGTTTGATAGGGATTGCATTGAATCTGTAGATTGCTTTGGGTAGTATAGTCATTTTCACAATGTTGATTTTTCTAATCCAAGAACATGCTATATCTCTCCATCTGTTTGAATCATCTTTAATTTCTAGCATCAGTGTCTTATAGTTTTCTGCATTCAGGTCTTTTTGTCTCCTTAGGTAGGTTTATCCCTAGTTATTTTATTCTTTTTGTTGCAATGGTAAGTGGGAGTGTTTCCTTAATTTCTCTTTCAGATTTCTCATCATTAGTGTATAGGAATGCAAGAGACTTCTGTGCATTAATTTTGTATCCTGCTACTTTACCAAATTCATTGATTAGCTCTTGTAGTTTTCTGGTAGCCTCTTCAGGATTCTCTATGTATAGTATCATGTCATCTGCAAACAGTGACAGCTTTACTTCTTCTTTTCCGATTTGGATTCCTTTTATTTCTTTTTCCTCTCTGATTTCTGTGGCTAAAACTTCCAAAACTATGTTGAATAATAGTGGTTACAGTGGACAACCTTGTCTTGTTCCTGATCTTAGAGGAAATGTTTTCAGTTTTTCACCATTGAGAACAACGTTGGTTGTGGATTTGACATATATGGCCTTTATTATGTTGAGGTAAGTTCCTTCGATGCCTACTTTCTGGAGGGTTTTTATCATAAATGGGTGTTGAATTTTGTCAAAAGCTTTTTCTGCATCTATTTAGATGATCACATGGTTTTTATCCTTCAATTTTTTAATATGGTGTATCACACTGCCTGATTTGCTTATATTGAAGAATCCTTGCTTTCCGGGGATAAACCCCACTTGGTCATGGTGTATGATCCTTTTAATGTGCTGTTGGATTCTGTTTGCTAGTATTTTGTTGAGGATTTTTGTGTCTATGTTCATCAGTGATATTGACCTATAGTTTTCTTTCTTTGTGACATCTTTGTTTGGATTTGGTATCAGGGTGATGGTGGCCTTGTAGAATGAGTTTGGGAGTGTTCCTCCCTCTGCTATATTTTGGAAGAGTTTGAGAAGGATAGGTGTTAGCTCTTCTCTAAATGTTTGATAGAATTCACCTGTGAAGCCATCTGGTCCAGGGCTTTTGTTTGTTGGAAGATTTTTTTTTAATTTTATAGCTACTTTATTTATTTATTTATTTATTTTTGGCTGTGTTGGGTCTTCGGTTCGTGCGAGGGCTTTCTCTGGTTACGGCAAGTGGGGGCCACTCTTCATCGCGGTGCGCGGGCCTTTCACTATCGCGGCCCCTCCCGTTGCGGGGCACAGGCTCCAGACGCGCAGGCTCAGTAGTTGTGGCTCACGGGCCCAGCTGCTCCGTGGCATGTGGGATCTTCCCAGACCAGGGCTCGAACCCGTGTCCCCTGCATTAGCAGGCAGATTCTCAACCACTGCACCACCAGGGAAGCCCTGTTGGAAGATTTTTAATCACAGTTTCAATTTCAGTGCTTGTGATTGGTCTGTTTATATTTTCTATTTCTTCCTGGTTCAGTCTTGGAAGGTTGTGCTTTTCCAAGAATTTGTCCATTACTTTCAGGTTGTCCATTTTATTGGCATATAGTTGCTTGTAGTAATCTCTCATTATCCTTTGTACTTCTTCATTGTCAGCTGTTACTTCTCCTTTTTCCTTTCTAATTCTATTGATTTGAGTCTTCTCCCGTTTTTTCTTTATGAGTCTGGCTAATGGTTTATCAATTTTGTTTATCTTCTCAAAGAACAAGCTTTTAGTTTTATTGAACTTTGCTATTGTTTTCTTCATTTCTTTTTCATTTATTTCTGATCTGATCTTTAAGATTTCTTTCCTTCTGCTAACTTAGGGGTTGTTTTGTTCTTCTTTCTCTAATTTCTTTAGGTGTAAGGTTAGGTTGTTTATTTGAGATGTTTCTTGTTTCTTGAGGTAGGATTGTATTGCTCTAAACTTCCCTCTTAGAACTGCTTTTGCTGCATCCCATAGATTTTGGGTCATCGTGTTTTCATTGTCATTTGTTTCTAGGTATCTTTTTATTTCCTCTTTGATTTCTGCAGTGATCTCTTGGTTATTTAGTAGTATATTGTTTAGCCTCCATGTGTTTGTATTTTTTACAGTTTTTTCCTGTAATTGATATCTAGTCTCATAGCGTTGTGGTTGGAAAAGATACTTGATACAATTTCAATTTTATTAAATTTACCAAGGCTTGATTTGTGACCCAAGATATGATCTATCCTGGAGAGTATTCCATGAGCACTTGAGAAGAAAGTGTATTCTGTTGTTTTTGGATGGAATGTCCTATAAATATCAATTAAGTCCATCTTGTGTAATGTATCATTTAAAGCTTGTGTTTCCTTATTTATTTTCATTTTGGATGATCTGTGCATTGGTGAAAGTGGGGAGTATAATTGTGTGTAATGTATCATTTAAAGCTTGTGTTTCCTTATTTATTTTCATTTTGGATGATCTGTGCATTGGTGAAAGTGGGGTGTTAAAGTCCCCTACTATGATTGTGTTACAGTCAATTTCCCCTTTTATGGCTGTTAGCATTTGCCTTATGTATTGAGGTGCTCCTATGTTGGGTGCATAGAGATTTACAATTGTTATATTGTCTTCTTGGATTGATCCCTTGATCATTATGTTGTGTCCTTCTTTGTCTCTTGTAATAGTCTTTATTTTAAAGTCTATTTTGTCTGATATGAGAATTGCTACTCCAGCTTTCTTTTGATTTCCATTTTCATGGAATATCTTTTTCCATCCCCTCACTTTCAGTCTGTATGTGTCCCTAGGTCTGAAGTGGGTCTCTTGTAGACAGCATATGTACAGGTCTTATTTTTGTATCCATTCAGCCAGTCTATGTCTTTTGATTTGAACATTTAATCCATTAACATTTAAGGAAGTTATCGATATGTATGTTCCTATTACCATTTTCTTAATTGTTTTGGGTTTGTTATTGTGGGTTTTTTCCTTCTCTTGTGTTTCCTGCCTAGAGAAGTTCCTTTAGCATTTGTTGTAAAGCTGGTTTGGTGGTGCTGAATTCTGTTAGCTTTTGCTTGACTGTAAAGGTTTTAATTTCTCTGTCAAATCTGAATGAGATCCTTGCCAGGTAGAGAGATCTTGGTTGTAGGTTCTTCTGTTTCATCACTTTAAATATGTCCTGCCACTCCCTTCTGGCTTGCAGAGTTTCTGCTGAAAGATCATCTGTTAACCTTATGGGGATTCCCTTTTATATTATTTGTTGCTTTTCCCTTGCTGCTTTTAATATTTTTTCTTTGTGTTTAATTTTTTTTTTTTTTTTAAATTTATTTTATTTATTTATTTATTTATTTATTTATTTATTTATTTTTGGCTGTGCTGGGTCTTCGGTTCGTGCGAGGGCTTTCTCTAGTTGCGGCAAGTGGGGGCCACTCTTCATCGCGGTGCGGGGACCGCTCTTCATCGCGGTGCGCGGGCCTTTCACTATCGCGGCCCCTCCCGTTGCGGGGCACAGGCTCCAGACGCGCAGGCTCAGCAGCTGTGGCTCACGGGCCCAGCTGCTCTGTGGCATGTGGGATCTTCCCAGACCAGGGCTCGAACCCGTGTCTCCTGCATTAGCAGGCAGATTCTCAACCACTGCGCCACCAGGGAAGCCCTGTGTTTAATTTTTGATAGTTTGATTAATATGTGTCTTGGCATGTTTCTCCTTGGATTTATCCCATATGGGACTCTCTGCGCTTCCTGGACTTGACTATTTCCTTTCCCTTGTTAGGGAAGTTTTCAATTATAATCTCTTCAAATATTTTCTCAGTCCCTTTCTTTTGCTCTTCTTCTTCTGGGACCCCTATAATTCAAATGTTGGTGCTTTAATGTTGTCCCAGAGGTCTCTGAGACTGTCCTCAATTCTTTTCATTCTTTTTTCTTTACTCTGCTCTGAGGTAGTTATTTCCACTCTTTTATCTTCCAGGTCACTTATCCATTCTTCTGACTCAGTTATGCTGCTATTGATCCTTCTAGAGATTTTTAATTTCATTTATTGTGTTGTTCATCATTGTTTGTTTGCTCTTTAGTTCTTCTAGGTGCTTGTTAAACGTTTCTTGTATTTTCTCCCTTCTATTTCCAAGATTTTGGATCATCTTTACTATTATTACTCTGAATTCTTTTTCAGGTAGACTGCCTATTTCCTCTTCATTTGTTAGGTCTGGTGTGTTTTTACCTTGCTCCTTCATCTGCTCTGTGTTTCTCTGTCTTCTCATTTTGCTTAACTTACTGTGTTTGGGCTCTCCTTTTTGCAGGCTGCAGGTTCGTAGTTCCCATTGTTTTTGGTGTCTGCCAACAGTGGCTAAGGTTGTTTCAGTGGGTTTTGTAGGCTTCCTGCTTGAGGGGAATGGTGCTTGTGTTCTGGTGGATGAGGCTGGATCTTGTCTTTCTGGTGGGCAGGACCGTGTCCGGTGGTTTGTTTTGGGGTGTCAGTGACCTTGTTATGATTTTAGGCAGCCTCTCTGCTAATGGGTGGGGTTGTGTTCCTGTCTTGTTAGTTGTTTGGCATGGGGTGTTCAGCACTGGAGCTTGCTGTTCGTTGAGTGGAGCTGGGTCTTTGCGTTGAGATGGAGATCTCTGGGAGAGTTTTCGCCGTTTGATAGTATGTGGAGCCGGGAGGTCTTTGGTAGACCAATGTCCTGAACTCGGCTCTCCCACCTCAGAGGCACAGGCCTGATACCCGGCCGGAGCACCAAGACCCTCTCAGCCACATGGCTTTTCTATTTTCCAATCTGTTTTGGACTCAGCCAGTGAGGGATGGATGATTCTCAGTGCACAGATGAAGGACACACACTTTTTCCTTAGGGTCTAAGGCCCCTGTCTTCTGTCCCCATAAGTTCTAGATCACCAGCTCATTATGAAAGGTAAAACTCAGGAACAGCCAGGTGGGAGAGATGCAGAGGGCAAAGTATGGGGAGAGGGCTCAGAGCTCCCACGCCCTTTCCAGGCTGCCATTCTCCCCAGATCTCTGCATGTTTGCCAACCCGGAAATTCACTGAACTCCCTCCTTTTTTGGGTTTTTCTGGAGGCTTTGCCTTCTTTATTTTGACTTAGGAAACGGCACAGAGAGCATCACAGCCCCTTCGGAGGCTTTGCTTCCACAGCTGTGGAGATGGCTTCATTCTTAGGCAGTCAGAACCAAGCACCATGTGAAAAGACACATCCTTTGTGCAGCTCTGGAAGAAAGGACTGCCATAGGTGTTTGTAATGGTGGGGAATGCCAGCATGGGCAGATCTTCAAAGAGAATTGGAAAGTACCGGTACATATTGCAAACAAAAATAGAGTAATAAAACAGTTTGGTACTAGAACCATGTAAGCTCTAAACTGTACTTTATTATAGTTAAAAATTTTTCCCTTCAAAGTTTAATTTTATTTTTATAGTAATAGAGCAATTCTGCATCAATTGCTTTATGGAATGATTTTGTCAAATTCTTGAATGTGAGAAGGTAGACTGTAGATCTAGTGCTGTTATAATGGGTAATATTGCTACCTGTGGTCCGTAAGCAAGCTACAGATTCCTAGGGCTTAGTAAAGGAAAGAGGAGATAGCACAGACCCAAAGTACCTAAATCTACACAAAATGGTAATAAAAGACAAAGGTTGGAATTAATTATTGTATTATCTTTGATCTTTAGAAGGTTTCTTCCACTTAAAACAGTCCTCTCAGTGCTGGATATTAGCTTTATTTCTTCTGTTTTTGAATTCCAAATGATATTTTTGGAGTGAATAGTTATTTTCCATGGAATTTTAAAGACTTTTCTCATGTACCAAGTAAGGCTTAAATTTTAGAAATCTGCTTTTGAAGCCAGAATTCTTTAGAAAAGCCAAAAGCTTTTGAATAGAGTTTTTGATAGGTAATTCTTATTCTTTGAGAAACTAAGGACTACTTTATTCAGGCTATATATGAAAATTAAATTTCAAAATCCGAGCCTTCCTCCCCCACGCCAACAATTTTTTCTTTGGTGCTCCAGTTGGGCTCATTCCTCAAGCCCCCCTCCAATGATTTTGATAACACCTAATTATCTGAACTAAAATAAAATCTACTTGAAATAACTAGAGTGGTTTCCATTTTCCTGCACAAACCCTGAGGAATAGTGAGTATATGAGCATAATATAGCAGGGTATAGAAAGAGGAGGCTAGATATTTAAGACAGACTTGTCTTGATTTTCAGTTTTGCCTAGGGCCACTGTGTTTACCTTCTATCAAATGGGGACAATTTAAAACTATGTGTGCAGAACATTTGAGACAGGCATGCATACAGCTCACCCAGAACAACATTCTTAAGTGAACCATTGCAAGTGTACATCTACAGACCCAGATAACATTAGTCTTTAGTTTCTGCCCTGCAGAATAATTGAAATTAAGTTTTGCCCTGGAGGATTCTCCAGCCTGTGAGAGAGACTAGCAGCATCCAGACAACTCCAGGCTATTTTAGCAGTCGCTTTGTTAGAACTGGGGTGGTGTGGGGCATCTGTTTATTAAAGAACAGATTGTAAGGCTGGTCAAGGTGGATCACCAGGCCTCAGTAGACAAAACTGGCTGATGGGGTGCCCACTTATATCATACCATATTTATTCTTCCAGAAGCTGTGCAGTCAGTTAAAGAGGATGACCTTCAATGGTATAAATGAGGACTATTTTGAGGGGGTGGTGTCAAGAGTATGCTAGCAGCTATGATCTCTTGCCGAAATAGATTATTTTATTTACTTGTTTGCTTTTATTCCATCCTTCATCACACAAATGTAGGCTTCTTGATAGGAGGGACCTTATATGTCTTGTTCACTGCACTATCCTTAATAAATAATATGTTTTTATCTATTCAAATCATTCAACAACCAAATATTGAATATGCACTATGACCCAGGTCCTGGGCTGGGCCCTGGGGGTATAGCAGTAAAAAGACTTGGCTTCATAGGTTTATTGGTAGTAATAGGAAAAAAAAAATCATTAGTGAGGCATCTTTTCTGAAGTTGGGCTTTGAAAATTAAAAAAAAAGTCACCATCTTTTTATTGCGTACAATGTGTAGTAACACTGTTGGAGACTGATAGGGTGCCAGATATGGCTTTTATTGTACCTGTTAAAGAAGATTTATAGAGAGCTCAGAGAGGCTCAACAGCTAAACATTTTGATTTTAGTCTAATTGGAAAAGAGAATTTAATTTTACTGACAATTATAGGGGAATAAAGAATGCACCTAAATTGAAATTAAAAAGTAAAATAGTAAGCTAGTTTAGTTTATTGTGATACTGTAGTTTTTCCCTGATAATTTGTATTACATGGTCATATTCACAATCTCATAGAATACATTAAATTCTATGGTTTATTATAATAAGAATATTATACTATGTAAATTGATAGATAGCTTTAAAAGAAAAACACTTTTTTTTGGTAAGTGAAAAGATTGAGCTCTTTACCTTGAAAGGGATTTAAAAATTGTTCATTGTTCAAAGGGATTTAAAAATTGTTCACCTTGTTCATTTTCTTCACATTATGGAATACAGGTCATTGAAGATCATTGAAGAATACAGGTCATGGAAGTCTAGCTTTGTTTAGCTTTCCTTGCTCCATTTTTGACAAAGTGATAAAGAACCTAATTACTAACCTACTCAGCTAACAAAGATGGGGGGAATCACCTTCTCAAAAATGGAAAAGCACCTTTTCAAATGTATTAAGGGCCCATCAAATTCTGGACTTGAAATATATCCCACTTAGAGCCTGGGTGAGGAAGTGTGTGTTGAGGAGAGCATAGCTCCCGATTAGCTCCCTCGCCTGGGTATTGGGAGTTAAAGACCTCTGTGCTGTGCTTGGCTTCCCATTTCTTGGAAAATTGCTCCTTGAGAGCAGGGCCAATGTCTCTGAAGCACTCATTATATATTTTCTGAATAAATGAAGAAAGCTTGGCAGCATCATCTGGTGTGGGGATCCTGATCTTTCTGAGCCTATATTTCTACCTGTCTGTACCTAAATTTCACATGTGTGTGATCAGGGGCAACTTACTTAACTTTTCCCAGCATCAGTTTCCCCATTTGTAAAATGGATATTCTCAGATTATCTCCTTCATAGGACTGGAATAAATAGGATTGAATAAATGAGATAATCTGTGAGAAGGAGTTAGCATAGGGTCTGATACATCATGAACACTCATTATTGTGAATACTGAATGTCACCCATTATTGCTATTATTAAAGGTTCATTTCCACATTCAGAGACAGGGACTGACATTCAGAGAGGCTAAGTGACTTCATCATGGCCACACAGAGCCAGAACTAGGACTCACTTCATATGTCTACTAGCCCAGTTTACCTTCTATTATATAGATGCCAACAGTTCTGGAAGTGTTTTCTCAAAATCCTAATATTGTTTATGTTAGTACGATGGAGAGGTCCTAGAAATTTCATTGTTCCGGCATCCAAACCACAAATCCCAGCCGTTCTCTGTTACCCAGAAGGAATAAAAATTCTTCATCAGAATGAGCTAATGTTTTGACTCTGTAAACATGGTCCCCTCACTTTTTTTTTTTTTTTTTAATTTATGGCTGTGTTGGGTCTTCGTTTCTGTGCGAGGGCTTTCTCTAGTTGCGGCAAGCGGGGGCCACTCTTCATCGCGGTGCGCGGGCCTCTCATCATCGCGGCCTCTCTTGCTGCGGAGCACAGGCTCCAGACGCGCAGGCTCAGTAACTGTGGCTCACGGGCCCAGCCGCTCCGCGGCATGTGGGATCTTCCCAGACCAGGGCTCGAACCCGTGTCCCCTGCATTGGCAGGCAGATTCTCAACCACTGCGCCACCGGGGAAGCCCGGTCCCTTCACTCTTAACCAGCTTCACCTCAGTGAATGCTGAGCACATCTCTTAATTACTAGAAGAAAATTCTTTATGCTGCTTTCTGTGTTCCCCACCTTGTCCCTGGTGAATTTCTACTTCGGCCATCTTTCTCCGTGTCTCTTCCTTCTCTGGTTCTTTAAAACTTGGTGTTTCTCAGATTTCCCTTCTTTTCTTATGATCTATGCTCCCCTTGATTGATCTGATAGATTTTTCTAGGTTTAAGTAGTTGGTTACATCCAAATCTACATCTCTAGCTCTGACTCTTGCCCCTCTCGCCCTGGGCTGGATTATTCAGCTATCTATTATTGCTTGGATGTCTGTGGCAGAAATGGCTAGATGCTTATCCTACCCTGTTCTTCTTTCTGGGCACACAGGAAGACTATAATTGCTAGCCTCTCCTGCATTTAGTTTGGGAATGAGCCCTAGCTTATGGATTGATGTGAATGGAAATGATATGCACCAGTCCCTCACGTTCCTATCCTCATGGCTGGAAGCAAAGTTCTCCAAGATGACAGAGTCACAGTATGGGAGGAGCCTGGTTTCCTGAGTCACTCCTTGAAGGGGAGCTTCCTAGGAGAACTGCCCAAATTGCAATAGGCTGTAATATGAGCAAGGAATAAAAGTTTGTTAAGTTACCGAGATTTGGGGGCTATTTGTTGCCACAGTAGAGCTTGATCTTTATTAATACAGTGTCCCTTAGGCACCCTGAGTTCTGCAGGTAGTCAGTTTTCCACCTCAGCTGCTGGCACCGTCCTCTATTCAGTCACCCAACTCATAGCCCCCTAGTTCTCAGCTGAATCCAGTTAGTAACCAAGTACTGGGGATTTTAACTCCCGTATTTTTTCTTGGAATTATCTTTTTTTAAGAAACATTACCCTAATTGAGGCTCTTGCTATTTCTTACCTGCCTGTTGATTTTAAACTTGAATGAATTTAAAACAAGCCAGGAATCCTCCTATTAGAATTGTTGGTCATTATTAAAAGGCATTCCCAGCAGGGAACATAAGAGAATGTGGTGACAATAAAACAGTGCAGTACAGTTGATGTCTGGAAATAAGTAAATCTCCACATCACTGATGAAGGAAGTGCGGACCTCCCTGCCCTTTGCTCTGTGCTGATGATGCTCGTACACAAAGAAAAAAAGACCCCATGTGAGGCACAGATGCACAAGTGAGGCTTAATGCAATTAACCATGGACACCTGGATACTTCCTACCTACCGTCTTCTACTTTATCTTTTCATCCACTCACACATGCTTTTGATAAAGGGTCATGATGCCAGCTGCTTACTGAGCGCAGATCAAAGCTGGAGCAATAGTCTGGCAGGGGTCTTCTTGCTAAGCTTAACCTTACCTGGGAGAGTCAGTTAGCTCAAAACACTTCTAATCACCTGTGATCCCTCCTTACGTCTCCTACAGAGCGTGGGACTGTAGTTGACAGCTCCCAGGCTCCCCTGTGCATTTAGTGATGCTCTCTTTATAAAAGCAGCTCTTGATTTATCAGCCTATAGTCTCTCTCCCATGAAAAGGGAGCCCCTCTTCAATCATGCCACTCCTGTTTAGAAGCCCTTCCTATGCTGGCATTAAGCAGTGGTCCTGCATGTTCTTAATTTCTGTGGCACCTCTCCCTCTTCCAAACCTCAGGGGCATTACCTCTGAATATTGAAAAAAATTAAAATAAGTCTATGTTTAAAAATAGGGTTCTCCTTTAAATAATTGTTCAGCAGTCCGTAGTTCTGGTCTTCCTTGTAGAATAAAAAGATCTTATTGACTGTATTTACAATAGCCAGGACATGGAAGCAACCTAAGTGTCCATCGACAGATGAATGGATAAAGAAAATGTGGCACATATATACAATGGAATATTACTCAGCCATAAAAAGAAACGAAATTTAGTTATTTGTAGCGAGGTGGATGGACCCAGAGACTGTCATACAGAGTGAAGTACGTCAGAAAGAGAAAAATAAATACCGTATGCTAACACATATATATGGAATCTTAAAAAACAAAAAAAAAGTTTCTGAAGAACCTAGGGGCAGGACAGGAATAAAGACGCAGACGTAGAGAATGAACTTGAGGACACGGGGAGGGGGAAGGGTAAGCTGGGACGAAGTGAGAGAGTGGCATGGACATATATACACTACCAAATGTAAAATTGATAGCTAGTGGGAAGCAGCCACGTAACACAGGGAGATCAGCTCGGTGCTTTGTGACCACCTAGAGGGGTGGGATAGGGAGGGTGGGAGAGGGAGAGGGAGAGGGAGATGCAAGATGGAGGAGATATGGGGATATATGTATATGTATAGCTGATTCACTTTGTTATACAGCAGAAACTAACATGCCTTGTAAAGCAATTATGCTCCAATAAAGATGTTGGAAAAAAAAAAAGATCTTACTGAAACCTGGAATGGCAGCAAGGAACATAGAAGCAATTTTGACGTCTTTGGACATATTTGTGCTGGGTTCTATAGGAAAGTTTGTGACTATTAGAGAGCTGTACCAAAATGCAGTGACTAAATTTGCCCTGCCCTGCTCAAGAAGGCATTTGGGAAACATCTCTGCACCTAGAGCTATTTCCCATATAAGTATGAAATCGGCCACACTAGTCATTCTTACTACCGACCTTCTTCTTCTGGACCTTTTTCACCTTGCTTGTTTCCTAACTCAAACCTGGACCTTAACCTGGTCCCTGTTTCAGGCTTACAGTTTCATTATGTTGTCCCCTTCTCCTTTCTCCAGAATCCTGGCCACACCCAACAGACAGTGATGCCATCTACACTTCCATGGGAATGACAGCTACTCTGTTGTCTTTTCTAAGAGTATTTCCCTTTAACACACCATTACCAATTGTAAAATGAAAGATTTTGCTTCCATTAGAGGAATTTAAGGTGAACTGGAGTATAAGGATGCGAGGACATTTTTAAGAAGAATTGTTGTCTCTGAAATCCTTCCCTAACTCATAACTGTGCTGGCGGACATTCTCCATCTGGTTTGAGGTGGGCCCCATTAGCATCTCATTATCTGTCACAGGGAAATAGGTGCTGTGCTATCTTTCATCTCCTATGAAAGTATTCCCTCTATGTGAAAAGAGCAAAGACTTAAAAAGTGAGAACATAAATGGAGAAGCATTTCTCTGTTTTCTTCTTCTCTACAGTGCATACAGCCAGGTAATTTCCTACCTCTATAGCTTTGCACACACCATTCCCATGTCAGAAATGCCTCTCTTCCTACCCTCCCATCCATCCTTTAAGAGGTGCTCCCCCCATGAGGTTCTCCGTGGTCCCTCCAACTGGATTTACTTATTTTCTCTGTTTATATCTTGGCTACAGCATTTTGCAACACTTTGCATTTTTGTAATCGATAGCACACTCAGGCACAAAAAAGTCTTGACCCTTTGCAAATACAATGCAGTGTGTTACTTGTGAGATTTTATAAGCTCTGAGCATTAAAATCTTGATCCCTGCAGTCAGGTGGGATCCACCCAGTTTAGAATTACATGTATATGACAATATCTAAAAAGCGCTCTTTATCTTAAGAATTTATGAAGATAATAAAATGTTAGCTGCCTTGAAGCAATGTGGGGTATAAATAAGTAAAAAATAACTGAACCCATACTATGCAATGAGAACTACATGCAGTTACTAGACAAAATTATTTATAAAGAAGGAATTATACATTATACATGGAGGGATTCTGATGTTGGTCAGTTTTCTCCTCCCTAAGGAATTGATAAACCACTCAGCAGTGTGGCCAACAGAAAGTTTTCTGTTCTGTGCTGGATATTTTTTTTTCCCTCTTTGTATCCTCCAAGTTCTACCAGCTCCTGGGTTCTTTCTGTGTGTCCCTTGTTGTTTCGATCCCATATTTGCAGTAAAATGTTGCTTTCTTCTATCAGAGCCCTTAATGTTATTTGCAGAAAACCCATAGTCCTTGATTTTTCATTTGTTCTTATGTCCTACAAAATCACCTTACTTCTCCCTTTCTGTACTTTGTTTTTCTGCAGAGGTGGGAAGTCTTCCTGCCATGTCCTTGTATTGCAAGAATAACTTCTTAAATCAACTATACTTCAGTTAAAAAAAGAGTAACTTCTTGAATGGGATCTGAGCTAAAACTAGATTCTCTGTTGGGGCACTGACATGGTGGAGACACCCCCGCTTTTCATCATTCCTCAGGAGACGTGGAGGTGCAGCCTCTAGGAGTGTTACTCCTTAGTCACTCCGTACCCAGCCAACCTCTTGTGGAGCCTATCTCCTGAGGGTATTTGTGTCTGTGCTTTATCTGCTCTACTAGACTGTAACCTCTTGATGTCTAGACTGTAACCTCTTGACGTCAGCAAGACTGTAACCTCTTGTGCCTTATCTGCTCTACTAGACTGTAACCTCTTGATGTCAAATTGTATCTCATTCAGTTTGTACCCCCCAGGGCTCCAAACAGTCTTGCATAGGGTAGGTGCTCATGAAATGCTTAATGAATTGAATTGCATTAGCTATTACTCTAAGTACATAAAAAGGGTGCTAGATCTCTGAAGAGCCTTAGTTCACCTCATGGGGTTACATGGAGATACTGTCAGACTTAGTTTATACACACCAGCTCTCCATGGGTAAAGTTAATGCCAATTAATGATGAGCTTCTGCAATGGAGAGAAAACACATTTTTACCTAAAGGCTGATCAGTTTCTTTTCTGCTGTATATCTCAATGATCATAAAGCAAGAAGACCCCTGGGACTCTATTCTATTTAGGCAAAGGCAGGTGTGCTGGGAAGCTTTGTATTTGCACACAAACAGAGAAAGCAGGGCTTATTTTTGCAATTACTTGTGAAAGCTGCCCATGTTTTCCAGCATGTAAATTAGGACTTGAAGGAAAACATCTAATTGCATTTCGCTCCAACTAATTGCCAACTCAAAATTTTAGATTAGTGTGTACACCATACTTAATTTTTTTGTTGTTTTTGTTACTAACACACTTAGCTCAGTAGAATGAAAAATAACGAGCCAGAATTAAAAAGGCTTGAGGGCTGCCCCATTAAGAAAATGCTTTGGGTGGTAAGGAAACTTGCAGGAATGCGGCAAAGCCATGGCTAAAATTCCAGGCCAAGATTGCCTGGGGATTGTGCTCCTCTGTTGGTTTGCTGATAAAGGTTAGATAGAGAGAAAAAAATAGAAATGGCATTTGGAGTCATTGCACGTGTTCTGCCACAAGGAGGGGCCATGGTTACAACCACGGATGTGTCCTTGACTTGTATTAAACTAGTAGCCTTTCCTGCATGAAAAACAAAACCTACTTACAAGAGCTTTTTAAAAAATGTGCTACACATCCAGAAAGAATGGTATGGTCTTTTGTGAGTAATATAAACATGCTGTGATATCCTTATGTTATTAAATGAACATTACAAAGCATGGCAGAATCACAACCACAAAAAATATAAGGACAAGTTACAATGTTGATGGGAAGGTAAAAAGGGAGAAGCTTTTTCACACGTTGTCACGAAAGCGTAACTGGCCGCCTCAGAATTCTCCTGTTTTCTCAGCAAGAGTTATTCTCCGAAGGACACAATAAACTTTTTGTCCTTCTAAACACAGAAGTCAAAAAAATGTATCCTTGAAGCTCAATTTCGCAGCAACGAGTTTGCACCCGTTGGGGAGACTTTATTCAGAAATGGTTAGTTCCTGGGTTTCTAAATTAAGGATCAGAAAGGAGACTGGATGCATCTTGGAAAAACATATGAATTAAATAATATGCTCCCACCACAGCCTCCCTCTGTACACATCCTCCGCCATTCTTTAGTGAGTAGTTTAATGGCAGGCACGGAGCTAGATGCAGCAGCTACCCCAGAGGTGATGCTCGGTGAAATACCTACTGTTGTTGAGTTTCTAGACAGGTGGGGGGCAGATATTTAAAAAATAGAGATGCAAGTAAATATATACTTATAAACTATGTGAAGTGCCACGAAGGAAAAAGAACAGGAATTGATTAAGACCCCGAATGTTGCATCTCATTGAATCAGGGAAGCTCAGCAAAGTCTCTCCTAAGAAATGACATTTAAGCTGAAACATAGAGGGTGAGTACGATTTAGCCAAAGCAGGGGGAATAGATATTTCCAGACAGATGGAAGGACTGTTGTGAAGGCCCTGCAGTTTGACACATTAGAGGGACTTGGAAGGCAGCACTTAGGATTGGGCCTTGGTGACTGAGGAGGAGAATGGCTTGAAATGCAACTGGGAAGATTGTAGAGGCAGGACCACACAGGGCCCTGTAGACCATGCTAAGGGATTTAGTTGTTATCCTGGAAGCAATAGGAAGCTACTGAAGGTTAGAGGTGATGAAGATCAATTTATAAAGATCTCTGAGTAGAGAAAGGATGGGAGAGAGGCAAAAGTAAAAGCCAGGAGACCAGTTGGAAAGAAATTACCATGGGGTTAGTGATTCACCTGTTCATCATTTACCTGTTCATTCTCAAATCCATTCTCCACCCTTCCCTTGCAAAACAAAGTCTATTTTCCAAACTCTCTGGCCAACTCCCTTTTGGGTGGGCTGAACCAATGGAAGACAGTGGAAGGAGATGGCAGAGTTAGAGGAAGGGAGAACCCAGGATATTTCCTCTTGTCTGTTTCTTCTTTGTGGTGCATCCCTAGCAATGTTAGTCATGTTGGTGTCAGCTGTTCTGCCCCCTGGACAGACCCTCTGGACAGTCCCATTGTTTGTGGGCCCAGATCCTGCAGGACACTGTTCTTCATGCTTCCTGTTTCTACCTGGCTTCTCTAGTTCTTAAACTTCAGCAGTGCCATCTCTTCCCTCGGCTCCTCCAGTCCTGGAGGGAATAGTGGCTCCCTGCTGTCGCTCATCTCCGGGTGGCATCATCATACCCCGTTTGGCTTTTCAGCTCTTCTAACTAGCACCCTATATTAAATGCCCCCTAATCAGAGCTTGGACTTCATTTTCCTCGCTGGATCCTGGTTGATGCAATGAGCAACAATGGTAACTTGGACCCAGGTGACAGCAGTGAAGGATGAGCAAATATATGGACTTGAGAAAGTTTTTGGAATCCTATGTGAATTGAGGGAAGACAGTGGAGAAATGAGACAGATCTGTGAGCTTTATGTAAAGTTTCCCAGCACCCTGAGCAGGATTAATTAATCTCTGGCTAAATTTAGCTGGCATTGACTGGACTGTGGAAAACAAATGACCATGGGATCATCTCCTATGCAGTATGGACATGCCCTGAAGCCCTCATTTGTGGTCGTGAAGTGATCAACAATTGGATCCAAGCTAATCACTCCACCCACAAGCTCCCACCTTTACATTCTAATTTCTAAGACCTGAGGTCTGGATAATTTTCTTGGGACTACAGAACAATGTCTGGCTTAAGCCTATGCAAGACTGTCCCTTAAAATAAAGAGGGGATGGTTTCCTTTTGTTAAGAAATGATTTCCCCCCAATTATTTCCTAGCTTTTTGTTCCTTTTTCTTAAAAGATCGATAGCCTTTCTTGTTTCTTTTGCTTTTTGAAAGCGGCCTGTTCTAACATTTACTGTCTGTTCCCCTGACCCCGTCTCCCCCTTGGAGCTCTGCTCTAGCACCCCCCTGACTGGAGAAGCCATTGTCTGTGTCGACGCACTCCTCCATCTCCCTCTTCCCTCTGGTGCACTTGAACCCTTTGAGCAGGACTTAGGACTCTGTGAAGTCAAAGGGGGTGTGGGTAACAAAGTGGGACAGAGCAAAGCATCAGCGACATTCCTGCTGTGGCTTATGGCGGGCTGTGCACATCAGGATGGTGACAAGCCATGCTGCTTCTGTGGGCCTTCCTTTGGATATCTCAGGCTGCAGAATAAACTATTCAGGAATATTTGGGAGTTTTTCTTAGAACAGATTTCTGTGGCCCCGAGAGTCTAAAAATAACTACTAGGAGATTAATGTGTGTGAAATGGTATGGGTGTAGGTGTTGTTGGAAGACAGCAGTGGTTTCAAGGTCTGTGGGTCTGCAAAAAGCATCCTCCTTCCTTCCCTTCCTCCTTCCCTCCCCCCCCTCCTTCCTTTCTTCCTTCCTTCCTGTATCCATTAATCCAACAGGAATTTTCAGTACCTATTGTATGATTATTAGGGGTGTGTCAGCTGCTCTAAAGTTTATGAAAGAAGTACAAAACAGAGGCTTGATCTCAAAGGTTGGATACATCCTAGACACACATCTGAAAAACAAAGTAGCAACAGTAGGGTAGACATAGGATTAGGAATCAGGAGGTCAGCATTTTAATCTTAGTGGTGCTTTTTATTGACTGTGGTCTTGGGCAAGTCACACAGCCTTTCAAAGTCTCTATTCATGTATAGCATGAAAAGATTGAACAGAAAGATCTCTAAGTCACATCACTGTTCTATGATTAATGGGCACAGTTATGAGTGATCCAGAGCAATGGTTCTTGAACATTTTGGTTTCAGGATCCCTTTATGCTCTTAAAAATTATTGAGGACCTCAAAGAGCTTTTGTTTATGTGGGTTGTATCTATCAGCGTTAACCATACATAACTGGCATTTAATACAAAAATGAGACACTTAAAATATTTATTTACTAATTAATTTCAAAATAAATAACCTATTACGTGTAAACATAAAATTATTTTCATGAAAAATAACCATATTTTTTAACCAAGCGCTCACAATCACCTATTACTTATCCACTGAACTTTGGCTTGACCAGATTTTAATCAGGCTTCTCTCTTCCCCACAGGCCCCTAAATATTGGCTTGCCTCCAAGTTTGAGCACACACCAAAGCACAAAGTTGCAGACCATCCCCTCCTTAACAGTTCTCATTCTGAGAACTGGCTAACTACAAAAAGAAACATTTCTTGTTGAAGGGTCCTTCTCACCCCATTAGCTGGTCCTCCTCCCCCACAAAGTCCCTGCTAGCCCTGCTAACCCCTCCCTATGTAAGAGGAGCCTTTGTCTGTTGGAGTTTGAGACACTTGCTGGTCCTGAGGTCGAAGTGTTTCCCTCATTGCAATAGTCTCTCTAAATAAAGTTTTCTCTTATCTAAGTGTTGTTTTGCTTTTATTTGGCATTTTCAAAACAAAAAAAATTTAATGAGAAGTGTGAAATTGTTTTACATTTTTACAGATTTCATTAATATCTGGTTTACTGTCTGCTTCTTCAGTCTGTCTGTTGTGATATGTTGCTTTGGTTGAAGTACATGGAGAAAATCTGGCCTCACCTGGCTATAGTTGGGAAAGGAGGATCTCACAGACCCCCTAATGGCATGTCAGGACCCCCAGGAGCACACTTTGAAAACTACTCTTCTAAAGACTGAGAGAGAAGAAAGAGCTGGATGTTGAGCTGGATTCTAAGGAATAGATTTTAGACTTGTAAAGATGGGGCATCCAAGCAAAGAAACAGTGTGAGAAAAGTCAAGAAGGAGAAAGTGAGCAAGCTGTGTTTGGGAGAGAGAAGAAAAAGGAGTATGGAGAGGGAAGGTCTGAATTCACATCAAGTTCAAGTTATGTCGGGGCTTAGGGACTTGAATCCCCCTCCCCTATCAAGGATTTGGTCTTGATCCTTTAAGTCATAGATATCGACTGGAAGGTTGTAAACAGGGGAGTAACATTATGAATATGATGATTTAAGACAATAATCGTGTTAATCATGTCTGATGTATTGGTACAAGGAGAAATGAAAGTCAGGGGGCCAGTTAGGATGCTACTGCAATAGTCTAGGCATGAAGTGGGGAAAGTCTGCAGCAGAGTGGTCATGTGGGACTGTAAAAGGATGAAGAGTAAAAGGAGGAGGGGGGAATTGACATAGCTGATAGGACACAAGGGACATAAGAAGACAAGTTAAATCCTAAACTTTGAGCCAAGTGAAGCAGAATGGAGGTAAAATCTGTTTTGGTAGAGATGGGAAATTTAACAAGAATAGTTTGAGGGAAGATGATGCATGAGGTAATTTTGACATAATTTAGGATCTAAAATTCAAAAATCTTCCTAAAGCCTATAAAAGATCCTTTGTGATCTGGCCTCTGCCCAGCTCTGTGACTTCCTCACTCTACTCTTTGCCTCATTCACTGTACTGCAGCCCTGGTGACTGCTTTCTTTTCCTCCACCATCAAGTTCACTGCAACCCTCTCTTACCTCTGCTGGGAACATTCTCCTATGCCCTGTCTTTCTCCTCTCCACCAGCTCTTCCCAAGCTGGATACTCCTCAGCATTCAGGTTTTACTGCAAATGTCATCTCCTCCAAAAGACCTTCTCTTTCCCATTTCTGTCTATCTTTTCACCCTGTTTTATTTTCCTTCTAGCACTTGCTATGATCTAAATTGATCTTGCTTTTGTTGTTGTTGTTTATTTATCTGTTTATTTTCTGTTACAGTGGAGGCTGTACACTGTACTCCCCGCTACAGTGTAGGCTCCATAAGAGTAGGACATTTTATATATTGTTCACTTTTGTATTTCCAGGTAGTACATAGTAGGTGCTCAATAAATAATTGTAGAATATGGAAATGTACAGCAGGCTGTAGAAATTTCAGGATTTATTCTCAGGAGTGACTCCCAGATACATGATTTTGGAAGTCACGTCAGAGAGATGGGACTTGTGGTATGGCTGGAACTAGAGAAGTAGAGGACATCTGCTCTTTCTGACAAAGGGGGCAGGACAAGGTAACAGCCAGGATGCCCAGGGACGGTGGAGTTGGTGTTGTTAGGATACTGAGAGGTAGGAAGAGAGCTGTCATCAAACATTGCCCACTGTGATGAAGTCACATAGATGAGGTAGACAGTACGTCCATCCCATAGTCTCCTTTCATTCTGCAGAATCTCAGTTTCAATTTCTATATTTTTGATGGCAAGGCTGCGAAAAAGTTGGTTAGCCCAGCTAAGCACATCTGGCTCCTTATCTCACACATCCTATTCCAGGTCACCCTCCATAAATATTTTTCCAGACCCTCTAGTTCATCTTTTGTCACTTTTCCTTATCTCAGGGTTCCTTCTTAGATTTTCTAAAGTGCTCCTTGGTGAGCTGATGGTTGTCTACATTTTTGCTGCTCAGATTAGCCAATCTAGCCTAGAGCAGTTAGGGAGAAGGACTGTCCCTTTTTATAGGAAGATGTGTTCTTGCTGTTTTATTGAAGGGCAAATAGAAGTTAGAGAGCAGTACTCTCTAGAAAAGAACCCAAGTTAGAAGAAGATGGCCTCCAAAGATATCTTCTGACAAAAACCAATATGGAAGACATTGAGATGGACTGAAAGAGCCGTTATGCACCAGCCAAGAAGCTGGCCCTTGACAAACATGACCGTTTTAAACAGATTCATTTTCCAAGCCAATATATTGACTTTTTTTAATTTCAACCTCTGTGATTTTCAACAGAGTATATTGTGAGGAATTGCATGACAAGAGATTGTGATAATGGGAAGTCTTTACACAAGGTTCAAGGATTTGGTGATAATTCTGTGGTCAGCAGGGTAAGATGCCGCCTAATAACATTTGCCCTTGTACAATTCCCTCCCTTTGAGTATGGATGGAGGCTGTGACTATGATGAGATATTGCTCCTGTGATTATGTTGTGTTATGTGACAAAAAGAGCTTTGCAGATGTAATCAAGGTCACTAATCAGTTAAATTAATCAAGGGGGAGATTATTGGGTGGGCCTGATCTAATTTGGGGAGCTTTTAAAAGAAGGGCCACGGGTAGCTTGTAGGAGATGAAAGTGGCCCCAGCTGGCAATCAGCAAATAAACAGGAGCCTCGGTCATACAACCCCAAGGAACTGAATTCTCCCAACAGCCATGTGAGTTTGAATGAGAACTCTGAGGTCCAGACAGGAACCCAGCCCAGGTGACACCTTGATTTCAGCCTTATGAGACTCTGAGCAGAGTACCCAGCTGAGCTACGCCAGGGCTTCTGAGCCACAGAAATGGTGAGATAACAAATGGGTATTGTTTTAAGCTGCTAATTTTGTGGAAACTTGTTACGTAGAAATACGAACCTAATAAGTATTCTAATAAACATTTGTATGTTTAATTGCTTATCTTAACTGAACCTTGCAACCTTCTTGAATTTTTCCATAACTGTGAATCACAATGATAATACAAGAAGGCAGGCTAATGATCAAAACAATTCTGCAGCATTACCATGTGGGGACCCACGCAGGTTGTCTCTTTCCTTAAATGACTTAAATGATATTGTTTTAAAAGGTCATTTAAAAGTGGGTAATTTGTTACTTCCTGCTCTAATTTTCCTTCGTAATATACCAGATCGTATTCATTTTCTCCAAATATTAGGAAAGTTTTTTTAAAATACCTGATTACCCAATTCTCTCCTACTTTTTTTTCTTTGCAACACCACTGCCACCTTGGTCTAAGTCATTGTTTTCTTTTTTCAGGTCCCTCTGCTTCTTCTCTTTTTCCTCATGAGCCACACTCCACACAGTAGTCAAAGTGACCTTTAAAAAATGAAATTAGATGATCAGATGATGTTATTTCCCTGTTTTAAACCCATTACAGACTGAATGTCTCTGTCTCCTCCAAATTCATATGCTGAAGCCCTAACCCCCCAAAGTGACTGTATTTGGAGTGGGGTCTTTGTGGAAATAATTAAGGTTAAATGGGGTCATAAGGGTGGGTTTCTGATCTGGTTATAAGGTTTAGTGTCCTTATAAGAAGAGGGATCAGAGAGCTTATTCTCTCTCTGCACACATACCACAGAAAGGCCATGTGAGCACGCAGTGAGAAGGCAGTGGTCTGCGAGTCAGAGAGAGGGCCCTCGACAGGAACCGAACTGACTTGATCTTGGACTTCCAGCCTCCAGAACTGTGAGGAATAAATTTCTGTTGTTTAAGCCACTCAGGCTATGGTATTTTGTTATGGTGGCCCAAGCTGACTAATACAAAGCCCTATAGTGGCTTCCCATGGCCCTCAGAGTGAAATCGGGGCTCTTCGCCATGGGCCCCGTCTCTGGCCACATCAGCTCCCTTTCTTATCTGCTTTGCTCACTGCAAACTGAACACTCGTCAGACATCCCACTCTTTCCCAGTGCAGTGTCTCTGCCTTCACTGTGGCCTCTTCTCAGAAAGTTTGGTCCTTTAGATCTTAGCTCAAATGTTAGTTCCTCAGAGCGGCTGTCCCTGTAATCCTCTCTTGGTAGAATTCTGCCTCCCCCATTGTCCTCCATCACTTAAAATTATATATTTATTTGATTGTGCACTTTCTGTCCTACTTGACTGTAAACTCCATGATGGTAGAGATACATCTCTTTTATACACTGTTGTATCCCCAGTGCCTGCCCCAGTACCTGGTGCCTAGTAGGTACTCAGTGACTATTTACTGAATGAACAACAGGCTGATATCTGAGGGGCATTGGTTTTGGTGTATTTCACATAGGCTAGGAAGCCAGAGTTCCACATCCTGGACCCAAGTCTTCCCTTCACTTGCTGAGTGCCTTGGGGTTATCCTTTGCTGGTGACATATGTGTGCGTTTGCTGTAACAGGGAAAGCAACATTAATCCAGCTTCCAGGAAGTTGACGATGAATGAAACGCGTGTTTCTTTCAGAATGAATGCTAACTATCCATTTCAAAGACAACGATGCCATGGTTGGTTTCAAATAAATAGTGATGTTTATGGTATAAAACCAGCTAGGTAACATTTACGGTGAGTAGTTTCTTACTCCATAATGATCACCTTGGAAATAATTCTAATAATGTGGTACAAAAAGATGTATTTTTTGTGGTACAAAAAAAATGAATGTTTTTCATTCATTCTAATTTCTCTTCAGTTTCCCAAAGCCAGTTTTATGAGCCTGAATAATGCTACTATCTTTAAAAAAAAAAACCCAAAAAAAACCCCCTTCATTTTTATGTTCCCTAATTAATGGTCTTTAGGGCTTTTAAAAGTCCTCCTGAAAATGGATTTCTCGTTGAAAGCACTAAAAAAAAATAGATTGTGAGTATTAGGTTTTTCAATATAAGTAAGTGGGGGGTGGGCAGTGAGGGGAGAAAAGAAATCCCAATTGTTATAGGATAAGTTTTCCAAATTTGGGTGCATGGGGAATTGTGTTTTAAGTATTTCACTTAAGCCACTTAAAAGTTGAGTCTGGGTGCAGAAAAGATTGCTTTATTCATGGTAGCCCCACTAGAACAATGAGATGCAATAGCTATAATATAGCATGTGTTTTCTCTCTCTCTCCCATAAATGAGGAGGGATATGTTGGCTTCCTCTTCTGTACCCGCTTTCCTTTAGGAAAAGATGCATTCTCTCCCCTAAATCACAGTTGAGACCTGCCTCGTATATTCTGTTCTCATTAGAAATTTCTCCCTGCAGAGAGGCAGAAGCATGTTTCCAGAGTGCTCAGCGAGGCTGAATCAGGGATTCCCCTTGAACCATATCATGCCCACTAACATAGGTAACTCACATATTCTCTCAGGAGTCTGGGAGAAATACTGCTGAGGATGTCCCACTTAGCTTTCAAAGCTCAGTTCAAATCCCACCTTTTCCACAAAGACGTCTCTCCGGCACGTGTCCACCTGCCTAAGTCATATTCAAATGCCTACAGGTGCCAAAGAGAAACATAATTTTGTGATTTGGGCGGATAAGAGACAATAGAGAGTGGTGTGGCCTGTCTACAGAAAGTATTTGACTCATGTAACAATATTCAATTATTTTCAAAAACTCGGATTGCTGGCTGGATTTGCCCCTCAATGATGGATCATGATTTCTGTTCTACCGCAATTATTAGTCTTAACTCGTTTCTCACTTAGTATAAATTCTGGCATCTTAAATTCTGGGGGCCTAGGCCTAAACAGTAGTTTTCTCAACTATACTGTAATCTCTCCAAGGGAAGGGATTTTGCCTTACGTTTGTTGCGCTGACGGGGATTAGCCTATGGAGCTGCCCCAGTGCCCACCATAGCGCCCGCAGCAGATGCTCTTTGATTTTATGTTTATCGGTTGCTTGTTTGACACATAGATGCCTGTGTGTGTGCTGCATTATGACTGCCCCCAGCTTGCTGCAGTGCATTTCCCCGAGCGTGTTCTGCTTAATGAAGGGCTGCTGCATGAAGAGTTCCATGGTCAAATACTTTGGGGAAAAGCTGAGTTTAGCAAGGTTAAAGTTTAATAGTTTCCTTTACTGCAGGATATTTTTTATAGCCTTAAAATGTTAATAAGCACCATGCATTTTTAAAAGGGGTATGATTGAGATTGTGATTGGTGTTATCAACCCCATTCTAAAAACTACATTCCCCAGACTCCCTTGCAACTAAAATCTGGTTGAGAATTCCTATGAAATTTGGGAAGTAAAAGTGAGATGCAGGCAATATTCCTGCTGTTGTTGAAGCTGGCAAGCAAGGTCATAGGGACATTATTATTTATAGGCAGTTTTGGCTTTGTCATGTTACAGTAGCAGCTTCCAGACTACGGTAATGTGGAGACAGTGATGGGCTCTTGGGCTGAATAGCCTGGGGCAGCTCCTGACTTCTGCTTCTCCAGCCCTTCCAAAAATTTTGTAATCACTGAATTTCTCATATTAAATTCCTTTTCTGCTTGAAACGCTTAGTGGTTTCTGTCTCCTGTACTGAACTTCAGCTGATACAAGGGATATAATGTGTGTGTGTGTGTGTGTGTGTGTGTGTGCCTTATTAGCTCATAAATGCTTTTGTTTTCACGGCATAGCTCTCAAAACTATGGTCCTTCAGAAAAAACTTTGGGAAATTGTCTATGGAAGAAACACTGAAATTAATATCAGAAGGCCTATGTTAGAGTCATGACTTCATTATTTACTTGGTTGGGGAGGGGATATCCCCTCTGAGCCTTGAGTTCTTCTTCATTTGAAATATAAGAGCAATAATTCCTGCCCTGAAGACCTCACAGGCTTGTCATGAGAATCAAATGAGATGATGAATGTGAAAGTGGTCTGGAAACTGTAAATTGTTATAGAAATGCAAAGCCTCATCATTAGTCATGCTGCCATCTACGGAAATGAATGTTAGATTCATGATGCAGGAATATCATCCTGATAAGGGTTGCCTGCATAGTCTATGGTTCCTTGAAAACATTGGGGGTTTGTTTGAAAGATTAATCAGTTGGGAGCGAAAATACTACCAGCCTTGCTGAATAGACAATAAACCAAAGGGAACATTCCCCAGCTCCCAAGGTGGCCTCTTTAACAATGGTTGAACACAGACTTCTCTCTCTCCTCCCCATCTCTTCCAAATTAAAGCCTTTGGGGGGAACATTCTTAACAGAATCCTTTACATCTTCAAAATAAACCAGAAGAAGTACAGCAAAATATTTTCTTCACTTGGCTTTCTGTTGGGGAGATGGGTCCTTTCATTAGCAGACTGAGTACGAACAGCCCTCACAGTCTACTCCAGGAATTTCCAAAACATGGTTTACAGAAATTTAACTTTGTAATTGTGTGGTTATATTACTATAATAAAATGACGAATAATGTGACACATGAAGCAGTTTCCTATGTTGAGATGGGAGTCAAATTCTTAAATTCTTAGTCAAATTCTTAAAAGAATGGCTCATGTTCTCTGTATGTGCTTTCCTACCTATTTACTTCTTTTTTTTTTTTAAGTGAGATATTTACTTAGTCTATTTTGTGGTTATATTTGTTTCTAAATTTTATTTTAAATCAGAATAAAGATTCTGATTTACATGCACATAAAGAAAAAAATATGGATGGCGCTTCTAGCTATGAGTTTAGAGGGATAGTCCTAAGTCCTTATGTCACTTGATCTTGCATACAATGTTTTTGTGCCTCTTTTTCTTTCGGAAAAACCTCTCTTGTTTTGGCTGCTAGGACATCACTCACTCCTGTTTTTTTGCCTCTGATCCCTCAGTGTTCTTCCTGCATACATCTGTTAGGTATTGCTCTTTCCCAGGGATCTTTTCCTGGTCCCCCTTATTTTTTTTTATAGTTTGTGCAAGCACGGGACAGTCCAGTGGAGAGATGTCCAGGGGAAGTTTGATATAGATAGAGGTCTGGGCTTGAGATAAAAGATTTGGGGTCTGTCAGCATATTAGGGGAAAGTGAAGACATAGGATTAGGGTAGATTATGTAAGAGTAAGAACCAACCCAGGAAAATCATATTTAAAAGACACATGGAGGAAAGGGTGCTGTGAGGGAGACTGAAAGGGAGCACCCAAAGAAGTAGACAGAAAATTAGGAGAGGTTGGTGAAATGGAAATCGAGGAAGGAGAGTTTCCAGAAGAGAGAATGTTATAGACACATTAAATAAAGTAAGGATGGGAAAGGATCTGTTGGACTTGGAAAAAGCTCATTAGTGAGGGCAGTTTCTATGTGTTAGAGACAGAAACCAGGTTTTCATGAGCTTTGTGTGAGTGGGGGCAGGGCTGAGAAAGTAGAAACAGGTAGTGTAGACCGCCTCATCTAAAATTGTGGCTGTGAAGAAAGGGAGAAATTGGGTGGTAGAAAGAAAAACATACTGTATTTTAAGATGCGAGAGGCCTGCTTTATCAAGTTCTTTAGGCAAAGCGAAAGGTAAAAAGCTGTTAATTTTATATATCACCAAGTTTGCAACTAGTCAATAGAAACAGACAAGAAAACACAGAGAGCCATATTAAGGAAAGCAGAGTATGTGAGATTCCAAATTTTCTCGTGTTGTGGGTTCATTTCTATTCTTTAAGTTTAATATATGTCCGGTGTTTCATTTCATTTCTTCACAGCATATCATAATTTAATTTTTTCCTTGATGTAGGTATAAATGGAGATGCTAACGCATATTTATGTATACAGGGTCATTTCTAGGTGCATGCACTAAATATTAATATTTCAATATTCTCTTCCCAGCTCATGAGCCAAGCAAGAAATGCATTTTTCATAGCAATGAATTTTTTTTCTGAAGCACAAGACTATTTGAGTGGGCTCTCTGTGCTCAGAGAAAACAGCATTATTTTTATTATTACATTTTCTTGTAGAAGAAACATTATTTAGAAAACATGATTAGCACAGGGGCTGGGTTCTGTATTCTATTTTTGTTCTATCCAGAGACATGATACCCAAATGCAACTGATCCAGAAGCAGCAAATACTAATTGAACCTCTATACTGGTGGATTTAATTTGTTTTGGTCATATTGTATTCCCCGTTCTCACAACAGCATTCTTGGTTCCTCTGGGACATCATCCTTCTCTCCTTCAGTGTTTGTAGGTCAGTTGGGGCTGACTTTATCTCTGGCTGCAAAGCAAGGCATATGACCCAAGCCAGGCAAATCAGAGCAGTGAATTGTCTTGTCCCTAATGATTGGTTTAGAAGTGGCCCCATGGCCCAATCCAGGCCAACGAGGGCACTATTAAGGATTTGGGTAGAATCATGGTGAAAAAGCTCTGTAACTGGGAAGAATTGAGTCTAGAGCTGCCAGCCACCATTTTGTTCCCTCAAGGGAAGCACCAACCTGAGGATAAAGTTAGCACAAATGAGAGCATAGCCAAGAGATAGAGAGAGCTGGGTTCCTGGTGACAACAGTTGAGTTCTTGCCTCTAGACACACCTAAAGCCCCAGCAAGCCAATAAATAACCTTTGGAGTTACATTTCTGTCCCTGCAGTTGCTCAGACAAATATTCTCACTTGGTGCCACGTTTATATGTGTGACCTTATGCAATCCCAACCCTGCTGGGTAAGGGTTATTAACTTCATTTTATAGATAAAGGTCACAAAACTGCTAAACGACAGAGTCAGGAGTGAAAAGTCTTAAGTCTTGTGCTTGGTCTGTTACACCATAGCTCTCTCCCACAACGTCTCTCTTTAAGGTTTTTCAAAAGGAATTTACAGTGATTAATGCTATAGCCTGACTTCACCCTACTGAACTTAGATTAAGGTAATGGGAGCACTCTCTGATTTAACACTTAATTCTGCCCTCAGGTCTATATTTAGTTTATTTGCACTTCCTATGTCCTTTATTTCTTCTTCTTCTTCTCCATATATTAGTAACTTTTTTTCTAGACCCCTATTAAAGTTAATAGACCCATGAGACATTTATTAATATTTAAATTCTCATTTAAAACATTTATGCCTCAGCCTGATACTGCATATTGATTTAAATCTAACATATCTTATATGCAGATGATGACTCTTAGCACCTAGCACATAATAGGTGCTCAATAAACATTTGTTGCATGATTGCTTGAGCACCCATAGTATCCACCAAGACCATTTACCTATTGCCTTCATGAATGATTCTTTTGCCATTTTACCTGAGGCAGTCTCTCCTCCACTTGTCCTGTTATTAATACCTTTAGTTTTTCTTTTGGGAGTCAAACAATGAGAGTGACCGTGTATACAAAATCCATGCAACTTGGTTTCAGAGAACCTGGGTTCAAGATTCCTATTTGTTATCTAGTAGCTTTTTGACCTTAACCAAGTTATTCACTTTTCTGAGGCTTGTTTTCTTCAAATAGATTGTTTAGAGGATTAAAAGAAATAATGATTATGAAGGCTCCATTCAAATATTAGTTATTATTGGCACGTTGTACATACTAGCAGGAAACAAGACAGAAAGAAAAAGAATTTGCTTTCTCCCAGTAGCAAATCAAGCAGAATCAGTGTATTAGGACAGCTGAGAAGTATAAGGAAAACAGAAGGAACACAGGAGAGTTTTGGTTAGACCCTCTGGCACTTTCATATCCCCTTCACCTTGTTTACTTTTCTCTGTAGCACTCAGCACCTTCTAACATACTTAATTTGCATACACATTATGTTAATTATCTGTTTTGTCCCACTTGAATTTAAGCTCCATGGGGCCAAGCAGTAATTGGGCACTAACACCGTTTGTCAAGTGAATAAAAAATTGGAGAAGTTTATAGGGAAAAAATCAGGTTTAGGAGACTGTGAAGTAGGGAGAGGAGCAAGAATCGAGGGTATCACTGAGAAGGAGGATAAGGACCACATAAAGAGACTATCTTTGAAAATATCCAGGGTCTGGAGTGGGGAACAACCTTCCCATATTTATTTTCCAAATAAACATTTTTTGCCCTCAACAAACCTTATTATAAAAGCCACATTAAATAACCTTTACAGTTCAGCATTCCTCCCAAGTAACAATGCATTCCCAGCACAAAAGAATGGAAATCTAATCACTATAATATTCCAAACATTGGGACACCTCAAATCTTGTGCCTCTTCTATTGTGCTCTGTACTCCCTTCACATTGAGCACACCGTGACACCCCTCTCATGACATCTTATCATTTTTTTCTTTCTTTCTTTTTAAAACCGTAAGACACAAGAGAGTACAAGGTTAGCAATTTAAGTAGGTTTTTGCTGGCAAGTAAACAGATATTTCAAGTTCATAACAGATGCACAAGTCCGCTTTGGGAGAGGTGCGTTATGGGCTCAGGCGCACCCTGAGCGCTCTTAGGATCACATTTGTTCATCTGTTCCTGTGGTGTACACCTGTACACATTTGGCATGGGCCTGGGTACGGTGTGGGAGAGTCTCAGGTTCATTGCAAACTTCTGATCTTTGTTCAGTTCTCTGAGTGTTGCAGCTTGTTTTCCTCTCAACCCATAAAAAGATAGGATTCTTAGCGTATCTGGAAGCTGCCTTTGCCCTTTGGTGAAAAGTATTAAATACAGACACTAAGAAATCAACATGGATCAAAGAGCATGGATTTAATTTGCAAGTACTTTAAAGTAGGCAGCAAAAAGATAGATAAAGGTCTTCAGAGTTTTGTGTTAAAAAAGAACAAGTGAGAGATTTCACAGGTGGGATAATCTGAGGGAGAGGATTGTCTTGTATACATTATATAAGTCTCTCTTTAGGAGGAGTGTATGAAGATGTTTTGACTTGCAGGTCTCTCAGAACTTCAATACTGGATTTTTCTATAAAATATATATTTTAAAAATATCTGATACCAAGTATATGGAAGAGGGAAAGAAAATACTGAAAGCCAAAGACTATTTCAAGGCTAAAGACTATTTCTTGACTTTTCAAAATGTTTAACAGAAGGTTAACTGGCATAGAAAATGTTGAAAGACTTGAGTTTTCATTCTTGTTTTTTAGCATATACATTGTGCTCTTCTGTTATATGTGAGATTGCGAAGTATTGTGGTTTATAGACCTAAAATCGAGACTTCAAAGATATGTATGATCAGACTTCGGTTTCGGCCTTTGCTGTAAGAAGAAGGAACGTGGGGTCCCAGAGCAGCACTTCCTTCCCTTCCTGGAAAGACAAGCAGGGTTTTCCAGTGGACAGCCCTGAGAGTACAACCCGAGTAGTTCCCCTTCGGTGCTGCAAAGGTTTGTCTCAGCAGGCCTGGAATGTTCAAACCCTGCACATTCCAAAGATAGGTCAAGGCCCTTGACTGGGTCCTGAGAGACAACTTCTGAGACCTTGGAATAGGATACCTGACAAGAGTGTCATTGTTTACCTGTGGCCTTGAACCATACCAGATGGTTTATACTCATGTTGTGATTTATGGTGGGGGTCTGGGACCACGTGGTATCAGTTTGACCTCTGGAACTCCTGGAGGCTGAGAAGCAAAGGTCAGCCACAAGGGTGATCCATGCCTACGTGGCTGACCCCCGATCAGACCTTGAACAGTAAGGCTTCCCTGGTTGGCAGTACTCTATATGTGTTGTCACACATTGTTTCTGGGAGAATTAAGTGCTCTCCATATAAGTCCACTGGGAAAGGGTAGCTGGAGGTTTGTGTCCTGTCCCTCTGCTGATTTAAATCTGTATCCTTTCTCTGTAGTTAACCATGACCGTGAATATAACAGCTTTTCTGAGTTTTGTGAGTCCTTCTAGGCATCAGTGAACCTGAGGGTGGAGTGGGGAACCTTCAAGAACACCCTCCATCCAGTGGGAGGATCTGTCCTTGCACTCACCTTTGCAGCCTGTGTTCCAAACAACTCCTATAAACACCTCGCACCTACATGCAGACTATTTGGCAACCAAACTTGGGCTGTTTTGCCCTGCTTACAAGACCTTCTCATACTAGACCTTTTAAAAGGAGGAAAACAGAAGCCTAAAGCCCCTTTTGTGAATGTAACTGACTTACAGACCAAGCCGGCCTATCTGCAAGATGCTGAAAGATTGGGAGAGAATTGCTGACTTTTATTCTTCAGTGGTCTCTTGTTATAATACTTCACGCAGCCTCTTGAAGATGGCAGCTTTCAAAAAGTCATTAATCTGCCACCAGGAGGACAAATGTGTATATCTCTTTGTGACCTAGGTATCATGTTTCTGTAGGGAGGTGTCAATCAATATCAGACTCATTAAAATCACCCTCAAAACAAATGTCAGTTTTCTTCACCATTGTCTCCACAAACTTGCATTAGACCTAGACTCTGATGCCAAGGAATTTAATATATCTGCCCTTCTTCTTTTGGAGAGGAAGGATAGATACAATAAAAACAAAGAGCAAGGCTGACAAAATTTCACAGGTGACACTAATGCATAGCCAGCGCTGAGAACCATATTCTCAATCTAGGCTGATAGTTCTGAAGTATGGTGGACTGCTAGGATGTTGAGGTGGACCCATCTAACTGGAGTAGAGAAGCTTGGAGAGGAGTGGGGCAGGCCTAGGAAGGCCATGAAGGCCAAGCAAATGTGTCTGATCTTCATACGTAGTTCAGGGGGCTTTCAATGGTCTCAGGATTCTGCCTTCAACTCAAGTCTTTATTCCAGTTGCAAATGCATAATGGACCATCTTCCTTGCCAGTCTTGCATTGTCTTCTCCCTCTCATTCAACCTACAACTCTCTGTTCCTTCAAACTGAGCTTAAATTCAGCCCCATCCAGGAACATGATTGGCCTGACTATAGACTTGGTTATTTCAAAGACTTCTTAGTCATTCTGCGCTCTCTTCACTCCAGAGTTGACTTGAATTTTTGTAGTAGATACACTCCTGAAGATGATCTGCGCAGTCAGTTTTGGTATAATGACCCTCTACTTTTCCATACACTTTCAACATAAAATTGCACATATGTTTCACTGGAAAACTTTTTAGCAACCAAATCCAATCAAATGACATTTATAAACTCAGTAACCTTTTGGAAATCATATCTAAAATTTATTTGAGTCAAGTTTTTCCTGATGAAATAATAATAATGCAAAAATAAGTCAATATAAATGTAAAACAGCTGTTACTTTTTAAATTACAGTAACTTAAAGTTTTAAAGAAAAAAATTACAGCAGTAGCTTATATGAACAGAACTCACTGATATTAAAAAAAGTCCCAAATGGTTTACAAAAACTGTAGGTGAAATGCATGTCCCTCTGGATGCACGGATTTTTTTTTTTCTTGTGAAGAATTCTGTAGGCATGGCTGGTTTTTAAAAATGAACAGGGGATGTAGGCTGAGGGAAGAGGCAGCACTAGAGTGAAAGCAAGACAAGGATTTAAAACATATCAGTAAATGAACAATTGGTAACCCCCGTGTTTCCACATTTTCTTCTCTCATATTTTTACACAATTAATAAGGGGAAGAACTGGGATTCCAGCAGTTCTAGCTCCACATTTGTGGCTCTTTCCAATTTATCACAACTGCCCTCAGCAGTGCTCATTAATCTTTGAAAATTTTCTTCTTTATATGGTAGACTACTAGATCTCAATACTATTGCAGGTACTTCTAAATCAACATGACAAAAACAGAGCTCATCCTTGTCCCCAAACTTGCTTCTCTTTTATGACCTGTTACTAGCACTGTCATCAGCTCATATCCATCGTACATACTTCAGTGCACATTTGAGTCTTCTCTCTTGCCCAGCTCCTATATCCATTCATTCTCGTAGATTCTGCTCTTACGATGCCTCTCAATCTCTCCCCTTCTTGTCTTCTCTGCTGCTGCCACCTTGGCTCAAGTACTTATTTTATTGATATTTATTTTTTGTTTGTGCACCTGCAGCAGCTCCTAATTGGTTCCCTAGCTTCCAGTTCCTCTCTTTCTTCCAGTCTCTCCTTTGCAGGGGAGAAACTATACATCTGTTCCTCTTATACCTGGAATACCCTTTCCCTGTCAAACTGACACTAGGCTTGTTCATGTGACTTGCTCTGGCTAATGAAACAGTAAAAACTTGACTCCAGCAGAGGCTTAAAAAAGCTTTTTTTCTCCCCTTTGATCCTCTTCATTTTTTTCTCTGATGTACAGGGAGTTCTCATTGGAAATGAGACATGTGAAACAGAGCCAAGTCATGACCCATGCAGATGCATAATTGAGCCAAGCTGAGATCAGCAGAATCATTCAGTGGACCCTTAGACATGTGAGAAATTATTAATGGTTGGTGTTTGGAGTCCGAGTTTGGGGTGCTTTGTTATGCAGCAATAGCTACCTGATAAATCCACTATGCCTCTTTCTGAAATACTCCCATAGCACTTTGTACATACTGTTATTATAGCATTCATTATGTCTGATTCTTCTACTGGAGTGGGTCCTTTTAAGTCAAGGGCTGTATTTTTTATATCCCTAGCATCTAGCACATAACCTAGCACACAGTAGGTTCTCAAGAAATATTTATTAACCTAAGGAATGTAAATGTACATCAACTCACCTGTCCCTAATCTATTACAAAACAATTGAGTCAAATGTGTTTTTATGGCCATTCAAATTTAGCAAGAGCTTCTGTTTCAGTCTAGTCTGGCTTAATTGTGAAAGAAAAGTGTTTTTAGTCTTTAAAGTTTTTTCCTTTCAAGCCTTATATTTTGAGATTAAGTACCTTTTCTCCAAGAGAAGGAGCAGTCAGTCATCTCAGCTCCAGGTTATGGTTTGAGACTTCCCAAGGGGAGGACATGTGCTGGATCTTGGATATGGGGAAGATGCCTCCCAGGGCAGGGAAAGTACTGGGATTTAGAGAAAAGGAGGGAGATGAGAGCATGTGAGTGATTTCTACAAAGCCTTCCTTTTCCCTTTACTGTAGACAATGGTAAAATATGTATGGCCTTTTAATTGAACCATCTTTTCCCTCTTTTTTTTTTTTTTTTTTTTTTTTTTTTTTGAAAGTTTAGTATTAGTTGTTTTGTTTGTTTTTTTATACTGCAGGTTCTTATTAGGCATCAGTTTTATACACATCAGTGTATACATGTCAATCCCAATCGCCCAATTCAGCACATCACCATCCCCACCTCATCGCAGTTTTCCCCCCTTGGTGTCCATATGTCCATTCTCTACATCTGTGTCTCAACTTCTGCCCTGCAAACTGGCTCATCTGTACCATTTTTCTACGTTCCACATACATGCATTAACATACGATATTTGTTTTTCTCTTTCTGACTTACTTCACTCTGTATGACAGTCTCTAGATCCATCCACTTCTCAACAAATGACTCAATTTCGTTCCTTTTTATGGCTGAATAATATTCCATCGTATATATGTACCACAACTTCTTTATCCATTCGTCTGTTGATGGGCATTTAGGTTGCTTCCATGACCTGGCTATTGTAAATAGTGCTGCAATGAACATTCGGGTGCACGTGTCTTTTTGAATTACGGTTTTCTCTGGGTATATGCCCAGTAGTGGGATTGCTGGGTCATATGGTAATTCTATTTTTAGTTTTTTAAGGAACCTCCATATTGTTCTCCATAGTGGCTGTATCAATTTACATTCCCACCAACAGTGCAAGAGGGTTCCCTTTTCTCCACACCCTCTCCAGCATTTGTTGTTTGTAGATTTTCTGATGATGCCCATTCTAACAGGAGTGAGGTGATACCTCATTGTAGTTTTGATTTGCATTTCTCTAATAATTAGTGATGTTGAGCATCTTTTCATGTGCTTCGTGGCCGTCTGTATGTCTTCTTTGGAGAAATGTCTATTTAGGTCTTCTGCCCATTTTTGGATTGGGGTGTTTGTTTCTTTGATATTGAGCTGAATGAGCTGTTTATATATTTTGGAGATTAATCCTTTGTCCGTTGATTCATTTGCAAATATTTTCTCCCATTCTGAGGGTTGTCTTTTCGTCTTGTTTATGGTTTCCTTTGCTGTGCAAAAGCTTTGAAGTTTCATTAGGTCCCACTTGTTTATTTTTGTTTTTATTTCCATTACTCTAGGAGGTGGATCGAAAAAGATCTTGCTGTGATTTATGTCAAAGAGTGTTCTTCCTATGTTTTCCTCTAAGAGTTTTATAGTGTCCAGTCTTATATTTAGGTCTCTAATCCATTTTGAGTTTATTTTTGTGTATGGTGTTAGGGAGTATTCTAATTTCATTCTTTTACATGTGGCTGTCCAGTTTTCCCAGCACCACTTATTGAAGAGACTGTCTTTTCTCCATTGTATATCTTTGCCTCCTTTGTCATAGATTAGTTGACCATAGGTGCGTGGGTTAATCTCTGGGCTTTCTATCTTGTTCCATTGATCTATGTTTCTGTTTTTGTGCCAGTACCATATTGTCTTGATTACTGTAGCTTTGTAGTATAGTCTGAAGTCAGGGAGTCTGATTCCTCCAGCTCCATTTTTTTGCCTCAAGACTGCTTTGGCTATTCGGGGTCTTTTGTGTCTCCATACAAATTTTAAGATGATTTGTTCTAGCTCCGTAAAAAATGCCATTGGTAATTTGATAGGGATTGCATTGAATCTGTAGATTGCTTTGGGTAGTATACTCATTTTCACAATGTTGATTCTTCCAATCCAAGAACATGGTATATCTCTCCATCTGTTGGTATCATCTTTAATTTCTTTCATCAGTGTCTTATAGTTTTCTGCATACAGGTCTTTTGTCTCCCTAGGTAGGTTTATTCCTAGGTATTTTATTCTTTTTGTTGCAATGGTAAATGGGAGTGTTTCCATAATTTCTCTTTCAGATTTTTCATCATTAGTGTATAGGAATGCAAGAGATTTCTGTGCATTAATTTTGTAACCTGCAACTTTACCATATTCATTAATTAGCTCTAGCAGTTTTCTGGTGGCAGTTTTAGGATTCTCTATGTATAGTATCATGTCATCCGCAAACAGTGACAGTTTTACTTCTTCTTTTCCAATTTGTATTCCTTTTATTTCTTTTTCTTCTCTGATTGCCGTGGCTAGGACTTCCAGAACTATGTTGAATAATAGTGGTGAGAGTGGACATCCTTGTCTCGTTCCTGATCTTAGAGGAAATGCTTTCAGTTTTTCACCATTGAGAATGATGTTTGCTGTGGGTTTGTCATATATGGCCTTTATTATGTTGAGGTAGGTTCCCTCTATGCCCACTTTCTGGAGAGTTTTTATCAGAAATGGGTGTTGAATTTTGTCAAAAGCTTTTTCTGCATCTATTGAGATGATCATATGGTTTTTATTCTTCAATTTGTTAATATGGTGTATCACATTGATTGATTTGCGTATATTGAAGAATCCTTGCATCCCTGGGATAAATCCCACTTGATCGTGGTGTATGATCCTTTTAATGTGTTGTTGGATTCTGTTTGCTAGTATTTTGTTGAGGATTTTTGCATCTATATTCATCAGTGATATTGGTCTGTAATTTTCTTTTTTTGTAGTGTCTTTGTCTGGTTTTGGTATCAGGGTGATGGTGGCCTCATAGAATGAGTTTGGGAGAGTTCCTTCCTCTGCAATTTTTTGGAAGAGTTTGAGAAGGATGGGTGTTAGCTCTTCTCTAAATGTTTGATAGAATTCACCTGTGAAGCCATCTGGTCCTGGACTTTTGTTTGTTGGAAGATTTTTAATCACAGTTTCAATTTCATTACTTGTGATTGGTCTGTTGATATTTTCTGTTTCTTCCTGGTTCAGTCTTGGAAGGTTATACCTTTCTAAGAATTTGTCCATTTCTTCCAGGTTGTCCATTTTATTGGCATAAAGTTGCTTGTAGTAGTCTCTTAGGATGTTTTGTATTTCTGCGGTGTCTGTTGTAACTTCTCCTTTTTCATTTCTGATTTTATTGATTTGAGTCCTCTCCCTCTTTTTCTTGATGAGTCTGGCTAATGGCTTATCAATTTTGTTTATCTTCTCAAAGAACCAACTTTTAGTTTTATTGATCTTTGCTATTGTTTTCTTTGTTTCTATTTCATTTATTTCTGCTCTGATCTTTATGATTTCTTTCCTTCTGCTAACTTTGGGTTTTGTTTGTTCTTCTTTCTCTAGTTTCTTTAGGTGTAAAGTTAGATTGTTTACTTGAGATTTTTCTTGTTTCTTTAGGTAGGCTTGTATAGCTATAAACTTCCCTCTTAGAACCGCTTTTGCTGCATCCCATAGGTTTTGGGTCGTCGTGTTTTCATTGTCATTTGTCTCTAGGTATTTTTTTATTTCCTGTTTGATTTCTTCAGTGATCTCTTGGTTATTTAGTAACGTATTGTTTAGCCTCCATGTGTTTGTCTTTTTTACGTTTTTTTCCCTGTAATTCATTTCTAATCTCATAGCGTTGTGGTCAGAAAAGATGCTTGATATGATTTCAATTTTCTTAAATTTACTGAGGCTTGATTTGTGACCCAAGATGTGATCTATCCTGGAGAATGTTCCGTGTGCACTTGAGAAGAACGTGTAATCTGCCGTTTTTGGATGGAATGTCCTATATATATCAATTAAATCTATCTGGTCTATTGTGTCATTTAAAGCTTCTGTTTCCTTATTTATTTTCATTTTGGATGATCTGTCCATTGGTGTAAGTGAGGTGTTAAAGTCCCCCACTATTATTGTGTTACTGTCGATTTCCTCTTTTATAGCTGTTAGCAGTTGCCTTATGTATTGAGGTGCTCCTATGTTGGGTGCATATATATTTATAATTGTTATATCTTCTTCTTGGATTGATCCCTGGATCATTATGTAGTGTCCTTCCTTGTCTCTTGTAACATTCTTTATTTTAAAGTCTATTTTATCTGATATGAGTATAGCTACTCCAGCTTTCTTTTGATTTCCATTTGCATGGAATATCTTTTTCCATCCCCTCACTTTCAGTCTGTATGTGTCCCTAGGTCTGAAGTGGGTCTCTTGTAGACAGCATATATATGGGTCTTGTTTTTGTATCCATTCAGCCAGTCTATGTCTTTTGGTTGGGGCATTTAATCCATTCACGTTTAAGGTAATTATCGATATGTATGTTCCTATGACCATTTTCTTAATTGTTTTGGTTTTGTTTTTGTAGGTCCTTTTCTTCTCTTGTGTTTCCCACTTAGAGAAGTTCCTTTAGCATTTGTTGTAGAGCTGGTTTGGTGGTGCTGAATTCTCTTAGCTTTTGCTTGTCTGTAAAGCTTTTGATTTCTCCATCAAATCTAAATGAGATCCTTGCTGGGTAGAGTAATCTTGGTTGTAGGTTCTTCCCTTTCATCACTTTAAGTATTTCATGCCACTCCCTTCTGGCTTGCAGAGTTTCTGCTGAGAAATCAGCTGTTAACCTTATGGGGGTTCCCTTGTATGTTATTTGTCGTTTTTCCCTTGCTGCTTTCAATAATTTTTCTTTGTCTTTAATTTTTGCCACTTTGATTACTATGTGTCTCGGCGTGTTTCTCCTTGGGTTTATTCTGTATGGGACTCTCTGCGCTTCCTGGACTTGGGTGGCTATTTCCTTTCCCATGTTAGGGAAGTTTTCGATTATAATCTCTTCAAATATTTTCTCTGGTCCTTTCTCTCTCTCTTCTCCTTCTGGGACCCCTATAATGCGAATGTTGTTGCGTTTAATGTTGTCCCAGAGGTCTCTTAGGCTGTCTTCATTTCTTTTTATTCTTTTTTCTTTAGTCTGTTCCGCAGCAGTGAATTCCACCATTCTGTCTTCCAGGTCACTTATCCGTTCTTCTGCCTCAGTTATTCTGCTATTGATTCCTTCTAGTGTAGTTTTCATTTCAGTTATTGTATTGGTCATCTCTGTTTGTTTGTTCTTTAATTCTTCTAGGTCTTTGTTAATCATTTCTTGCATCTTCTCAATCTTTGCCTCCATTCTTATTCCGAGGTCCTGGATCATCTTCACTATCATTATTCTGAATTCTTTTTCTGGAAGGTTGCCTATCTCCACTTCATTTAATTGTTTTTCTGGGGTTTTTTCTTGTTCCTTCATCTGGTACATAGCCCTCTGCCTTTTCATCTTCTCTGTCTTTCTGTAACTGTGGTTTTTGGTCCACAGGCTGCAGGATTGTAGTTTTTCTTGCTTCTGTTGTCTGCCCTCTGGTGGTTGAGGCTATCTAAGAGGCTTGATGGGGGGCTCTGGTGGTGGGTAGAGCTGACTGTTGCTGTGGCGGTCAGAGCTCAGTCCATCTTTTCCCTCTTGACAAACCCAAGTCAACTTTCACAGAGAAAACTCGACAGGCAACACTAGTTTCCATGCAGAGAGGTAAAAACGACTATATATTTTTGAATCTTTTTCATCATGTCTGTGCATATATTTGACAGTCTATCAATCTTCTATGAAGAGACTTTAGATAACACAGTGAATTTGTTTTTCTGATTTATAAAATATTTAGGCTGTAAAATATTTAAGTTATACTTGTACCTTAAATACCAGTCATTGATTTACAGACGTATTTTATGGTTGTTTTGATTTCCCAACCAGTGGCACGTATGTCGTGTGTGTGTGTATGTGTGCGTGTGTGTGTGTGTGTATATATATATATATATGAATATATATGTGCTATATGTGTATATTCATATTCACATATATAATATACACATTATATATTCACTATTCATATATATAATACATACACCATGTAATTTTAGGGTCCATTGTCTCAGCCTCTACCCCTCCTCCCAAGCCCACAGCCTGCCTAGTAGAGTGTTGTATTCACGCAGACATTTAGTAGATTCACTTACCATTTCTCAGCCAACCCCACCTTCTGCCCCTTTGAAGTTTCTGAAACATTAGACATTCCTATCTTCAGTCTTCTTGGTACCAGAATTGGCACAATATTTGCTACGCACTTGCACACTGACTAATGGCATCATCTAGGGAAGAACAAGTAGCAGATTCATGCACTTCATTTCTTTTCAGGCTTTATTGCCAAGGCTAATTGCTTATTTAAGTAAATGCATCTGACTTGAATAGCAATTCAGGATGTTTTGGGATAGTTTGAGTATTGAATTTCACAGGCAGTACCAAGACTAAGAAAATCCAGGTTAATGTCCTGAAAACTTTTAATCAATACAGAGGCCTTTCCTTGCAGAAAGAAATTCGCCTTGGCAATAGACAGACATAATCAAGTGCCCACAGAGGTCAGACAGGTAACAGAAATAAGACAAGAAGGTGGGCATTGTGGTGACTTGGGGCTGGCCCAGTGGCCCCTCCTGACTCTGCTGTGATGTGGGAAGGCGGGTACAGGGTGGCCAGATCATCCAATTTTTAAAGCCAAACTGGAAATTCAAATTTTACTTAAATGTGAAATTTGAGCTTCAATTGTTGACAACTAGTTCAAGAATATGAATTATCCTCATGGCTATCAGTTTGCTTCCTTTAAGCTTAAGAGAAACAGTTTATGGATTTTCTAATTCTTTTTTTTACTATAGGAATTAGCTATTATTCTGTTTTGACCTGTGACAGCTGTGTCACAGGGTAAAATGGGAAATTACCTGGAGGGCATCTGAAGCTATGTTTTAAGCAAGTGTCATCTATTTCTGAGCAGAAAATCTGTTTGTATGAATATCTTTGAATATATTTGTTTCCTGTAAACGTAGTGCTTCCTGTAAAATTGCTGCAACTTGTGTTGGAAATGCCTGGGAATATATCACCTTTTGCGAGTGGGGGCTAACCAGCTAGTGACATAGGGACTCCTCTGACTCAGCGAGACCCTCCTCACATGGAAGGTTAAGGCCCAGGTAAAACAAGGCCACAGCTCAGTGGCTTAATAGGACCTTGGGGAGCTGTAGCAAGGGACAGCTGGGAGAACTCACAATGTACCCCAAAGAAAATACCTACCAATATCCTTCATGGTAGTGTGTCTACAGATAGTTACATTCAAGGCGAGTTTTGTGGTATAAATTTGCACAGAGTTGGTCCTTACCTGGTTCACACTGATACAATTGATCAGTTGGTAAATATGATCCTGTGTCCCTGGAGTGTCCCTTGTTACCCTGGCCACCCTGATCCTTCTTCTGGACCCCTCAGACCTCCTCCAACATCTAGGCACTAACAGGTTAATGCCTGTCCCTGTATTGCAAAGGGCAGAGTCTGTTCTCTTTGCCAGTTTGTCCAAGCCATACCAATTTTAAAATATCTAATTATTATTTTGGAACACGTGAACCAGAAATGCCAGGACTCCAGGAACAGCAGTGTGGTTCAGATATTAGTGTTTTTCCCGTACTGCTTTCCTTTTGGCAGCCATGGGCTATAGGGAAGCCTGAGACGAGTGTGAACAAACAGCTCAAGAAACACAACATATATTTTCCTAAAAGCCAGAGGTCCTTTGTTCCAGTCCCAATATATCCAATATATGGTAGATGCCCTAAGGCATATTTCAAAGGTTTCATCTCACATTTTTCTATTATTGGAAAATTTTGACTGGCTAATTTTAAAACACGGATTTTTTCCCCCCTGCAAATATGCAGGCTCTGCACACATACCCAGTGGTAGCTGTGAAACAGTTGGAGAATTCCCTGTATTCCGTGACCTCAAAGTCACACTTCAAGCTGTCCCGTGGTCTCTTGCTAGTGCAATAAAACATATATGAGTCGTGACTGGCTGCAGAGTTAGGAGCAGGTATTTAGTGTTTTGATAATCTGGCACCATTAATTTTGGTGGTTGCTGTACATGTTTCTATTTTTGTCTCCAGTTAGAGCCGTCAAGAAAGGAGCCAACCAGATTTCTGCAGACGCTTTTGTAAAACTCTCATTTGCAAAATCAAATGTCCAAGACAGTGATCACACTTTGGCAGTGATGCATGCCTATCACGTGCTTTCCCATAAATGACCACCCAAGAGCCTGAGCAGAGAGCAAGGAGGAAGCAGGAAGTGGGAGAGAAAGTAATGAGGCGACAGAGCTTGGCTTTCACAAACAAGCCTTTTCTCTGATTGCTCCCTCCTGTTGCAGCCACCGTGGCAGCAGCAGCAGCCTCTGACCTTAGCCGCTGTGGTCTACCTGTGTAACGAGGAGCCACACGTCAGCAGAGAGAGGAGCAGGACCTGCATGGACGTAAACATCAAAATCACATGTTGTTGTCTGAAGATTGTTAGGGGTGGAATTGTGGCTCCCAAATTCATATGTTGATATCCTAACCTTCAGTAACTGAGAATGAAACCTTATTTGGAAATAGGGTGATTGCAGATGTCATTAGCTAAGTAATGATGAGGTCATACTGTAGTGGGGTGGGCCTTAGATCCAGTATGACTGGTGTCCTTATAAAAAGGGGAAATTTGGACACAGACACACAAGCGGAACACACCGTGTGAAGACAGAGGCAGAGATTGGAGTGATGCATCCACAGGCTGATGAACACCAGGGATTGCAGCAAGCCACCAGAATCTAAGAGGAGGCAAGGAAAGATTCTCTCCTACAGGTTTCAGAGGGAGCATGGCCCTGCCGATACCTTGATTTCAGACTTCTAGCCTCCAGAACCGTGAGATAATAATTTCTGTTGTTTTAAGCCTCTCACTTGTTTTGGCGGCCCTGACACTGATACAGAGACCACATCTCAACTGCTGTGGCATGAAGTTTTGAATGTAAGGGTGTGTTACATCTTAGATAGCCCCAAATATCTGAATTTAGGAGCATAAAATCTGTTGGCTCGCTCTGATGTTATATTTTCCTACCTATAGAACTTAACATCAGAGGGATATAAAAGTTCAGAGATTGAGAACACTAACTTTGGGGTCATGCTTGGGATCAATCACTTAGGGGCTGTGTGATCTTGGGACCATTACTCAATCTCTTTACTTTTCAGGTTCCTCATCTATAAAATGGGGATAATAATAGTACTCATGGAAATGGGAATAATAATACTTCATCATGGAAGTAGACACGATTCATAAAGATCAAGTGAGATAAAGCATTAACCCATGTTCATTCAACAACTATTTATTGAATCATGGTATGTGCAGCATTTACAGTCAAGTAGGGAAAAATAAACAAGAAAAAAGACAAAGAAAATAATTACAAACTCTGACAAAGATTGGGAAAGAGACCAATAGGGTCTTCAAAGAGAGTAGAAATGGGGGGGACCCACTTTAGATAAGAATTTCAAAGACTGCTTCTATGAAGAAGTGAAATTTGACCTGACACAAAATATGAACAAAAGATGTTAGCTGGGTGAGGAGTTGGGGAAAGAGATGATAGAGGAATCAGCCTGTGCAAAGGCCCTGAGGTAGAAAGATCATGGTGTGTTCAAAAACTGTTTGTTATGGTATGGGGTAGACAGCTGTAGTAGTTTTCTATCATTGCCATTAACAAATGACCATAAACTTAGGGGCCTAAAACAACATCCATTTATTATCTAACAGCTTCTGTGGGTCAGAAGTCTAGGTACAGCTGAGTTCTCTGCTTGGGGTCTCCCAAGGCTGAAATCAAGCTGTCAGTTAGGATGCAGTTCTCATCTGGGGCTCAGGGGGCCTCACTGGTGGTTGGCAGAATTCATTTCTTTTTCACACTATCCATGTGGCTCCTTCCATCCTCAAGCCAACAACAGCAGGTTAAGTCCTTCTCAGATTTCACTTCTCTACCTTGCCTGTCTTTGCTTTTAAGGGTGCATGCGATTTTATTGGACCCACCTGGATAATCTATGATACTCTATTTTAAAGTCAATTGATTAGTCGCTTAAACATATTCACTGTAACATATTCATGGGAGTGATATCTCATCAGATTCACAGTCTCGGATTGGGGATTGGGGCATGGAGTCTTCCTGATAGCTGTAATTCTGCCTACCACAAGGTATGATGACTATGGAGAGGAATCTAATGATGTAGGGACTTATGGTCATGGTGAAGATTTTGGAATTTAATTTAATGGCAGTAATTATAGTGATAACTATTATCATGTAACTACTATATATAGTATCTATTTATTAGTGCTAAGCACTCTGCCAAACATTGTAAACATAATCTCATTTGATCCTCCTAGTGGCCCTTTGAGAGAAGTACCACTATACTCAATTTACAGATGAGGAAACTGAGGCTCAAGTGACTTACCCAAGACCAAAAATCTCCTGATGAGTCCATATTTAAACGCAGATCTGTCTTGTTCCAAATTCATTAGCATTTTTATTTAAATCCCACCCCCCCACTTAGACTTGCTTTTAAGGTATATATTTTTAGAGGTTTCAACAGGATATTTTCTGTTTTTATGGGCAAAAGCATAATTGCATCTAACTAGTCGTTTTTCTGTTTGAGTCTCTTAACCATGCCTAGGAGGAGCTTGGTAATTCCCATCGTTAGGTCACAGCCCAGGACTAGAGTAGATACGGCACCTTACGTGTGAAAGAGAGTTTTAAAGAATCACTGGAGCTGAAAGGAAAGGATCAAAGCTTGCTCAATTTTTTACGTGCTTTTCTCAATATTTAGTTGGTGGAATTTTAATTTTCATGGGACCAATTTGTTCCTGAATACGATCTCCTGGTTTGCCTTTGGATATACGTACCTTGATTTTGGTTGAGGGGATTGAGCTTCGGAAATTTTCAAAGTAGATAGCAAGCACACACGAGTAAGGCAGTGTTTAATAACAGCGCCGTAGCATCTGCATCCTAATGTTCTTCAAGGATCTCATTAATTATCTGTATGTTATTGACAGAATCTTGGCCATTTCTATGAATTGTTTCATAACAGCTGGACAGAACCTTCTAGTCCAGGGGACTGTAAAGGGGCACATTATTACTTGACGCTAGAGAATATGCCCTGCTCTTATCCCATTGGCCTCCCTGTTCTCCTCTTGGGCCACCCTTCCCAGGACAAAGTTCTAGGATCTGTCTCCGTGCTGGGGACAAGAGGTGACCATTCCCATATTTGTCCCTACTTCCCATCAGCTGCCTATACACAGTGATCTCTGTGCTTTAGGATCTTGGCAGGAAATATAGAGGACTATAGCTGTGGAGCCCACCTGCAGAGGGCAGACAAACCTTTTCCAAGGGCCTGGGGAGAAGATGGACTCTGCTTCTCTCTGGGAAAGCAGGTGGAGATGTTGTAGAGGAAGAGGGAATAGGGGAACAGCATGTCCCACTGACTGGAGCCGCCTGTGTCCAATCTCCGCATGGGAGATTGCCCGGTGGGCGTACTTTGCAGAGATGATCTGGACCCAGTCCTCAGGCACCTGCTGATTCAGGGCGACTCATCATTAGTTAATATTTCAGTGCCCATTGGGTGCTGCTTTCCTGTGCTCACTGTAGCTCCAGAAATGCTTGCTTGGGGATATGCTGCTAGAACCCAGGGCTCCAGGAGAGAATAAGAAACAAGCATGCATTCGCATTGCCCAAAACCATTTCTTTGCAGCTGCAGTACAGAAACAGGTATCTACACATTTGAGCCATGTGGGAGGGGAAAGAATTCCACCCAGAATGAAACTTTTTTTGCCAAATTTCTTGCTAGTCTTTCCTATACAGGGGGTAGGAAACATTCCCAGAAAGAGAATACCAAAGGAAGTAACAACAAACTAAAAAAAGGCAATTCATGAGGGAGCAAGATCTTCAACAAATGAAAAAGTGTAAATGGTAATATTCCAGCAAATTAGCTCCTAGAGAAGCCCTTAGACAGAACTGTAAGCCGTTATAATTAAGGATTTGGAAAATATCAGTATTTAATTAGAGCCTCTTTTCTTGGTGAAATGCTGTTGTTTTGCTGTAACTTCAGGTGTAAACAACTAAACATACCCATTTCAAAAATGTGTTTTGTTGCAAGCCTAGAATCAGTGCTAATGTTAATTTGCTTATCACGGCTTCCTCGCCTGGTTTTTTTGTTTCTGATCAGAGCTGAATTTTAAGAGCAGTTTTATCGTTAGTTCCCAAATACAGCAATCTCTAGTTCCCAGGCTGTTATAAATACTTCTTCACAAACACTCAGGAACATCCTAATCATTCAGTCCAACATCATAAACCTATCAACTTCCCCATTATCTAATAAACACAGTTTCTCTAATATCTAATGCATATTTGTGGCAGTTGTTTTAGACAAGGAGTTTTCAAATCCATTTCCAACGTAATCAAATATCGACAATAGCAAAATGTTTCAGTTTTATCACTTAACAGCAAACATTTTAGAAATTGGTTCTTGCCACCTGAAACGCTGATTTAAAAAAAGAATACAACATTCACACAGGGAACGCCTAGCGCCTAACTCAGGATCAGTCTTAAGCCCCACTTTTCGCACCTGTAATTCCGGACAACAGATAAACCTTTATTCCTTTGCCTATACGGGGACGCGTGTAACTCAAACTGTTTTCCTGCCGTGATGGAGAAGATGAGGCATTATCAAGACTAACACTACAATTTAACGCTTCAGAGGAGCAGTGTATATCATTACTCCCTCTATAGCCAAGCACACTAATTAATATTTATTGCACCTGTCAAGCCAGAAGCCACGGCCAATCCATTCCTGTGGCAGTTCAATGGGAGACTGGACACCGTATTTCTCCTTGGCAGACATGTTTGGGTCATCAGCAAAGACAGAAGCCCCTTTCCCCAGTGAGACATCGTAAACTCTCTTTCTCTTGCAAAATTAAACCATTAATTCTATTCATGTTAATTTTTATTCTTGTTGGGGATCACTGTAAAAAGTAAGAGAGGGAAGGGTGGAGGAAGGATGAGAAACAGCTACATGTTCAGGATCAGCTGTCTAACATATTTATTAGAACAAGGGCTTTTGGAACCCACGACCTTTGCTTTTTATCAGACATCCCTTAAAGGTTACAGACATGTAGGGGGAATGATGGTTATAAATCCTCATGAAGTTTAATCAAAAGTGGCAGACCACCCAGCAGTAAACACGTTATTAAAACTCTTTGGATTAAAACTTTGTTCAGCATTGTCAACAGAACTCCATCATCAACAGGTAGCTGGCAGCAGAATTAATTAAGCGAGGGTGAAATAATAAATGGATTCTGATATCGCACCTACAGCAAGGAATTTGGCATTCAGAGCGGAGAAGTTTATATCGAGGCTGTGAATCATTCTGCAGTGCATCTGAGCAAACCCAGCATGGCTGTGGAACGGAGTTTACTCAAAAATTTAATTAGGAGAACATGTAAATGGTACTGGAGAAAAGTAGGGCACCAAATGCTGCTTTATTTTATTTTACTTTTTTGCTAATTCTATCAGGAACACCTGTGTCATTAGAAACTGCACGACCCAAACTGCCAAGCTTTTGACTAATAAGAGGAATACACATGAACTTTTCATTGAAGATGATTTAGGCAATTATATTTTGCCTTTAAAAATAATTGTTCTTCCCTCGAGGATGATGATATTAATGATGATAATAATCAAGCAGCAATAGCAATAATAATAAAAGAGCCAGAATCTTCTGAACTAGTATGATGCCCCAGGCACTAAGTGCCTATGTTACATATGTCATCTCATTTAATTCTTGCAACCCTTTGAGGTAGGAATTATCAGTTCCATTAAACAGATGAGTAATTGAGGTATAGAGGGGTATTGTAACCAATGTCACCCATGCACCATCTGTTACACTCCAAAGCCGTTCTCCTGACTGCTCCCTTTTCTCTAGGATATAGGTTTCTTTGGAGGGCAATGGGGGTAACTGTGGGTGGGAATTCATTTATATGACATAGAAGCCCCTCTACAACCGCCCTGCTGCTTGTCCCCTGGCTCCTGTGTAGGTCATTGTTTCACCTTGGCAGTGTTCTTCATGTCCTGATCTCTGATTTCTAACTCCTTTCTATTTTGTCTGTCCCCTTTGTCTCTCCAGGACCCTTGATGGCTCCCTGGTGGTCTTCTCTATTACTCATTCGTGGTGAGATCCACACCTCTCAGTTCCTAATGCAATTCCGTTGGAGCCTTCCATTCTCTTATTCCATTTCTCTCTCCCTTAGGGCCTGTCACATCCATTCAGATGCTGTCTGCAATATTGTTAATTATCCTTTCACAGTGCATTATTGCAGCACCAATAACGTTTAACCATAAACACCTTTTGGTGTGTCTGGGGGCTTACTGCTGCTATAGACTTTGAAAGTCAGTTTAGTGATTTTTTTTTAAATTTTGGGGGTTGGGCAGGGGAAGGTCAGTGATGACTTATTTGTGATAGTGCCCTAGTTTGAAGAGAGGTTCTTAAATTTGGGTCCACTGCTGAGAAGACTGTGCAGAGTAGCAGTTAAGATGACTGGGCTTTAGAATTAGACTGAATTTTCCACTCATTGAGCTGGCCAGTCACCTAATGCCCCAGCCTCAGTTTCGTCATTGTAAAATGGAGATATTTATTCCCCCTTCTCAGTGTCTACTGACACCGGGTTGTGGTGAAGGAAAGTACAGCGTATATTGCAGGGTGCCAAGCAAGGAGAACAGACAGGTCATGCTCAAAAGACCTGAAATTCCTGATGGCTTTCAGGGACGGGGTTTTAAAGGCAGTGTGAGGGAGGGGGGCTGCAGGGTGTGTGATCAGCTCGTGCACAATCCTCGGATTCGTTGGCATCAAGGTGAAGTTTCAAGCATCGTCAACCTTCTGGTTTCAACTGGCCTAGGGTCTGTGTGCTTGCAGTCAGCAGTTTCCATCTGGTGGGGGTCTGTTTCCTGTAACAACAACTTAGGAACGTGCGTCAGGCCTTTGTATCTTCCCGGGAACTGGGAGCTTGGTGATTCTGCCATGCGGTGGATTTATAGTCTAAATTGTTTCCAGTTTCCAGATCTAACACCTATTCTTTGTTTCTCCATCTTCACATTTCCTAATCATTAACTCTTTTTAAAAATATATATCAAAAACATTTATTTTGCAGTGTTTACAACAAGAGAAAAACAGTTGTACTAATCATTAACTCTTGAGTCAGCCATTTGAGGCCCAAGGGAGGCCTGGAAGACTAAAGCCAAAACCTTTTACTTCAAAAGACAGGGAAACAGGGGCATATGTATGGTTTCGATCCCCCCTTTTCTTTGATACCCCTCAATCTTGAGAGGAACAGGTTCAGGAAAAGAAATGGAGTAAAGTTTTGGATCATAAACTCAGCAGAAGAACTCAGTTTTAGGGGGACTCAGTTTCATCCCTAGACCTACCCAGTAGGAAATTCTGGGGGTGGGTCCCAGTCATTGCATTTTAACAGGCCCTCATGTGATTGTGATGCTCTAATGTTTGGGGACCGCTGGTCTGCGTACCAGTGTTTCTTGTTGACCAGAGTTACATTTTGTTGGCTGCACATCTGCTTTTGCCTTCCCCTCCCTGTCTTCTGGATAATGATTATGGCAGCTTGTCCACCATCTTTCTCCTTTTCACGCTTGGTGTCTAGGGTAGAGAATTCAGCTGGTTTCCCTATCCAAAGTAAAATTTCAAGTGGGAAACTTTGCTCCATTACTGGCTCACCTAATAAATGTCTCCTGCTTCCCCACGCTGTTCTAGTGAAAATTGTAGCATCCTCTGGGTAGGAGCTAATTCTATGCTCTGTGGATTGTCTGTCTCACTTTTTACTCCTAATGATGACTCCTAATAATAATAATTACTGAAAGCTTTTCTTTGACTTGATTACTGCTTCATGCTGGAGAAACAAAATCCCTTCCATTTTTCTTTCCTTTTCTGAGTCCTGACAAATGACTATTACCACATTAAATCATTCACCTGTGTAAGCAAAGCTTTTTATTTATCTCTGATGTTTGTTCTTTAATATCTTTAGAAAAACATAAAAATTGTATTAAATTCTAAACAGGGACATTCACTTTAAACAAGAGTCAGTGGCTTTTTCCTTTTACTTGTTTTGCCATATTTAATTCAACCCTGGAAGACCAGCGCACACATCCTTTCCTCCTCATCTCCGTTTCACTGTTGAGTGAAGTGTTTTGAATTAATTTTGTTAAATTATTAATAGCTCATGACTGGAAAACATTCCAGCATTGGAGTTTATGTTGCACCATGTGCTGTGCACTAATATGGCAAATTCTGTGCACACGGATGAATATGCGGCTACCGGTTAGGTGAAATGTTGGCTCCTGCCTAACCCGTAATGAATTCTCGTGAAGACAAAATTTAATAATGAAGTAAATATTTTATTTTCATTAAATCAGGACAGTTTCCTGGAAGTCAAATGATTAGAGTTAGAGCATGCGTTGGGTCATTCATTTATTCAACAGAAATGTGCTAGGCACTCTATTAGGCAATGGGAATACAATGGGGGTACAAGGAGGTACCGACTTTGCCCCTGTGGAGCTTACAGTCTGGTGGGGAAGACAGGCGCTAATCAAAGAATCACCAGAATAAATGTAAAATGACAACCCTGACTAAAAAACAAAAAAAGGAGAACAGTATGTAAGTGTGAGCATATGACAGGGAGATTGACCTAGTCTTCCCTGGGAAGTGGTTGCCCTGAGGTGAGGCAGGAATGTGATTTATTTCTGGTAAGGGAGTGGGATGGTCATGGGAAAGGGCACTTCAGGCAAAAGAAATGACATGTGCAAATGTCTTGTGGCAGGAGGGAGTGTGGCATTTAAGGGGGGTTGAGAAAAGATGGCTAGGGGTCAGGGAAGAATGGGGAACCATTGAAGAGTTTAAAGCAGAGGAGGCTGTAAGTAGACTTAAGTTTGGGTGAGATCACTCTGGTTGCAGCGTGGAGCATGGATTGTCAGGATGCATGCTGGCAGGCCAGCCAGCAAGCTATTTCAGGAGACATAGCATAGAAGGGCTGGATTGGGGTGGAAGTGGCAGGGACAGAGAGAGTGAATGAATGTAAAGATAATTACGAGACGGGGCTTCCCTGGTGGTACGGTGGTTAGGAATCCGCCTGCCAATGCAGGGGACATGGGTTCGAGCCCTGGTCCAGGAAGATCCCACATGCCTCGGAGCAGCTAAGCCTGTGCGCCATAACTACTGAGCCTGTGCTCTAGAGCCCGTGAGCCACAACGACTGAAGCCCACACGCCTAGAGCCTGTGCTCCGCAACAAGAGAAGCCACTGCAATGAGAAGCCAGCACACCACAACGAAGAGTAGCCCCCGCTTGCCGCAACTAGAAAACGTCCGCGAGCAGCAATGAAGACCCAGTGCAGCCAAAAATAAATAAATAAAATAAATCAATTTATATATAAAAAAAGATAATTATGAGGCAAAAATGATAGGATGGTGATGGGCAGAGAGGTGTTTCTCAGATTCTGGTGCACATAGGGGTACTGTTCAGTGAGCTAAGAGACCCCTGGAAGAAAACCAGGTTCACCAGGGAAGCTTATGTCTCTTTTTGGACTGTTGAGTGTGGTGCATCAAAGAAGTAGCTGGATATTTGGGTCTGGAGCTCAGAGGAAAGTCTAAAATGGCATATGCACATTTGGACTTATCTGCATGTATGTGGTGACATAACCACAGGCATAGAAGAGAAGATGCGGGCCTGGATTCCAACTTTAAGGACCAAGAACATTTATGCTAAGTAGAGGAGAAGTAAAAAAGAAGGAATGGCTAGAGGGAGAGAAGGAAATCGGGAGAGTGAGGTATCACTGAAGCTGAGAAAAGAGGGTATTTCAAAGAGCAGGAGTGGCCAAAAGAGTCAAAGTATATCCAGAGAAAAGGCCAGCAGTGAGATCTACTGGATATGCAGAATTCCATGGTTTGGTTATTTGACATTTGATCTTGGGAAAATAATAAGTGATAATGAACATAACAGTGGTTCCTAGAGGATAATGGTGACATGTGCTGTTGAAGTTATCCTCCCTTCCCGACCCCATGCCCATAGGGCCCCGAGAGGGAGGATAGCAGAGAAGAGGTAGTGAAGTACATGTCAAAGAACACTTTGGAGGAAGACATCAGGGTTTAAATTCTGACTCCACACTATGTGGCTTGAGTGGATTTCTTTACCTCACTAAGTTTAAGTTCCTTTATCTGTAAGGTGAACATAACTACTTTATAGGTAGTTGTGAGTATTAAAGATAAATGTGTCAAAAGCTTAGCAAGGTACTTGGCCTACAGTAAAGGTTAATAGATAACTGTTCATTCAATAAATGAATGATGGACTTCAAACAAGGGAATAATGTAGAGATGTGCATTTTAGCAGGATGACTATATATATGGCTTCATCACTGGAAGGCTGATAAGTACAAAGGATGCTCATTTCTGTTACCTTCCGAGGGGGTGCCAGTACTGTGCCGTAGTGCTCCGCCCTCTGCCCCAAGTAGTTTAACTGTCCAGTGAATGTCTTTGATGAGGATATAACAGCAATTTTATGAAACGTACAGATGATAAGATGATATGAACATGGAAGTGATAGTAAATAAAACCTGTGAAAATAAAGATTATAAACTATACAGAACAAATGGTCTGAATTGAATCAGACAAAAATTTAACAAACATATCTACTCTTGAGTTTAATAAACCCACTATACAAATTTAGGACAGTACACTTCATGTGGCTTTTTGTAAGACATTTAGGGTTTAAATGGGCAGTGAATTTGCTATAAGGCCATGGTGAGTGACAGCTGCCTAAAAAGCTGTGTGGACGCTACTGTAATCAACGTAATTCAACTTCTTTTTCCTGGACACCCATCTAAACTACATTTCCCAACCTCCCTAGTGATGGGTTTTTGCCAGTAGGACATGAGGAAAAGATGTGCTTCCCCTGTGGGCCAAGATAGTTAAGAGCACTAAGCCTTCTCCACAATTTCTCTTTTCCCTTTTCATCCAGTGGGGCCCTCTGAGGCCCTAGTGTTACTGAGTCCAAGCTCATAATGCTCACCACAAGACAGGCCAAGAAATTGAGAGACAAAGTGTTGGGGCAAGGAATAGCGACTTTATTTGGAAAGCCAGCAGACCGAGAAGATGGTGGACTAGTGTCCCAAAGAACCATCTCACCCGAGTTAGAATTCAGGCTTATTTTCTACTAAAAGGGGAGGGGGTGTTGCTGGTTTTTTCAGACTTCTTGGTGTAGGAATCCTTTGTTCTCGCAGCTGCCCACACGTCTGGTCACAGTGTTCCTGTAAACTTCCAACAAGAGAACAAGTGTTATTCTCTGTTTGTGCAACTTTTTATCTCTGTATACCTTGAAAGGTCAGAGCCTTGAGAATGGGCTTGAGAATAGGCTGTATATCTCAGACTCTAGGCAACATTCTTATACAAAGGTGCAGAGCCAGCATGACTAAGCACAGACAACAGAGCACAAGGGTTAGAGCTAAAGGAATAGATCCATGTATATGTATGGCTGAGTTGATTTGCTGTGCACCTGAAACTATTACAACATTGTTAATCAGCTATACACCAATATAAAAAAAAAAGTTAAAAAAAAAAATGAATAGATCCAATACGGAGTCAGGTTTGTTCTTTTCTGTTACACTAGGAGATGCCGAATTCTGGGTCCATGAAAGACTCTGTGGAGCAGAGCCCCTCCCCTGCCCTTGCCTTCTGACCTGTGACCTCATATCACCTGAAAAGTGAGCAAAAGAAAACCATTAAAGGGTTAAGCCATGGAGATTTTGGAATTGTTGCCACAATGACCGCCATTATTCCTGACTAAAAACAACAACAACCAAAAATAGAAACAAGATAAAACTGCTTCAGTCTTCAGTTATAATAATAGAAGTATGGCTTCTGGTCTAATGGGAAATGATATTCTGGAAGAAACTCATCCAGAAATGTACTAAATGACCAAGTTTTTGTAGTCTGTCTGCAGAGCTGTAAATCACATCTGTAGCATGATTTTTAGTTCTTGGCTTCACATGAGAGGATGTGAATATATTGGGAGAGTTCTTGGCATACTGTAGGCACTCAATAAATATCTGTCAAATGAATAAATACTGAAATGTATACAGTCTGTGACATCACCACAAGGAAAGATGGTGACCTGACTTCATGTCCTATTAAGGGTGGTTATGAGACAGGCTGGGACCTGGGACCTGGGACCCTTTGCTGCAGTGCTTGCCCCTGGACAAACATCTCCTCAAGCAACAGAATACAAAGAAACTATAAGAGACTAAAAATAACTGCGTGCTTGCACTGTTGGGGCAAATTATGAACAACAAGATACAAAAAGACCAAACACAACTGCCACCTCTGAGGAGCTGGGAACAAAAACAGGTTACTGGGAGCAAAACAGGGTCTGTTACCGACCTAGGTTCTTGGCCTCCTTAATCAATACAAACTGATGAGGCCAGACCAGAAATTCAGGCAAGGTTTTACTGGGGCTCCTGCTGCAGCAGGAGGGAAGGCAAACAAGTAACAGTCTCCTTTGCTCGCTCACTGCGGCGGGGTGGGCGGGGGGGGGGGGGGCGGAAATGAGTTGGTTCCTTATATGGGGCGAGGGTAGGGGTGGGTCCAGGGGTCAGGCTGGAGGGTTCGCTTAGGTGGTTTGCCCACCGCCTTGGTGGTGCTGTGTGCAGGGGGCATGTGCAGTACCCTGTTGCTCAAGGAGATGTTTGTCCAGGTGCAAGCACTGCAGCAAAGCAGCCCAGGTCCCAGTTCCCAACCTGTCTCAGTTAGAGGAGCTGGGATTGTTTAGCTGGGAGAAAAGGAGACAGGATGGGTATCACAAACTATTAAAAGTACTATTTTGTAGAAGAAGAATTAGATCAGCTCTCTGGGAGCCCACCAGGTGGAACGGGAATTATTATGTTGAAGTTAGAGTAAGACATTTCTGTTCATTGTATGGCAGTGAAACATGGAAGGCCCTCATCTTTCAGACATGTTCAGAGGAGAAATGCCCCTTACAGTGTTGGAAATGCTTCAGCAAAGAGTTAGTGACAATCAGTTGGGGGATTTTATGGAAGAAATTCAAGCATTGGATGGAATGCTGGATAAGATGCCCCTTAAGACCCCTTACAACCCTAAGATTCTATGCTTACGTGGTTCTGACTTAAACTTCCTCTAGAGCTAGAGTCAACAATGGCACTAAGACAGAGTCCTGTGGTGGGAGAGAAAAGTCCCTTCTCTCTTTTCAATAATAGTCACAGTTCTGTTCCTTACAGAGCAAGGATTATTAACACCTCCCAGTTGTCATCTCCTGGTTGCTAAAAGTGGCTCTGCTGATAATTTTCCATCAAGAAAACAATATTCACAAGGGGGCTTTGTTTTATAAGTGGTCCAGAACCACTGTAGAGATTTTTAACTGAAGCTCAGTTGATTTGATATCTATTGCTACATCAAGTTGAGTTGAGATGAGTGCCCACAAAATGCCAGGAGCTTTACAGATAACAGGCACCTTCAAGAAGGGTCATTCCAAGCTGTTAAGGTCAGGTCTACCACTGAAATCAGCGAAGCCCTGGAGCCCAGCTCTGTGCACACCGAGGCTTGTAGGAAAACACTTACCTCATCTTATGGGAGAGTTTCCATTCACCAAACAGAGGTACCAAGGCTGGTTTTCTGGAGAGGGATATTGTAAAGATAAAAGAGAACACTTGTGAAATTGCTTTGAGTACTTAGAAGAATAAAGAAAATCTTGGACAGTCAAGCCAAGATTTACACCAGCTATTCTTTTAGAAAACACTTGGAGTCTGAAGGATGGGCTTGTTTCTTTCATGGGCTCAGCATCATGCTTCCCAGCTAAGTCTTCAACTGCAAAGTTAATATGTTAGACCTAAAACATTTACAAGTCCCCTTATTGTCATGCTAATGAGTGAAAACCAGAGTTCGTTGCTAAAAAACAATTATTTGTCTGAGAGTGAGTTGGCTGAATGGCTGGTATTTAATAAAACCAATAAGGGCTAAAATTAGGAACTTAGTGGAAATTTCCATCTAGCACTATAGACGAAGAGATATAGAAGTGGGAGAAGAAAGCACGTGTCATAATATTTCTGTAAGAAAATATGCGAAGGTAAATGATGTAGTGTGCTGAAGTTTGATGAGAGTTTTCAGGAAATATTTAGATCATTTCCATGGGGCCCCTGACATTCCAAGGGAGCTGTTAATCCCTCTGAAACTTTGAATGCTATAATATGCTCTGCAAGTACTTTCTGAGTAAACACTGGGAACAAGTAAAGTGAATTTTAAAGCAAATTCTTCATTTTATTCACAGTTGTCGTGCATTCTATTTCAAATACCACTCTGGCAGGAAAAAGCTCTAATTTGAGAGAAACACCAGATAGTTCCACCTAATGTAATGAAATCAGCAGGACTTGAGGCTCTCCACAGTCTCTTCATTTGCTCTGCTGACAAAGGCTTTGCTTCCGTTTAGGAAACACATCTCCCCAGAATGTGTCAGGTTTTTCTCTGGGCGTGAGGGATACAGGAGATGTATGACACAGAGTCCCTGCCTCGGAGGAGCGCACAGTCTAGAGCTGCTGGGAGAAGTTTTATCCGGTGCCCTAATACTGGGCTTAGAATGAATCTGAGGCCAGATTAACCACGAACATCCTATGAACAGTTACTTAGCTTTAATTATCTATTTCTTGAATCTTTTTCTTTCTCCAAGATAGTGTCTTGGGCTGTGAATCCTATAGATTTTCATATAGCCCTTTCAGGCACAGAAGGAAAATACTTCAAGTCCAAGGGATGGGCCTTTCTTTATTCATGTTACCCAGTGGGGTGCTCTGCATCTTGGGCATATTTAATTAATTTTATGCCCACTGGCTGCTCTCTCCACACTTAAGAGCATTTGCAGCTGGTATGGATTGAATTCTGTTCCCTCAAAATTCATATGTTGAAGTCCTAACCCCTAGCACCTTAGAATATGACTGTATTTGGAGGTAAGGTGTTTAAAGAGCTAATTAAGGTTAAAAAGGTCATATAAGTGGGCCCTAATCCAGTATGACTTGTGTCCTTATAAGAAGAGGGAGAGATACCAGGGATGTACTCACTCAGAGTAAAGACCATGTGAGGACACAGTGAGAAGATACCATCTGCAAGCCAAGGAGAGATCTCAGGAGAAACCAACCCTGCCAACACCTTGCTCTTGGCCTCCTAGCCTCCAGAACTGTAAGGAAATAAATTTTTGTTGTTTAAGCCACCCAGTCTGTGATATTTTGCTATGGCAGCCTGAGCTAAGACAGCAGCTGTTTTTGATACTGTTTCATTTTTGGTAAAGTTGCCAAATCGAGCAGTTATTCCGAAATTCTCCTCCAGATTCTACAATGGCCCCTCTGAGTCCCAACCATTCTTTCGTGCCTCTGTGATCAAAATCCTTTAATATCTTTCCAGACTTGCCATAAGATTTGAAAAATTTCAAGGCTAAAGAAGAAAAAGCTCCATTTTTCTATTTGAACCCTGTAAATGTCAACTATAAGAAAAGGTTTGATCGTCACATTGTTCTCTTCCCAGGAGACAGGGATGGAGAACTTGGCTGAGATGTAATGCTGAGCCCTCTCAGTGATGTTCAAGTCTCAAAATGTACCACAGAAAGTACACAAGTGGGGGTAGTGGTCTGGCCCTGCCCATCTGCAGTGGGGCAGTAGTGGGTTAATTTCTTAAAATCCCAGGCATTGGAAATGTACCTGCAGGAACTTCATAAAGACAGGTATATTCCAAAGCGGAAACACTAATAGGAGTTCAAATTAAAGAAATGACACGAAATTGCATTTCTTAAGGAGGGAAATAACACTCCAGGAACATTACATGATTTAATTATGCCTGAAAGAGCTTTTTGAGCTAAAAATGCAGTAAAGTGAAATGTGTCGGGATACAAGTTTGAGAAAGCAGCCGTAAGAAAAGTCTTGAGACCAAAGTATGCAAGTCTGCAATCGCCCACAGCTGTGCTGAGGGCAAAGAGGATCCTCCATTAACATCTATTTTGCTTTTTCCAGGACAAAGACCTGGGAGGACAGAATAGTAATTTTGTGTATTGTTGAGGCCTAACCATCCCTAGTGGAAAGGAATACTGTGAGTCTTAAGATTGTTCAACTTAATAGCTCTCAAATATATTAATATATATTTTAACATATAGCATTAGAATTAATCCTTATTCTAGTTTTCTTAAAGACACATATAAAAGGTGACCACCATCAGAACCATCACATTGATGATATGGATGATATGGTAGCAAACACTTTCTGTCATTAACATGTGAGAGAATATATATATATATATGTATATATATGAAAATGAAAGATTATATATAATATATATGAAAGAATATATAATATACCTGAAAGATTATAATATAATATATGTGAAAGACTATATATATATATGTAAAATTGGTACATTCCATATACTCCAGTTACTTACTCTATTCTGACTATATTCTGAAAAAGTTACTTTTACTCTATTTACTTTTACTCTTACTATATTCTGAAAAAGTCCATGGGCATATTTACCTCCAAATGTTTTCCTAATAATGAACGAGCATTATGAATGGAATCTATGATTTAAGTAGATGCTTTAGCCATGTCTGCATCCTCAGGTTTCAGTTCGAAACTTTAAACAGAATACAAAATGGTCCACGTGGAATGGGATACAAAGTCTCCCTGACTGAACAGTTCCTGGTGTGGTGCAAATTTTGTTTTACGGTGCCAATTAGTGTCGGACTTGTCTTTTTGCCATGTGATGAATTAAAAATGCATGATTTGGATGCTGGAAAGCTAACCAGCTTCTGGATAGAATCCCCTGGACACTGCCATTCTTCCAGCTGATCTTTTTGCCCTCCCTGTGTTGGCAAGTACCAACTCTCTCGCCCACTGCTTACATCTTTCCCTAACAGATGGCTCTTTTTACTAGTCAAGATCCAATCTGGTGATTTACTTTAATATGCTTTGGCCTAAAGAATACCCATGACAGACAGCTAGCACAGCCTCCTGCAGCAAAATTTTTGCAAAGAAAAAGTTAAGTAGACACATGCTATCTAGACGGCGTTTCATTTTATGCACCCCATAAATCAGAATATTTGTCAACAACAATTAAAATGTAGTTTCCCTGGTAATAAACATTACAGGGAGGAACAAATCAAGTTTCATTTATTCTGTCAGAAAGCGAAGGCAAGCGCTTCATATTATTTTGTGGATAATCTCTGAGGAGTAAACTAAGCACAATTACATTCTTGATTTTAATTAAAACTCTGGGCACCTTTCAAGATCCGTTAGGGAGATGTCCTGGGTCTGCTTAGCTGAGGTCTGCACTGCGAAGTTAATTTGACACATAACATATTTTTCATGAGGTAACTGTCGCAGGAAACTGTTTGTCAGAGCAGCCTCTCCAGTGCCTGTGGGCCCCACGAAAAGTAATGACTTCTCCTGAAGCAGCAACTTCGCCAGGAAGTACATCTGCATAACAGTCCCTGAAGCCCTCACAATAATGTCATTAAGCTGGAAAAATCAAAGGAACAGGTGCCCAAAAGACGCTGTTAAAAATGTTTCGTTACTCATTGTACACAGAACACAATAGAATTGAGTCATGGAATAATTTCAAATCACAATAAAAGTGAAACCATTCCCAAATACCTGAAGGGTGGCAGAGATTATGAGCTGTGAGCTGCAGCCACAACTCCGGCAGGGCCCACGTTCCTGGTTCCTGCTTCAGGAGGAGGCCAGAGCCTCCACTATTAGCCGTTTGTTTTTATGTTGCTTGACCAGGGGTTGGCTTCTAGTCTGCCGATTTCTATTTGGCCTGTTTTTCTCTACGTCCTAACTACAAACCAGACCAGAATTTGGCCACACTATTCAATTTACAGTGATATATATTGTCTTGCTTTTCTGTGAGGTCACGGAACACCACATTTTGGCTTATTTCTGCAAAGTAATGAGCGGAAGTGCAATGAGGGTGCTGACTGGTGTGAGCCACGTTTGGGGGGGGGTGTGGATCGGGCTGTCAAGGGGAGAGGTCATGCCCATGGCTCCTCGTCCTGACCGCTACCATAACCCTCCTCCCCACCCATCCTAACCAGAATTTTCCCCACACTTGAGCCTGAAGAGTAGATGCTCCTCTGGGGCGTTTCTTAAAATCACAGCCAACCTGAGCTACTATTGGCCTTTGGAGACCATCTTGTCCAGCTGGTCTGTTAATTCACAGATGGTGAGGCTAAAGCAAAAAGAGGAATAACAGCCCTTCTGGGTCTCTCCAGCCACACATATTTATTGCCACCTTTGCCTCTGAAGGGCACTTGATTTATATTTCCATGCTGGAGCTTTTCACGTCCAAGCCTGTATTATTCCATTCCACACAAGTCTGTAAAACTTTGAAGTGGTTGACATTGATCAAGCATGTACTCTGTGCTAGGTGCTGGGTGATAAGAACTTGACATGATGGTGTCACTTTATTCTCATGGCACTCCTGTGAGACAAGGTCTGTTATGAAGCTTATCTCACAGTCAAGGAAACTGAGGCAGGGAGATGTTCTGCAACGTGCTTCAGGCCCCCCCGCCGCCACCCCAGCATATGAGTAGAAGAGCAGGGATTCAAATTTCGTTAGTCTGACTCTGGGTCCAGAGCTTGTACCCAACCTGTTTAGTGAAGAAATCACTGAACTTGGGGCTGACAGGGGCACAGAAATGGATACAGCTGTATCCTTCAAATAAACCCCCATTTCCTTAAAGTGGACGGAGTGTTTTTTTGCAATAAATAGTAATGGTATTTATTGTTAATTTTTTATTGAATAAATTTGACATGTAACATTGTGTAAGTTTGAGGTGTACAGTATGTTACTTTGATATATTTGTATATTGTAATATGATTGCTGATGTAGCAACGTTTATCACATAACATCATTTATATAGTGTAAACATTGTTGACTATATCCATTACACTGTGCATTAGATCTCTATGGCTTATTTACTACTCATTACAAAGTTGTAGCCTTAAACACCATCAATCTTGTCCCCTTATGGTAACCACCACTTTCTGCCTGTTTTTATAGGTTTGGCTCTTTTAGATTTCATATATAAGTGAAATCGTACAGTCTCTCTCTGTCTGACATATCTTGCTTCGCATAATGTGCTCAAGGTCCATCCACGTTGTTGCAAATGGCTGGATATCCTCCTTTCTCATGGCTGAATAATAGTTCAAGTAATGGTGTTTATTGTTAATAACTCAAAGTCTGACTACAATGAACATGTTAATAAGTGTACCAAGTATTGACCATTTAGTATATACCTGATTCTAAGTTCTTGATGTAAACCATCTCTAACATTCATAATAGTTTTCTGATGAAGTGAGGGTTATAAACCCTACTTTTCAGATGAGGGAATGGAAATTCAGTTAGTTTAAGCAGGTTGCCCAAAGTTCCACAACTACTAAATGGCAAAACCAGTACTGCCCATGCCATGCTGAAGTCAATGTTACATGCTGAACTGTTTGTGTGGTTAAAGCTTAGAGAGGATTTGAGGGCTAGTGGGCTAGTGCTGGGCTATGAACTGGAAGGGCAGGACCCTGCGTTATCACAGTTCTGAGGGTAAGAGGTCCCTCCTCTCAAGAAGAACGAGGCAGCATCTCACTCATTCCTGTACTGCCAGTACACTCCTCACACAGGTTCCAGAGAGGAGAAGCTCAGTAGTCATCTGTTGAGTAAGAAAAGGAACTGGACCACACGCTGGCAGCCCAGTGCTTGTTCCATCACCCCAAACCTTAGAGTTGGCCCCTCACTACTAACCTTACCCCTCACTTTTCTGCCAACATGCCAACAAGGACTTTTCCCCTAACATTCCCAAGTTTCTACAGTTTACTTATATCACTATTTATCCAAGACTTATTTTAAAATTGTGGTCTTCTTTTGTAAATGTAGAAAGCCCCAGTAAAGCTGGCACTTATTTTCTGAGTTGGTATTGAGCAGGGAAAAGAAAATAAACACACAAAAACAAAGCCCAGTTAGACAGGTCCAATTCAGGCTACAAGTACTAGTCACTGCCATACATTTTAGGTGTTTCCCTGAGTAACTTCTCTCTGGAGATATTAATCATCAGAGAACATGGGGCAGGATATCAAGATGGGAAGGTAAAAAAAAAAGAGTAAATCTTAAATGTTATCACTACACACACACACACACACACAATGGTAGTTATGTGAGAGGAGAGGAGAGGAGAGGATGGAGGTGTTAACCTCACTGTGCTAAACATTTTGCAGTATATATGTGTATCCAATCACCATGTGTACACCTTAACCTTACATATGTTATATGACAATATCTCAATAAAGCTGGAAAAATGTACCATAATGAATGTATCCTTCCACCTTTTGAAAAACATTTAGGTTCTTTGTTAGTATCTATGTGTTTGTTTTATTATGATTAAAAAGCAGCAAGGAACATCCTGTACACATGACTTTGCAAATTTATGTGAGTTTATCTATGAAATAAATTCATACAAGAAAAAAAAAAAAGGGTAGGTACGTGAAACCCCAGGTATTAATACACAAGAATTTCCTTTAACTTGCCATATTCCTCAAATTACCCAATCCTTAGTGAGTAGCAAATGGAAGGAAATGCACGTGGCCAGTGGAAGGAAAGTTGTACAGGACATTATCTAAGCTGGGATTCTGGATTATTCAGCAACTTCTGGCACTGTTGCAAAGTCCTTTCTTCCTTTTGCGGAGGGGTCCTTCTTTTTTCCTTTGGTCTTACTCCAGGATATCAAATGGCTTGAAAGAGTTAATGCAATTCCCCATCAATCTCGCTCTCTAGGCTCAGTTTTCTCATTTGTAAAATGGGTTGCTATGGTCTGACTGTTTGTGTCCTCCCCAAATTAATAATGTTGAAATCTTAATGGCCAGTGTGATGGTATTAGGAGGTGAAGCCTCTGGGAGGTGCTTAGACCATGAGGGTGGAACCCTCGTGAATGGGATTAGTGCCCTTATTACAGAGGCCCCACAGAGTTCCCTAGCCACTTGCACCATGTGAGGGCACAGTGAAAAGATAACCCTCTAGGAGGCAGGCTTTCACCAAACACTAAATCTGCCTGTGCCTTGATCTTGAACTTCCAACCTCCAGAACTGTGAGAAACAAATTTCTGTTGTTTATAAGCCACCTAGTCGCTGTGGTTTTTCTTTATAGCAGTCTGAACAGACTAAGACATGAGCACAGCAAATTCTACCTTCCCTGTAAGAATTAAATACAACATTCATAATAATAGTAGCTCACTTTACTATTCTAACATATATTTACATCTATCTATATTGATGTCTTTCTATACCTCTCTCTCTCTCTCTCTCTCTTTCTCTCTTTCTCTGTAATCATTTAATCCTTATAACAACCCATGTGAGATAGAAATCATTTTCTCTCTAACAGAAGGAAACCCAGTTCAGTAACTTCCCAAGATCATGCACGGGGCAGATCTGCGAACCCCAGTGGGGCTGACCATCTCTGGAACTCGTAAGGCTTTTTGAGGTCTGGCACAGTGCTAGGCACAGAGTGGCACCTGCAAACGTACCTTGACTCTGAATTTGGATGCCAATGCTTTTCGCTGCAAAGTCAGATCTCAAAAATCAAGAGGTATGTAAGAAGAGCATGTAATTAGGAGTGTAAGTTGTGGATTTTTATTCTCCTGCTTGGTGTATGGCTACCTGTCATAGTGTTAAAAATAGCGGTGGGCAGCATGTCTACCCCTGCTCAATCTCTGCTGGCATTCCATGACTTCTTATCTGATGAAATAATGTCCCATACTGGCACGTGAATAAGCCCAGTGTGGTTTTTTTTTAGGGCAGAGTGTATAAAATGGAGAAAAACAGTCCGGACTGACATGGTGCGCCAGACGGCCATTATGGATGGTCCCATTGTCTTCAATACAGCACTTGGTTAGACTTGAAAAATTCCCTAGTTTCCTGCTACATGCAATTCAGGTTTGCCATTTAGCCTCTGCAATGTTAATCCATATAGCCACAGGATATCTTCAGTCACAGAGTACAGATCTCTGGGCTAGAAGGTCAAAAACCACATCACCATCACTCTAGATCCCTCCTCCAGCATCCCTCCCCACCACTGCTAGCTCCTTGGCCCTCATCACTTCAAATCCCCTGAAGAAATGGAACATGCAGTCATTCAAAAAAATATGTATCATTGCAAAGGTCAAAGCAGTAAACTCCAATTCAACAGAATCTAAGAAGGATTACAATACTGATCCCCCTGCTCGGTGACGAACGTCATCTTTGGAGGAGAAAAAAAGCAGTGAGCCATCAATCCGGTCTAGTAGAGAGGGCAGGAGGACTTGTGAACTTAACTATGCTGGTCCCAGGAGGACTCAGGGAAATCTCCCAAGGACATGCTGTGAACAGATATGGCAGTGGCTCCAGCAGAGTGTTTTGTCTCAGTCCATTGTTAACACAGAGCCTGGCAGTAGTTAATGAGCCCCTTTTGAAATGACTTCTTTGCATTGTGGAAAGAAGTTCACTGTGGATGGAATGCCATCTCCATTTCTGAACAGAGATGAAAAAGTACTGCTGCATAATCGTGAGTTGTGAAGGATGGAAGAACTGAAAGTTAAGCAGAGATTCTATTGCCCTCAGTGGATGTGGGTTGAAATTTAAAAATAATCAAGCTAACCATCATGGCTTTTCTTAAGGGGCAGGTTGATTATTCTTCCTTTTTTTTTTTGGTAAGTAGACGAGGCGATACTTTAAATAATACCTTGTGTATATCTGAGAGTGCCCCCTTTATCCTTGTAAGAAGCGAAGAGAAGTTTATTAGAAAAGAAGTCATGAAAAGAATAAAGTATGACTACACTTTCATGAAGAACTGCAAATTCATATTAAGTTTGAGGTGTGAGGCAAGCCTAATATAATGTTAGGTTCAGAGCTCATGCAAAATGAGGGTGGCATGTGAAGCTCAGAAACAAGAAAATGTGGGGATGATGGACTGAAGGGGAAATTCTTTGTATCTGCTAATTTTCACAGTCTGAAGCTCGAAAGAAAATCGGGGTGTGCAAGGAAGATGTGTCAAAAGTTTTAGCCAAGAAGAGAACGTTCTAAGCAGACCGATTTATAATGCTTTGGGTGGATCAGAACTCATTATTCAGGTTCTTGCCACTAGCAGCAGCTCCGTGTGGGAACTTGTTAGATATACAGAGTCTCAGGCCTACTCATTGAATCAAGAGTGTGAATTTTTAACAAAGCCTCCAGTGACCTGAATGCATGTGAAAGTCTGAGAAGTACTGATACAGTCCAGTACTTTACACCGGTACTTTGAGTTATTAAGTTTCTCACCTTTTCCTCCCACCACTTATTTACCGAATCGACCACACAGTAAAATTGCAGAGATCTAAGACCCATATTATCTGGCAAATATTTTTCTCCGAAAGAAGGAAGTTCAGAGGCTGAAGCTATCTAATGAAACTTTCCCTTGACCTTCGCCCGAAGATTTTACCCCACGTGTCAGCAAGTCTAGTCATAAATAGAAGTCGCATTGTCAAAACACAGAGGCCATGCCAAGTGGCAGCAGTGGCATCCACTGAACTCTGTTAATTGTACAAAAGGCTAGTTAGGTTCATTGTGACAGGCTAACAGCTATGCAGGGAGAATGTTCCTTGGGAGTGTGTATCTTTCCAATTAACAAAATATAATTAAAATTTGAACTATTAAATGAACTGTCAAGAACACAATTATTTCCACCCCTCTCCATTTCTTCTTAAAGAAAAGTTGGGCTACATTAAAGGTGAAATTCAGATATCAGATCTATATGGTTTTTCTGCCTTGGAATTTTTCCAATAAAAGGGGTTTTCCAAGGTCCTGTCTCCTATAATAAGCAGCGTTTCTGAATCCTGAGATTGTTATAAGCATATGGAGAGTGTGGTCTACCTGTGGTGAATTGCTGAGGGCAAATTTTTGTTAAGAGTCTCCAGTTTGCTTACTGGAGTTGATTTTTTTTTTTTTTTTTTGGAGTTGATTTTTAAAAAATGTATTATTCCAGATTCTCTTGCTCAGCTGATAGGAAAAATGATGGAATAAACCATACTGCCACCAACATGATGTCAGGTAAAGCTCTTAGTTATTGTGGATTTTTTTGTTCCTAATGTTTAGAAACTTGAGTGTTTTGTCTCTGATTAAAAAAAAAATCTGGCTCAGGCTAAAGTTAAGGAAAGCGAAAGATGAATAAATGAAGAATAGAGAAAGGTGAAAAAAGTTGCTAAGAGGAAAGTTAACTTATCTAAATACTTGGGATAGTTTTTAAAATTCATTTATTTTTCAAATATTTATTGAGGGTCCTTTATTCTAGATACTCTGCTAGGCATTGAGGATACATAAAAGTAATACATAACATTGTGGTACATGACTCTTTTTGAATTATGGTTTTCTCAGGGTATATGCCCAGTAGTGGGATTGCTGGGTCATATGGTAGTTCTATTTTTAGTTTTTTGAGGAACCTGCATACTGTTCTCCATAATGGCTGTATCAATTTACATTCCCACCAACAGTGCAAGAGGGTTCCCTTTTCTTCACACCCTCTCCAGCATTTATTGTTTGTAGAGTTTTTGATGATGGCCATTCTGACCGGTGTGAGGTGATACCTCATTTGATTTGCATTTCTCTAATGATTAGTGATGTTGAGCATCCTTTCATGTGTTTGTTGGCAATCTGTATATCATCTTTGTAAAGCAATTATACTCCAATAAAGATGTTAAAAAAAAAGTAATACATAAAAAATAATGTCCCTGCCCTCATGGAGGTAATAGTCTAGTGAGTGGTGATGGGAACCAATCAGTAAAATATATATTGAGTTCTTGCTCTGTGTTCTGCACTTTTTGTGTACTTTTTGACTAGGTACTCTGGGGAATACCAGAGAAATATGATACAGTAAAGCCTCTTAAGAGACATTCAGATCACCTGGAACTTGTGTCATTTCCCTTTTTCCCCTTTTTGCTCCTCAGCATCCATTACCCTTTTTTCTAGTAACAGCACCCTCTTTTTTTTTAAATCTACAATTTACCCTTTGGGTACCATATGGACAGATTGTAAATTGAGGCTCCCTGATTTCCCTTATAAAGAGTGGGCACAGGCACAAGCACAGCCAATTGAATGTTTTCTCTTTGGAATTTCAGTCCTGAGCAAAATTGCAAAGAGCTGAATTACTGACTCATCCTCAGTGATGGTAGCTTGAAGAGCTAGCTCTCAGGTTGCTGGACCTACACTATCAGAGCTTCCCTGGTTTCTGGCCTTTCCAAGCTAAGTCCTTTATCTCTGGGGTCCTCCATATATTTAAAATAAAATCCTTTTTGCTTAAATTAGCAGAGTTGGTTTCTGTTTCTTGCAATCAAAGAACCTTATCTGATGAAGTTAGTACCGGAAATGGGAAATGGATTATGAGTGGCAAGGAAAAGTGCGCTACAAGTATAGTCACAGCCCTCAAGGAGAATACAGATCATCTAGAGCTTCCATGGTGTGTTCTGGAGCTTTTGGTTTGCCAGAATTAGCTCTACAAGTACTAGTATTAAAACCCTGATCTTACCTTCTTACTTCCACAGGCAATTTCTATAGGATTTTAGATTTCAATGAACTTGAAGGGAAAGAGAAGAAGAAAAAGAGCAAGAGAGGGGAGATGGGTCGGGGGGTGGCGAGGAGAGAGAGAGAGAGGAGAGAATTTTGTTATGTGTCTTAATTTTTATTTTTGGTTCTGAAATTATTTTGTGAAGATTTGTAGAAAGAGGCTCCCTCTGGCACAATACCACAATACATCTTGTCAACTGTGAAGAGCATTTTTAGAAGAATGAAAAATGCCTCCCCCCACCCCCCAATTCATAGCCTGTAGCTTCTGGATGATGGCTCACCTGTGAGAGACTTGAAAAATAGAATTAGTTTCAAGACTCTTTAGCCAGTAAATAACATTTCATACAGAGGGATTTCAGTCACCCAGAGGCATCTGTCTTGATAACTCTATTTGTAGATAGTAAAATTATCAGTGTTTATCAGGGGGTGAAATATTGGCAGGTCCATTCTGTATCTTACTATCTGAAAAAACTTCTATTTTTCAAGCAGAAATGTCTGACAAGCAAATCACATAATGACATATATCAGGATCTCACTGTACAATCTCTGCTTCTAGACAATTTAAATCAGAATTGAGCAGGGAAAACTAGATGCTGATAAGCATATTAGCCAGTGTTTTTAAACAGTGAGCTTGACCTCCTCTCTCTAAAGATGCATAGCCCTTAAAGCACAATTAGACAGGAACATTGCCCAAAGCCACTACGTTGCTTCATGTGTGTATACCTTTGTATTCTGCACTGTTGGAGATACTCTTCTTAGCCTGGTTACCTTCTCTTGATATGCTTCTTTCTGTTTCTCTTGTCTTCCATGGAAATAAAGGACAGTTGCCTCAAAGGCCTGATGTTCCTTTTTATGTAGCTGAGTGTCTTATCTGGGGAATGTCATGCTTGAGGCCCCCTGATCCTCACTTCTTTACCTACAGAAGTTACCTGTTAGGGCTCAGACCATGCAAGGGTTAACTCAGCATGGTAACCGCTAATTTTAGCTTTTCTCAAAAAAGTAGCTTTTGGCACTGTCTTCATCTGTTCAGGCTGCTATACCACGATACTATAGACGAGGTGGCTTATAAACAATAAAAATTTATTTCTCACAGTTCTGGAGGCTGGGAAGTCCAAGATTAAGGCACTGGCAGATCTGGTGTCTGGTGAGAGCCAGCTTCCTCATAGAGGGCAGTCTTTTCTCTGTGTCCTCACGTGGCATAAGGGGTGAGGGAGCTCTCTGAGGGTCTCTTTATAATGGCACTAATCGCATTGATGAGGGATCCATCCTCATAACTTAATCACTTCTCAAAGGCCCCACCTCTTAATACCATCAAATGGGGGTTAGGATTTCAACAAATGAATTTGGGGAGGCAGGGAGACACATTCAGTCCATAAAATGCACTATAGAAACACTAATAGTTTCTCTTGGTAGAGTTATATAGGAAAAGTGACATGAATGATCAGGAAAACAGGGTAACAAGAGACTTTTTATATTTTGGGTGGCAGGGAAGAGGACTCATCCTTTGGGAGATGTAAGAATGGTTTTAGGTGTAGGGATAATTTAGACGTCATATCCTTGAGGGGAGGGGATGGATTTAGGTGCCCTTATGCCAACTTATGCCCTAACAGTTGGGAATTATGTGGACTGAAAAGATGTCCACTAGAATTACAATCTTGGAGCACTGAGGAAATGAGACCACAGAACCTGGACATGGCATAACCAGAGTGAACATGAGCTCAGGGACTGTGGGGCTGTGTAGGGATGAGCTTTAATTTTGACACCATATGATGGTGAGGAGCAGTGATGGTGGTGATCTGCAGAATTCTCTGTGCACCTGGAAAAGGAAGAGAAGGGATTTACCTTTGGAAGCTCCCAGGAGTTCTTGGATAATTGGCAGGGACACAGGATAATATTGGACTTCCTGCTTCTATGGCAGGTGGGAACTTAACTGATTATTGGCAACAATGAAAGAGATGTGACTTTACTTGTACTGGTATTTTTTGGAGCATATCTTATCAGTACATTTAATAGTTAGCAATTATATTTCAACGAGTAACTTACATGTTCTCACAAGTAGGTAAAAATGTTTTATATCTTGATAACAATTATACTATAATTCATATATATTTTAAGTACAGTCATCCCTTGGTATATGCAGGAGATTGGTTCCAAAAGCCCCCAGGGATACCAAAACTGGAGACTGCTCAAGTCCCATAGTCAGCTCTCCATACCTGTGGTTCTACATCCACAGATTCGACTGAATGCTAATCGTATAGTACTGTGCGTATTTATTGAAAAAAACCCTCATATAAGTGTACCCTCATTGTTCAAGCCCATGTTGTTCAAGGGTCAACTGTATTTGATAAAACAATATGTAGTACCTAATATGTAATGATAAAGCTATGACTATGTAGTCAGTTTAGAATTGGATTCTGTCCTTTCACTAGTCTTCTTGGTGATTAACACAGTTTTGCTAAGAGAAGAAATTCAACCTTGGCTAAATTGAAGCCTTTGCAAGCACCATATTCTTACCAACTATATATCATTGACTGGTTGAGTCATTTATTCATTCATTGATTAAATATTTATTCAGCATCTAGCATATATCAAGCACAATATAGGATGCTGGAGTTTCAAATGTAGAGATGACATGATGTCTTTTCATAAAGAATTTACAGATTATTAGGATGGAGAGCCACATGAATAGAAATTACATTCCCTTGTAGTCAGTGCTTCATTAGAGGTGTGTTCAACATGCTAAGGAAGGAAACAGGCTCTAGAAGCTCTGGATATTGTGGAAAAGACTTCACAGGGGAGGTGAAATTTCAGCTTAGCGTCTTCCAAGATGAGGAGTCATTTACCAGGTGAATGAAGAAAAGGGCAGGTCATACCAAAGGAGAAAGATAGTGGGTATAAAATAACTGAAAAGCAAAAGCTATAACCAGTGGAGTGTGTTGCTGATGCAGCTAAGAGATTGTGTCTATGGGGGTAATGGCAGAAAAACACTTTGAGGCAGCGCTCAGCACAGAAGGGTCTATTGCCACGGAGTCTGAGTCAGCAACAAAACTTCTAACTCAGGAGAGACTAGAAGATGTTGCTCTGCATTTGTAGCAGGCATAGTTTTCAGAGTAAGCAGTAAAGGAAAGATGTATTTCCAGAAGTTCCCAAATGTGCAAAGATCTGTAGAGTTACTAACAGCAGTAGACCTGGCTATGGGTAGTTCAATAAACAGTACTTATAGGTGTTACCTAAGAGAGGCATCTGAAGCGGAAGAATACAACTAACGGTTGTGGTTAAGATTCTGGTGCCATAATGGACAGAACTGGTAAGCGACATACATATTATATGTATTGTATACATATTATATACATCACATAAACTCATAGCAAGAGATTTTTGGGACTATTAAGAATTTTAGCGCTGTCGAAGGGTTAGCAGTGAGGGAGAGGTATGGAAAATAATGGGTTGTATGCAATGCTTAGAAATCTAAACTTTATTTTGTATTTTGTTATTTGCCAAACAGTGCTCAGTGTCTGTGAGTTGTTTGTATTGATTAGGATTGCATTCAGCTACAAGTAACGGAACATCCAAAACAGAGTAGCTTAAATGATAAAGGAGTTTAATTTTCTTACGGGAAGTCCAGGGTTGGTTCATGGGTTAATGACGTCATTAGGGAAACACGCTTCTCCCATGTTCCTGCTCTTCCCTAGATAGTGCCATTCCTCAGGAAGAGAAGACGGGAAACAGGTAATAGGAAGGGCTCTCCATGGCTTCTGTCTATATCCCACTGATCAGAACTGTCACTCAGGCACCCTGGCAGCCAGGAAGTTTAGGAAATGAGTTTTTTTTTTTATTATTTTAACTTCTGTAATAGAAGAATATAGAGAATTAAGGTGTTGGCATGGTTAACGAGTGAGCCAACCTACAATATCAGACTCAGTTTCTCATGAAAAAAGTCTCAAATCAAATATGTTGGGAAATGCTTACTTCCTCTTGGAGACTCATCATACAGGGTAGGGTATCACAAACTCTAAGAAGTCCTGCAACAAAGAAACCTGTTTAAATGCGTTTAAGACAATATTACCCCAAATTATTTCACCATAGGACACTTTCTCAATGAAACATCTTCTAACAATGTAATTTGAGAGTCATTAAAGATTTTTATGAGAGTGACCTAAAATGTGTGAAAGATGAAATTGAAGATGGTAAAGAATGTTGACAGGGAGATTATTGGAAGCAACTTCAGTGGTTCAAGCAAGGGATAATTAGACTTGCTATTGCCATGGCAATTGAGACCAAGGGGAAGAGAAAAATTCAAGTGGATTCAATGGATTAATATTCATGAGGGAAAATAAAAAGAAATTGGTGAAGATTGGAGAGTGAATAAACAAAAAAAGAGCTTGGTGAATCAAGAGGGACCAGAGTTTTTAACTTGAGCAACCAAGAGGATTTCAGTGTCATTAAATGATATAAGGAAAACAACAGGAGAAGTAGGTTTTAGAGACAAAGTAAAAAGTTTAATTTTGACTGTTGAATTTGGGAAAACTCGTCAAATATAATTGACATTAATATTACTATATAGCAAGCTAATTGAATCTTCTATCAAAATAATTTTATTTATGGACTGGAGGAGTATTAATCTAATTCAGCGTTCTTCTAGGAAAGGAATATGATTAACCATTTTAATATTCATTTATCCTTTTATTTATATGTGCTTAATTGGAGGAGAATTTATTAAGGTTGTGCCATATACTAGGTGCTGTTAGGAGATGGACAAGAGGTTTCTCATCTATAATGGGTATAAAACATGAACACAACACAAGGCATAAAGAGCTCTGAGTCAGCAAGGTATAAAAGGGATATAGAGGAGGAAAAATAGCCAGCTTGGTATTTGAGCTGAGTATTCTTGTAAAGGCAATATTTCAACAGGCTAGAATGGAGGAAGGAAGGGTACTCAGAGACCTATTTTCCTAATTTTTTTTTCTCTTGGTAAATGTTAATGTTAAATCTTCCTAAATGTAAGTAGTTAATATTCTTCCTTAGAATGTTAAGCTCCAGTAGAATGGACATGTTATATGTTTTGTTTACTGTTGTATCACTACCACCTAGAAAAGTACCTGGAACATAGTAGATGCCCCCCAAATTTTTGTTGAAAGAGTAAATGAATTAATGAATGGACAAAATGCCTGCCCTTGGTCTCTTTTTACTGCACTTTGTCACATATCCATAATGTCCTTTTGGGAGACATGTGTAGGTCTCCTTTTCTCTCTAATAAAGGTGAAAGAATATGCAGAATCAAAGAATATGGAGTGGGAATTTTTACTAGTCCTTGTCAATGGATTTCTAGGGAAATTTTAGTTTTGATTCTTCCTTTTCATTTTTACATGAAGAGTAAGACACTACCATGTCTGTCTTGTCCATTGCTGCATTGCCAGCACCTAGCACCATGTTTGGACCTCAAATAACTGTTGAATGAATAAATGGCTGAGTGAATGAATGAGTGAGTGAATAAAATAATAAATCAATAAATAGAAAAGGATCACTCTACCTTTCAGTTCAGAATGCAGTATTTAAAATCTTCCTGCTGACCAATTCAATACCCCAGTCCATTCCCCTTAGCAATATTAAACTAGCCGTGGAAAGTGATTTTTTAATTTCCAAAAGTTGGAAAAACTCATCAGAAACCTGTCAGAAGCATTATCTAGTGTCAAATTTGAAATGTGGGAAGCAGCTGTAGAATGCACATATCCTCATAATACATGCTAATGAATTTGGTTTACTCAAAAGAGGCGAGTTGACTCCAACAATTGGACCAAATGTCTAACTCCTTTTTATTGCTCTGTTTCTTCACTGTTACAGTGTAACCCATGGACTCTTTGTACCACTCAAGAAAGAACCATGTTACTAAGTTTTACAACAATCTTATTCTGTGTGGAAAACATGTGGGAAAAAATAGAGATTATTACTTCTCTATACGTATTTACAGCCTCGAGCTGTCAGGGTTTTGTTCTTTTTTTGTTATTGTGCTCCTTGGAAATTCTAAGTACTAGTCCTTGGTCTGGGTTGAGGACAAGAGCATTGAATATGCCATGGTCATATATTCTCTGCCACAAATACACTCCAGAGAAGACTGAGAGACAATTACTAAACTTAGTGAGGCTAAATCGGTTTTTTTTGTTCAAAATAAAAACAGCTTTTAAATTTTTTAGGTTAAATATAATTTATACTTATTATACAAATTTTGAGCAACACAGAAAAGCAAAAGTAAGATAGGTCAGCTGGCTTACATCTAACACTCAGGCCAAATTACAAATTACTTACAAATGAGTGTGAGAGGGCCCATTTCTCCGTATCTTTGACCACACCGAGCAGTGTCAGACTTAAAGTCTTTGCTCAGGTGATGGATTAAATCATTCTTGACAGCATGAGAAAGCCATCGACTGCAAAAATACTGAAAAGTATAGAATTTGGTGGTAACATGGCTTAATGACGTAGGGTCTATGCTTCTTCAGTTTTCTAAAACAGGCTTGACATCAATAATCTCTCCTACTGGATGCATTAATAATAATAGTAGCTAATATTTATTGAGCATTTGTTATCTACTTCTAAGTGTCTGGGGAACAGTGAACTATTATTATAATATACATTTTACAAGTGAAGAACCTGAGGCATAGAAAGGTAGAGTACCTTGCCCAAAGTCACATAGCTGGGAAACTTACCTACATTTTTCATTTCAGTGTCCTATTTTTGATTCAAAAATATGCTTATCATGCATGTTTAATAGCTAACATATAGACAGGAGATGGAGAATATGCCTTTTGTGTGTTGGGAAAGAGGGAAATATAACTATATAATTATACTGACAGAAGAATAACCCCAAATCACTAAGAGAGTAATAGGGAAAGTCAGGAGAGGTGGTATCGCCTAGAACATGTGTATAGGTGTATTGGTTTTCCATCGTTGCTGTAACAGACTATCACAGGCTTGAAACAACACAAATTATCATCTTTCCAGTTCTGTTGGTTAGAAGTCTGACATGGGTTTTACTGGCTAAAATCAAAGTTTTGGCAGCGTTGTGTTTCCTTCTGGAGGCTTGAGGGGAGAATCTGTTTCCTTACTTTTTGCAGCTTCTAGAGGCTGCCTGCCTTCCTTGGCTCATGTCCCCCTTTCTTCATTGTCAAAGCCAGCAATGGTGCATCCAGTCCTTCTACATCAATCGCATCACTCTCACCTCCCTTTCTGCCTCCTTCTTCTATGTTGAAGGAACTTTGTGATTGCATTGGGCCCACCTGCATTATCTAGGATGAGATGCCTACTTTAAAATCATCTTACTAGCAACTGTAACTTCATCTGTAACATAGTCACAGGAATAGGATGTGGATATCTTTGAGGGGCAGTAATTCTGCTTACCACAATAGGCTCCAGATTACCCTTTCCTTCCTTCCTTCCTTCCTTCCTTCCTTCCTTCCTTCCTTCCTTCCTCCCTCCCTCCCTCACCCTCTCCCTCCCTCCCTTCCTTCCCTTCCTCCCTTCCTTCCTTCCTTCTCTCTTCTTTCATTAATTAAACCAATACTTATGCATTCCTCTATGGTTGAATCATGATTCTAGGTTCTGGGTATACAGCAGAGAGCTTGACCAATCAAGTCCTTGCTCTCATGGAGCTTACATTTGAAGGAAATGAAAGATAAAGGCATGAATACCCCTGCGACAAAATGTCGGGTAGTAGAAAGCATCCCAAAAAGAAGGAGAATAAGGAGAGACAATAAAGAGTAATGGGGGGCAGGGAATATGGGGTGATTTTTGAGAGTGGTAGGGAAAGCTGACTGTTGAGCAAAAGCCTACATGAAACGAGTGATCTAAGAGAGGAGCATTCCAGGCAGAAAGAATGGCAAGTGCAAAGGTCATGATGTGAGGAGGACTGGCATTTTTGAGAAAGAGCAATATGGTCAGTGTGTCTAGGATGAAACGAATGGCACAGAACTTTGTAGAGATGAGGACAGCAAGGGGGCAGCAGTCAGGCCCTCTAGTGCCTTGTAGGCCATGGAGCCGATTGTGGGAGGTACAGAGGTTTTGATCAAAGGAATGGCTGTGAACTGATTTGCATTTTGAAAAGATCATTCTGTCTAGTGTATGGTTAAATGCCTTCGAGAAGGTAAAAATGGAAGCAGGGAGACCAGTCAAAACACTCCTGCAATAATCTAACAAAAGGTTATGATGCCTTGGACTCTGGTGGTGAGTAATGGAGCTGGTAGGATATCAGGCTCAGGACAGGGCTTGCTGTGGGTTGTAGTGGGGGACAGAGGAAAGAGGGACCAAGAGTGGCCTTATGTTTTCAGCTTGAGCAATGAGATAAATGTGTCTGCATTCTGACATAGAGATGGGAAAAGCTAGGCAGGAACAGATTCTGGGGAGTGATGAAATTATAAGAAATTTTGGACATGTTGGAGTTGTCTATTAGAGATCTAAGTGGAGATGTTCTGAAGACAGCTGGATACCTGAGACTGGAATTTTAGGAAGAGGTTAGGCCTAGAGATATAAATTCGGAAGTAATCAGCTTATGGATGGTTTATGCTTGGAGACTGGGTGTGAGTACTGGACATTGGGAGAGTGAATTTCTTGCTGAGTGATGCTGAGGTACCTCTGAGCTTTGGGGTCATTTAAGGTAATACATGTTAGCACAGTTGTGTGTTTTCCTCTAGCCACATGCACTTGGGTAGTGAAAGAGGAGGTTGGAAGATGACTGCAACAAAGACTTAGGAGCTCTGATTGGAATTCCAGTTCTTTATTTCCATGTTATAGCCTGCAGCTTTTCTCAGCTCTGTTTTTTCTGACAATGGGGAGAATAGCAACACCCATTTTTAGGGACTGCTGTGAGGATGAAGGATGCAAAGGGCTTAGCCCAGCGTCTTGAGCAGAATGAGCTAAATGGTTGGCAGCTGGGATCACAATGATGATATTTATCATCATCACCGTCATCGGGATGATTAACACTGCGTCAGAATGTCCCAAAGAATTGAACTTATTGTTTAAACTTATTTTATTTTATTTTTAAAATAAATTTTATTTATTTATTTATTTATTTATTTATTTTGGCTATGTTGAGTCTTCATTGCTGCGTGCGGGCTTTCTCTAGTTGCAGCGAGCGGGGGCTACTCTTCATTGCAGTGTGCAGGCTTCTCATTGCAGTGGCTTCTCTTTGTTGTGGAGCACGGGCTCTAGGCACGCGGGCTTCAGTAGTTGTGGCACGCAGGCTCAGTAGCTGTGGCTCGCAGTCTCTAGAGCACAGGCTCAGTAGTTGTGGCGCATGGGCTTAGTTGCTCTGCAGCATGTGAGATCTTCCTGGACCAGGGCTCGAACCCGTGTCCCCTGCATTGGCAGGCAGATTCTTAACCACTGGCGCCACCAGGGAAGTCCCTGAACTTATTGTTAAAGAATAACGTGTTGGGAATATGTCTCTAAAAGTGACAAACAGTAATGTGAAGTGAGTAATTTGGCTTCATATTGATAGTAAATTACTCACGAAATAATATTTTTTAAACATTGAGATGACCTCACTCTACTTTCCTGTACTTTAACCAATTCTTTGTATTTTGTAGCTAGTTCCAGTGAATCCTAGTGATTTCTACCCTCTCCCCATCTTCTCTGTTTATTTCTAGGTGCTTTTAGTTATACTCAGTGTCCCTTTCTCTAGAACACTTTTAGATCTCCCATATGACTCCTCATTCTGAAGCAGTTTATGTAGGATATATATGTATATCCAGCTCTCATAGAAGACACCCTGAAGAAATGAGATAATCAAGGGTCAAGAGTTGCCATAGACTAAATGTTTGTTTCCTCCCAAATTCATGTGTTAAAACCTAATCCCCAATGTGATGGTACTAGGAAGTGAAGGCCTTTAGGAGGGTATTAGGTCTTAAGGGTGGAACCCTCCTGAATGGGATTAGTGTCCTTATAAAAGAGATCCCATGGCCATTATAAAAAAAAAGAGAAGTGCTGGCGAGGATGTGGATAAAAGGGAACTCTAGTGCACTGTTGGTAGGAATGTAAACTGGTATTGTCACTGTGGAAAACAGAATGGAAGTTTCTCCGTAAATTAAAAATAAGACTGTCATATGATCCAGCAATTTCACTTATGGGTATATCTCCAAAGGAAATGAAACCATTATCTCAAAGGGATATCTATACTCCCATGTTCATTGCAGCATTATTCACGAAAGCCAAAGTAAGGAAACAACCTAAGTGTCAGTCAGTGGATGAAGGATCAAGAAAATGTGATATATACATACAGTGGAATATTATTCAATCTTAAAAAAGAAGGAAATCCTGTTATTTGCAACAACGTGGATGAACCTGGAGGACATTATGCTGAGTGAAATGAGCCAGACAGAGAAGGACAAATACTGCATGGTATCACTTACATGTGAAATCTAAAAAAACAAGTCAAACTCATAGAAATGGAGACTAGAAAAGTAGTTGCTGGGGGCTGAATGATGAAGGAAACAGGGAGAGGTTGATAAAAGTTACAAAGTTTTAGTTATAAGATGAATAAGGTCTGGGGATCTAATGTAAAACACGGTGACTATAGTTGATAACGCTGTATTGTATAATTTAAATTTGCTAGGAAAGTAGAACTTAAAGGTACCCCCTACCCCCCACCAAAGGGTGTAAATATAGGAGGGATGGAGGTGTTAATTAACTCAATGGCAGGACTCCTTTCACAATATATATCAAATTATCATAAATAGCTTATAATTTTGTTTATCAATAAAGCTGGGGGCAAAAAAGGTCCCAGAGAAACCCCTCACTCCTTCTGCCATGTGAGGACACAGCAAAATGATGTCCCTCTATGAAACAGGAAACAGAGTCTCACCAGACTGCCAGTGCCTTGATCTTGGACTTCTCAACCCCCAGAACTGTGAGAAATAAACAATGGTTACCTATATGCCACTCAGTCTATGGCATTCTGTTACAGCAGCCTGAATGGACTAAGACAAATGTTCATTTACTAAAGATTCTGAAATTAGAGTACCAAAAATAGACGACACGAATTAGCAAATTATATTAATTTGAGGAGGGATTTTTTTTAAACAAAAAGTTGGATAGGGTGTGTGAACCACAAAAAACAGTGCAGTAACCCAGGGCTACTAGCAGAGACTCTGTTAAGATCTCCAGGTTTGAAGAGATCAGGGGAAAGATCAATAATTGGATTCACCTCATGAAGACCCTAAAGTCAAGGAACCAAGGAAATAAATATCCTGACCTCACTCTCTTCCCACCCCTACTCCCCACATGTCTTGTCAGGACTCTGCATTGACTGACCCAGCTGGAAGCCAGAGAGTATAGGAGCCACTGATGGGGTGTGCCCCGCAGGGCTAGCACTCTCTGGGCAGGGAGGAGGGAGCAGGGAGGAGGATTTAGAGTGCATCTGGAGGGATCAGTAACTCAGAAAAGATTTCTGGCACAATGCCTAGTGAACACCTGCCCTCAATACAAATATCTCCTGCATGAAGAAGCCCTTTGCATCTCCCGAACCCCCCACTTGGAACACCTGGGCTACCATCACTGTGTAACATTGGCCTTCAGCCCTCATATATCTTTTCTCCTCTCACCTCCATCTCTCTGTGAAGTGGATTTCTTCAATTAGGCCTTGAAATGAGAACCCTTCACTGAATGTCTCCATTCAAGTAGCTCAATAAATAAAACTGTAGGAATTTAATTGCATTCAACTCACAGCATCTGCTTCCAACCTGATGTATTCTACATTTGAATTACACTGTCTATGCATATTACTTTGAGAATTCCTGGACCAGGTCCGGTACTATCCCTGAGACTCTATTCAGGAGTTAGTATTCCATAGAAAGTAATGAGAAGCAAATGAATCTTAAAGGTGTGCCATAAAAAGGCACTTAAAAATGTTGGCTCCAAGTACCCTTCTACAGCCAGTTACTTAAGAAGACAGTGTTTTTTAAAGGAACACTGTCATGTTAGGTTGGTCCAGCATAATTTATAGACTTTTAAGTTGCTTTGGCCATACAGTTGTTAACAATGTCCCTGATATCAAAATGCACTTCAGAAATTGCCAACATATGCAATGGCCATGGCCTTTTAAAAATCATTTCCAGCCTTCTCTCTCCAGGGCTATCGACTCTAAATAAAATGATGGTGTTCCCCTGAGTCCCCAAACTGACAAGAAACAAGCATTGCTGTTCTGGTTCCAAAAGGAAACCAGAAATATTTCTAGGGCTTTTCTAGATGGAGACCCAGTGAAAAGAACTTGGTTCGGAGATTGAATTTTTATTTGAGAGAGTCCTTTTGAACAACTGAGGGAGAAGAGGGAGGGAATGGTGTCTGAGGAAGACACTGTTGCAGAAATAACAAAATGGCAGCCTTGGAGGCAAGAGTCAGCTCTGTGGTCAGAGAGGGGGTGACGCTGAGTGTGGTGCTCGAGCAGGGAAGATGCAGGTACCTCTTCTGACTTACGGCTTCAAAGATTTGGGGGGAAAATGGCCTTGGAAGCAGGTGGGGCTGCCATTCTTGACTGTCTTTTCCAATTATATAAAGTGTGGAGAAAAAGGATATTAGAAACAGAGACCCAGCTGGGCAGAGTGACAGTTCAAACGTAATGAGGACAAAGAACAGCAAGTGCAAGAGGAAAGATGTTTTAATCTCAGGTGTCTGCACTTTTCCAGTGTCGTATAAAAGGAGCAAGCAGCAATAATGGAAGAAAAATAATAACATGAATTGGTCCTCCTCTTGTAGTTCCTTCTGGTACCGAACCGAACCTTGAATCAGTCACTCAAGAGAAAGCGCACGAGACAAAGTGAGGAAGACGGAGTAGGTAGCTCGCTGTAGAATTTAGAGGGTGTAGATGAATCAAATTTGAGTAACACCTCTTCCTTATGTTATGCCACATGGTAGTGAGTTTAAAGGGACTGTTTGAGAAAAGGGAGAGGTTATCTCATGGGGAGAAAGGAAGCAGGAGTACTTACCTCTTTCCATTCCCTTCTCTCCCTCCTGCCCCTTCTTCCCTGTCTCTCTCTGCCTCTCTGCTTCACACAGTGTTAGAAATAATTCCAGAGCGTGAACAGCTTGGGAGCTGCCCACAGAAGTGTTTGCGGAGCTGGAATCTCGGGCATCAAAAATAATTCAGACTATTCTCTTCATGTGTCATAGACACAGCTTGAACGACAGAACAAACTTCCTACAGAAATGCAGATCCATTTTGTCTAGTTACTTTAGCAGCTAAGTTTTACTGATTACATCATATGCTATTTTTAGCAAGACTTCAGTGTAACCATGGAAACTGCTTTTGCTGGAAACTCTTACATTATTTCCTTCGAAATTAGCCATAGAAAAGAAAACCTTTGCAGAAAACTAATAAGGAATAAATGAGTTAGATTCAAGGGGGGAACAAGTACAAACTTAGTAGCTCACAATAACATTTATATGTATGTAGACACCTATACATATGTTCGGGACAGAGTTGCCACCCATAGGTCTATATTTGTATGTAAAATCACTTGAATTTTTACATTCTTTTTGACTGGCAACAGCCTGAGCACATGACACAATATAGTTTATTACAATGGTACAGCACTGCATGTAAATCTAAAGGGAAGCCTGCTCCTCAGGGAATGGGGACCATGGTTTCCTAGCAACAAAAGATGTTGGAAAGTTTCACAAGACAATCCTTTTGACCAATTGGGAACTTGCTGGGGTGTGTGCAGTAGGTGCGAAGAGAACATCTCTCCATAAGTGCTTGAAAAGACTGAAATAGTCCCCCAAACATTGCCGTGGGGGGAAAGATGTCTAGTCAGGTGACTGTAGATGGTAAAGTTATTTAGTGCAGCTTTGTGATTCTACCCTGTGGTAGGCAGGATAGCCACCCCCAAAACTTAACACACTCTAATCCCTGAAAGCTGTAATATGTTCCATTACATGCCTAAAGGGACTTTGCAGAGGTAATTAAGGTATGGACCTTAAAATAGGGAGATTATTCTGGATTATTGGGTGAGCCCATTCTAATCACATGAGCCCTTAAAAGCAGAGAACTTTCTTGGCTGGAGTCAGAGAGATGTAGCAGAAGAAGTCAGAGACATACCAGGCATGAGAAGGACTCCAGTAGTTGGTTTCAAGATGGAAAGAGTCATGTGGAAACTGTGAGAAGGAAATGAATTCTGCCAACAACTGAATGAGCCTGGAACAAGTGTGGAAACAAGAGGTACCCCCAGAGCCTCCAGATAAGAACGCAGGCTGACTGACACCTAAACAGAGCAGCCAGCCAAGCCCCCTGGACTTCTGACCTAGAGAATGGTGAGACAACGAATGGATGCCATAACTGTGAAGTTTGTAGCAATATGTTACCACAGCATATAGTAACATGCTGCAGCAATATGTTACTACTATATGTTAATACATATCCCAAAACGTTTGTGTTAAGAATGTAGCTTGTTAGTCAATCTTCTTTTCCACTGATGCAAAAAGGGCCAAGAAAGAAGTTCTTTCAGTGTTTTAAAAATCCCATTGTCATTTATCAAAAATTTTGAAGACTTAATACCCGTTAGCAAGTGATTAACTTCTAGGAGCATATCTCAAGGATGAAGATATATGTAAAAGTTTATAATGTGTAATAACGTTATGCAAACCAGCACAATATTGGAAGTAACATAAAATTCTGGTTAAATAAATTATGGAACATGTGTTTGATAGAATATTATGCTTCATTAAAGTTATGCTGCATAAAAATATTGATTGGGCGCTTCTCCCTCCAGCCGCTTCCACGCTATGCCCTGGGGCAGCCGTGTGGCTGACAGGGTCTTGGGGCTCTGGCCGGGTGTCAGGCCTGAGCCTCTGAGGTGGGAGAGCTGAGTTCAGGACATTGGTCCACCAGAGACCTCCTGGCCCCACGTAATATCAAACGACGAGAGCTCTCCCAGAGATCTCCATCTCAATGCTAAGACCCAGCTCCACTCAATGACCAGCAAGCTACAGTGCTGGACACCCCATGCCAAACAACTAGCAAGACAGGAACACAACCCCACCCATTAGGAGAGAGGCTACCTAAAATCATAAGTTCACAGACACCCCAAAACACACCACAAGACGCGGCCCTGCCCACCAGAAAGACAAGATCCAGCCTCATCCACCAGAACACAGGCACCAGTCCCCTGCACCAAGAAGCCTACACAACCCACTGAACCAACATTACCCACTGGGAGCAGACACCAAAAACAATGGGAACTACGAACCTGCAGCCTGTGAAACGGAGACCCCAAACACAGAAAGTTAAGCAAAATGAGAACACAGAGAAATACACAGCGGATGAAGGAGCAAGGTAAAAACACACCAGACCAAACAAATGAAGAGGAAATAGGCAGTCTACCTGAAAAAGAATTCATGGTAATGATAGTAAAGATGATTCAAAATCTTGGAAATAGAATGGAGAAAATATAAGAAACGTTTAGCAAGGACCTAGAAGAACTAAAGGGCAAACAGACAATGATGAACAACACAATAAATGAAATTAAAAATTATCTAGAAGGAATCAATAGCAGAATAACTGAGGCAGAAGAATGGATAAGTGACCTGGAAGATAAAATAGTGGAAATAACTACCCAGAGCAGAATAAAGAAGAAAGAATGAAAAGAATTGAGGACAATCTCAGAGACCTCTGTGACAACATTAAATGCAGCAACATTCGAATTATAGGGGTCCCAGAAGAAGAATAGCAAAAGAAAGGGACTGAGAAAATATTTGAAGAGATTATAGTTGAAAACTTCCCTAATATGGGAAAGGAAATAGTCAATCAAGTCCAGGATGTGCAGAGTCCCATACAGGATAAATCCAAGGAGAAAGATGCCAAGACGCATATTAATCAAACTATCAAAAATTAAAAACAAAGAAAAAATATTAAAAGCAGCAAGGGAAAAGCAACAATTAACATACAGGGGAATCCCCATAAGGTTAACAGCTGATCTTTCAGCAGAAACTCTGCAAGCCAGAAGGGAGTGGCAGGACATATTTAAAGTGATGAAAGGGAAAAACCTACAGGCAAGATTACTCTACCCAGCAAGGATCTCATTCAGATTCAATGGAGAAATTAAAACCTTTACAGACTAGCAAAGGCTAAGAGAATTCAGCACCACCAACCCAGCTCTACAACAAATGCTAAAGGAACTTCTCTAGGAAGGCAACACAAGAGAAGGAAAAGGCTTACAAACACAAACCCAAAACAATTAAGAAAATGGTAATAGGAACATACATATAACTACCTTAAACGTGAATGAATTAAGTGCTCAAACCAAAAGACAAGGGTGGCTGAATGGATACAAAAAAAAGACCTGTACATATGCTGTCTACAAGAGACCCACTTCAGACCTAGGGACACATACAGACTGAAAGTGAGGGGATGGAAAAAGATATTTCATGCAAATGGAAATCAAAAGAAAGCTGGAGTAGCATTTCTCATATCAGACAAAATAAACTTTAAAGTAAAGACTATTACAAGAGACAAAGAGACACTACATGATGATCAAGGGATCAACCAAGAAGAAGATATAACAATTGTAAATATTTATGCACCCAACATAGGAGCACCTAAATACATAAGGCAAATGCTAACAGCCATAAAAGGGGAAATTGACGGTAACACAATCATAGTAGGGGACTTTAACACACCACTTTCACCAATGGACAGATCAACCAAAATGAAAATAAATAAGGAAACACAAGCTTTAAATGATACATTAAACCAGATTGACTTAATTGTTATTTATAGGACATTCTATCCAAAAACAGCAGATTACACTTTCTTCTCAAGTGCTAATGGAACATTCTCCAGGATAGATCATAGCTTGGGTCACAATTCAAGCCTTGGTAAATTTAAGAAAATTGAAATCGTATCAAGTATCTTTTCCGACCACAACGCTATGAGACTAGATATCAATGACAGGAAAAAAATCTGTAAAAAATACAAACACATGGAGGCTAAATAATACACTGCTAAATAATCAAGAGATCACTGAAGAAATCAAAGAGGAAATCAAAAAACACCTAGAAACAAATGACAATGAAAACATGATGAACCAAAACCTATGGGATGCAGCAAAAGCAGTTCTAAGAGGGACGTTTACAGCAATACAATCCTACCTCAAGAAAGAAGAAACATCTCAAATAAACAACCTAACCTTACAGCTAAAGCAATTAGAGAAAGAAGAACAAAAAACCGGCAAAGTTAGCCGAAGGACAGAAATCATACAGATCAAATCAGAAATAAATGAAATAGAAACAAAGAAAACAATAGCAAAGATCAATAAAACTAAAAGCTTGTTCTTTGAGAAGATAAACAAAATTGATAAACCATTAGCCAGACTCGTCAGGAAAAAAAGGGAGAAGACTCAAATCAATAGAATTAGAATTGAAAAAGGAGAAGTAACAACTAACACTGCAGAAATACAAAGGATCATGAGAGATTACTATAAGCAACTATATGCCAATAAAATGGACAGCCTGGAAGAAATGGACCAATTCTTAGAAAACCACAACCTTCCGAGATTGAACCACGAAGAAAAAGAAAATATAAACAGACCAATCACAAGCACTGAAATTGAAACTGTGATAAAGAACCTTCCAACAAACAAAAGCCCAGGAACAGATGGCTTCTCAGGCGAATTCTATCAAACATTTAGAGAAGAGCTAAGACCTATCCTTCTCAAACTCTTCCAAAATATAGCAAAGGGAGGTACACTCCCAAACACATTCTATGAGACCATCATCGCCCTGATACCAAAACCAGACAAAGATGCCACAAAAAAAGAAAACTACAGGCCAATATCACTGACGAACATAGATGCAAAAATCCTCAATAAAATATTAGCAAACAGAATCCAACAGCACATTAAAAGGATCATACACCATGATCAAGTGGGGTTGATCATGGAATGCAAAGATTCTTCAATATATGCAAATCAATCAGTGTGATAAACCATATTAACAAATCAAAGGATAAAAACCATATGGTCGTCTCTAGATGCAGATAAAGGTTTCAACAAAATTCAACACATATTTATGATAAAAATTCTCCAGAAAGTAGGCATTGAGGGAACTTACCTCAACATAATAAAGGCCATATATGACAAACCCACAGCCAATTTCCTTCTCAATGGCAAAAAACTGAAACCATTTACACTAAGATCAGGAACAAGATAAGGTTGCCCACTCACCACTATTGTTCAACAGAGTTTTGGAAGTTTTAGTGACAGTGATCAGAGAAGAAAAAGAAATAAAAGGAATCCAAATCGGAAAAGAAGAAGTAAAACTGTCACTGTTTGCCGATGACATGATACTATACCTAGAGAATCCTAAAGATGCTACCAGAAAACTACTAGAGCTAATCAATGAATTTGGTAAAGTAGCAGGATACAAAATTAATGCACAGAAATCTCTTGCAGTCCTATACACTAATGGTGAAAAATGTGACAGAGAAATTAAGGAAACACTCCCATTTATCATTGCAACAAAAAGAATAAAATACCTAGGAATAAACCTACCTAAGGAGACAAAAGATCTGTATGCAGAAAACTATAAGACACTGATGAAAGAAATTAAAGGTGATACAAACAGATGGAGAGATATACCATGTTCTTGGATTGGAGGATTCAATATTGTGAAAAATGACTCTACTACCCAAAGCAATCTCCAGATTCAATGCAATCTCTGTCAAACTACCAATGACATTTTTCACAGAGCTAGAACAAAAATTTTCACATTTTGTATGGAAACACAAAAGACCCCGAGTAGCCAAAGCAATCTTGATAAAGAAAAACGGAGCTGAAGGAATCAGGCTCCCTGACTTCAGACTATATTACAAAGCTACAGTAATCAAGACAGTTTGGTACTGGCACAAAAACAGAAAAATAGATCAATGGAAAAGGATAGAAAGCCCAGAGATAAACCCACGCACATATGGTCATCTTATGATTGACAAAGGAGGCAAGAATATACAATGGAGAAAAGACAGCCTCTTCAGTAAGTGGTGCCGGGAAAACTGAACAGCTACATGTAAAAGAATGAAATTTGAACACTCCCTAACACCATACACAAAAGTAAACTCAAAATGGATTAAAGACCTAAATATAAGGCCAGACACTATAAAACTCTTAGAGGGAAACATAGGCAGAACACTGTATGACATAAATCACAGCAAGATCCTTTTTGACCCACCTCCTAGAGAAATGGAAATAAAAACAAAAATAAACAATTGGGACCTAATGAAACTTAAAAGCTTTTGCATAGCAAAGGAAACCATGAACAAGACGAAAAGACAGCCCTCAGAATCGGAGAAAATATTTGCAAACGAAGCAACTGACAAAGGATTAATCTCCAAAATATACAAGCAGCTCATGCAGCTCAATATGAAAAAAACAAACAATCCAATCCAAAAATGGGCAGAAGACCTAAGTAGACATTTCTCCGAAGAAGATATACAGATTGCCAACAAACACATGAAAGGATGCTCAACATCACTAATCATTTGAGAAATGCAAATCAAAACTACAATGAGGTATCACCTCACACCAATCAGAATGGCCATCATTAAAAAATCTACAAACAGTAAATGCTGGAGAGGGTGTGGAGAAAGGGGAACCCTCTTGCACTGTTGGTGGGAATGTAAATTGATACAGCCACTATGGAGGTTCCTTAAAAAACTAAAAATAGAATTACTATATGACCCAGCAATCCCACTACTTGGCATATACCCTGAGAAAACCATAATTCAAAAAGAGTCATGTGGGGCTTCCCTGGTGGCGCAGTGGTTGAGAGTCTGCCTGCTAATGCAGGGGACACGGGTTCGAGCCCTGGTCTGGGAGGATCTCACATGCTGCGGAGCAACTGGACCCGTGAGCCACAACTACTGAGCCTGCGCGTCTGAGCCTGTGCTCCGCAACAAGAGAGGCCACGATAGTGAGAGGCCCGTGCACCGCGATGAAGAGTGGCCCCCGCTTGCCGCAACTAGAGAAAGCCCTAGCACAGAAACGAAGACCCAACGTAGCAATCAATCAATCAATCAATAAAATCTTAAAAAAAAAAAAAGAGTCTTGTACCACAATGTTCATTGCAGCTCTATTTACAATAGCCAGGACATGGAAGCAACCTAAATATCCATCGACAGATGAATGGAAAAAGAAGATGTGGCACACATATACAATGGAATATTACTCAGCCATAAAAAGAAACGAAATTGAGTTATTTGTAGTGAGGTGGATGGACCTGGAGAGTGTCATACAGAGTGAAGTACGTCAGAAAGAGAAAAACAAATACCATATGCTAACACATATATATGCAATCTAAAAAAAAAAAGTGGTTCTGAAGTACCTAGGGGCAGGACAGGAGTAAAGATGCAGACATAGACAATGGACTTGAGTACTTGGGGAGTGGGAAGGGTAAGCTGGGATGAAGTGAGAGAGTGGTATGGACATACATACGATACCAAATGTAAAATACATAGCTATTGGGAGCAGCCACATAGCTAAGGGAAATCAGCTCAGTGCTTTGTGTCCACCTAGATTGGTGGGATAGAGAGGGTGGGAGGGAGATGCAAGAGGGAGGAGATATGGGGTTGTATGGAAATGTATAGCTGATTCACTTTGTTTTACAGCAGAAACTAACACACCATTGTAAGGCAATTATACTCCAATAAAGATGTTAAAAAAAATAATGATTCATGTGGAAAATGTTCATGTAGTAGTAAGTTAAAGTTAAAAGGGAGAAGGATAATTTTAAAAGTTGTATATGCATTAAAAAATCTGGGAGCATGTTAAAGTGTTTAATGCTATTTTCCTCTGGGTGGTGGGAGTACGTTTTCTGTTTTTAAGTGCTTTCTATGATAAAAAATAGGTAACTTTTGTAACTAAAAAACACATAATAAATGTCATTACAATCTTAAGAATAAATAGAATAGCTTGATTTTGAGCAGGGTGGTTGGTAAGGGGGCAGTTTGAGGCTATGCATCAAACAGAGCTTCTTTCAAGAGACTCACCATTTTGCTGGCTTGGAAAGGGAACTCTGTGACTTCAGTTTCCTCCCACTTCTTTTTGTTTGTTTGTTTTTTGTTTTAAATATACAATACAGCTTATTGATTACATTACAATTGATTCTTTTTTTTTAACATCTTTATTACAGTATAATTGCTTTAAATGGTTTGTCAGTTTCTGCTTTATAACAAAGTGAATCAGTTATACATATACATATGTCCCCATATCTCTTCCCTCTTGCATCTCCCTCCACCCCACCCTCCCTATCCCACCCCTCTAGGCGGTCACAAAGCACCAAGCTGATCTCCCTGTGCTATGTGGCTGCTTCCCACTAGTTATCTATTTTACATTTGGTAGTGTATATATGTCCATGCCACTCACTTTGTCCCAGCTTACCCTTCACCCTCCCCATATCCTCAAGTCCATTCTCTAGTAGGTCTGCATATTTATTCACATCTTGCCCCTAGGTTCTTCTGACCATTTTCTTTCTTTTTTTTTTTTAGATTCCATATATATGTGTTAGCATACGTTATTTGTTTTTCTCTTTCTAACTTACTTCACTCTGTATAACAGTCTCTAGGTCCATCCACCTCACTACAAATAACTCAGTTTCATTTCTTTGTATGGCTGAGTAATATTCCATTGTATATATATGCCACACCTTCTTTATCCATTCATCTGTTGATGGACACTTAGGTTGCTTCCATGTCCTGGCTATTGTAAATAGAGCTGCAATGAACATTTTGGTACATGACTCTTCTTGAATTATGGTTTTCTCAGGGTATATGCCCAGTAGTGGGATTGCTGGGTTGTATGGTAGTCCTATTTTTTGTTTTTTAAGGAACCTCCATACTGTTCTCCATAGTGGCTGTATCAATTTACATTCCCACCAACAGTGCAAGATGGTTCCCTTTTCTCCACACCCTCTCCAGCATTTATTGTTTGTAGATTTTCTGATGATGGCCATTCTGACCGGTGTGAGATGATATCTCATTGTAGTTTTGATTTACATTTCTCTAATGACTTTGATGTTGAGCATTCGTTCATGTGTTTGTTGGCAATCTGTATGTCTTCTTTGGAGAAATATGTATTGGTCTTCTGCCCAGTTTTGCACTGGGTTGTTTGTTTGTTTTTTTGATATTGAGCTGTATGAGTTGCTTGTATGTTTTGGAGATTAGTCCTTTGTCAGTTGCTTCAGTTGCAAATATTTTCTCCGATTCTGAGGGTTGTCTTTTCGTCTTGTTTATGGTTTCCTTTGCTGTGCAAAAACTTTTAAGTTTCATTAGGTCCCGTTTGTTTATTTTTGTCTTTATTTCCATTTCTCTAGGAGGTGGGTCAAAAAGGATCTTGCTGTGATTTATGTCATAGAGTGTTCTGCCTATGTTTTCCTCAAAGAGTTTGATGGTGTCTGGCCTTACATTTAGGTCTTTAATCCATTTTGAGTTTATTTTTGTGTATGGTGTTAGGGAGTGTTCAAATTTCATTCTTTTACATGTAGCTGTCCAGTTTTCCCAGCACCACTTATTGAAGAGACTGTGTTTTCTCCACTGTATATTCTTGCCTCCTTTATCAAAGACAAGGTGACCATATGTGTGTGGGTTTATCTCTGGGCTTTCTATCCTGTTCCATTGATCTATATTTCTGTTTTTGTGCCAGTACCATACTGTCTTGATTACTGTAGCTTTGTAGTCTAGTCTGAAGTCAGGGAGCCTGATTCCCCCAGCTCCGTTTTTCTTTATCAAGATTGCTTTGGCTACTCGGGGTCTTTTGTGTTTCCATGGAAATTGTGAAATTTTTTTTCTAGTTCTGTGAAAAATGCCAGTGGTAGTTTGATAGGGATTGCATTGAATCTGTAGATTGCTTTGGGTAGTAGAGACATTTTCACAATGTTGATTCTTCCAATCCACGAACGTGGTATGTCTCTCCATTTATTTGTATCATCTTTAATTTCTTTCATCTGTGTTATAATTTTCTGCATACAGGTCTTTTGTCTCCTTAGGTAGGTTTATTCCTAGATATTTTATTGTTTTTGTTGCAGTGGTAAATGGGAGTGTTTTCTTAATTTCACTTGCAGATTTTTCATCAGTAGTGTATAGGAATGCAAGAGATTTCTGTGCATTAATTTTGTATCCTGCTACTTTACCAAATTCATTGATTAGCTCTAGTAGTTTTCTGGTAGAATCTTTAGGATTCTCTATGTTTAGTATCATGTCATCTGCAAACAGTGACAGCTTTACTTCTTCTTTTCCGATTTGGATTCCTTTTATTTCTTTTTCTTCTCTGATTGCTGTGGCTAAAACTTCCAAAACTAGGTTGAATAATAGTGGTGACAGTGGGCAACCTTATCTTGTTCCTGATCTTAGTGGAAATGGTTTCAGTTTTTAACCATTGAGGATGATGTTTGCTGTGTGTTTGTCATATATGACCTTTATTATGTTGAGGTAAGTTCCCTCAATGCCTACTTTCTGGAGGGTTTTTGTCATAAATGGGTGTTGAATTTTGTCAAAAGCTTTCGGGCTTCCCTGATGGCTCAGTGGTTGAGAATCTGCCTGCCAGTGCAGGGGACACGGGTTCCAGCCCTGGTCTGGGGGGATCCCGCATGCCGCAGACCAGCTGGGCCCGTGAGCCACAACTACTGAGCCTGCGCATCTGGAGCTTGTGCTCCGCAACGGGAGGCCTGCGCACCGCGATGAGGAGTGGCCCCCGCTCGCCACAACTAGAGAAAGCCCTCACACGGAAATGAAGACCCAACACAGCCAAAAATAAATTAAAAAAAATAAAAATAAATTAAAAAAAAAAAGAAAGGAGTCCTTTAAAAAAAAAAAAGCTTTCTCTGCATCTATTGAGATGATCATATATTTTTTCTCCTTCAATTTGTTAATATGGTGTATCACGTTGATTGATTTGCGTATATTGAAGAATCCTTGCATTCCTGGGATAAACCCCACTTGATCATGGTGTATGATCCTTTTAGTGTGCTGTTGGATTCTGTTTGCTAGTGTTTTGTTGAGCATTTTTGCATCTATGTTCATCAGTGATATTGGCCTGTAGTTTTCCTTGTTTGTGACATCTTTGGTTTTGGTATCAGAGTGATGGTGGTCTCGTAGAATGAGTTTGGGAGTGTTCCTCCCTCTGCTATATTTTGGAAGAGTTTGATAAGGATAGGTGTTACCTCTTCTCTAAATGTTTGATAGAATTCGCCTGTGAAGCCATCTGTTCCTGGGCTTTTGTTTGTTGGAAGATTTTTAATCACAGTTTCAATTTCAGTGCTTGTGATTGGTGTGTTCATATTTTCTATTTCTTCCTGGTTCAGTCTCGGCAGGTTGTGCATTTCTAAGAATTGGTCCATTTTTTCCAGGTTGGCCATTTTATTGGCATATAGTTGCTTGTAGTAATCTCTCATGATCCTTTGTATTTCTGCAGTGTCAGTTGTTACTTCTCCTTTTTCATTTCTAATTCTATTGATTTGAGTCTTCTCCCTCTTTTTCTTGATAAGTCTGGCTAATGGTTTATCAATTTTGTTTATCTTCTCAAAGAACCAGCTTTTAGTTGTATTGATCTTTGCTATCGTTTCCTTCATTTCTTTTTCATCTATTTCTGATCTGATCTTTATGATTTCTTTCCTTCTGCTAACTTTGGGGTTTTTTTGTTCTTTATCTATTTGCTTTAGGTGCAAGGTTAGGTTGTTTATTTGAGATGTTTTTTGTTTCTTAAGGTAGGCTTGTATAGCTATATACTTACCTCTTAGAACTGCTTTTGCTGAATCCCATAGGTTTTGGGTCTTCATGTTTTCATTGTCATTTGTTTCTATGTATTTTTTGATTTCCCCTTTGATATCTTCAGTGATCTCTTCGTTATTAAGTAGTGTGTTGTTTAGCCTCCATGTGTTTGTATTTCTTATAGGTTTTTTCCTGTAATTGATATGTAGTCTCATAGCATTGTCCTCCCACTTTTTAATTGTTCTTCACCAAGCCTGGTTTAGGGGTGGTTTGGAGCATGCTTTCTTTTGTATTAGTTAGGAGTTTTGCAGTTTTTTTTTTTTTTAACAGAAATATGATTCAAAGCAGCTAAGTCTCATGTAATGAAAAGTCCAGGGGTAGATTCTGGCTTCAAGTGCCCCAGCCATGTCTTTATGGCTCTGCATTTCTCTCCACCTCTTGGACAAGCTCTTTCTCAAGTGCAGCAGAAAGAGAGGTGTGACAATAAAAGTCTAGGACTCTGGTTGTCTCATCATAGGAACAAGGGAGATGGGTATTGTGAAAGGTCAGACTTCAAGCAGGTTTAGTCTCACCTGAGTCATGTAGAATGGCTTTTCTAGAGGCAATTGGGGTTCTTTTAGTAGAAACAGGGAGAAGAGATACTGTGCAGGGGCAAGAAGAACCATCCATTGGATTTGTGCAGGACCCTGGCTTGGGACAACCGAACCACTGGAGTCTTCACTTGATGATGACTCAGAGTCTATTTGTTGCTCTCCCATTGGAGGCACATACTTCCAAGGGATGCTGGAATCCTCCTCATCTCCAGTCACTCTGTGGGCTATTGCCACCATCTGTCCTGTAGCCTCTGTCTTACCCACATGCGTTACCACTTCTGAAACTTGAGGAAGTCTCCTTCCACATTTGAGGACCACCATGCAATGTCACATTATAAATGATTCATACTATAATAAAGGCTGAATCTTTTGGCTTCTTCCTGATTCATAACGAGTTCCTTGCCTTTCTAGCCCTGTCTGGCTCATGGCAGGATGTCAGTAAATATTTGTTGAGTGACTGGAAGTCTGTGACTTCTGAGCTTGGGGTAAATATGTATTGCTATTCTTTGTTCAGATCTTAACCTCATTGTCACTGGATCTTTACTGCCAACCTTAACGTCTTCACCGAGGTTCCCAGGAGATTGAGGCGCTTCCTATGTTCCATGAAACGCTGAGTTTGTAGGTGCTCGTTCAGACTGTGCTCTCCATTCAAACCTTACAATAACCAAGGCAGCTATTATTATGAATTGTCTAATCTTCCACAAAATGGAAATCTTCTATTTTTCCATATTTCCTCCCTCTGCGTAATCCTCAGCTGCTAAACATGGCTGTGGAATTTTGAATAAAACATTTAAAAACCACAGTAAATTCTTACCAGTTTTGAGGGCACAGGCAGAGTTGCTGGGATAGGAAAATGAGAGGCTAAGGGAGCTTTCAAATGACCATTGAATATCTTGATTTTCTGACCTTATTCATGTTTCTTTGTGAATGTCGTTAATTTTCTGGATATTCTCTGCTAGCAAGAAACTTGTGCATGATGGGCCCCAATATTTAAGGTGGTAAACAAACAGGAAGAAATGAGTTGCTGAGGGCTTGTTCCATGATATACGTATTGGATAATGACCTGTGTTGCTGCAGAGAGCAGGGCTGGCTTACCTCTTGTCTTTTCCAGTTAGAAATTCTCTGTTTCTGATACTCTGAGAGGATCTTTGGACAAAATCTTCTTGGACTGGAAACAATTGCCTTGCACTTTCTTGAACACTCTTGAAAAATACTCTTGAGTATATGAAAAGGCCCAGAAATCAGAGGCAGCGTGTACTTTCAGATTATTACCCATTTCTTGAATTCTCTTTGGAGGATACTTGCTAGATAATTACCAGAACAAATCACTGAGTGACTAGAGGACCCACGAGGCAAAGGCTGTCCCTAGACAGAATGGCAAAGTAGGCACAGTTGTCATTTGGAGCATCTGGTTTTCCCTACCCCATCCCCACTTCCCACCTCTAGTTTTCCCACGGCTTCATGCTACCTCCCTTCTCTCCAGGACCGTCAGCTGTACATGCCATTAAAACATAAGCTGTTCTGCTCTGATCTCTTTCCTAGTAAACGCAGATTCATGATATATTCCAGTCCCTCAGGCATCCTTGAAGGAGAGCTCTTTCTGAGTGACAGCTCATCTGGCAAAGGTATTCATGCTATGAATTAGTGTTTCCTATATAATTTGCAGGTTAGCAGGGGCTCTCTGGAGATAGCATGTTAACATACTAAAGCTTAATCAAAGTCTAAAAAACCTTTTCTTCACACTGTGTTTACTTCAAGCTACATCCTATATTATTCTCTTTTACCAAAATAATCTTAAGGGAGTACATTATACTTGATAGGTCCATTTCCTTTCTTACTCTCTTATAATTTGTATGCCCTTCCTGCTATTCCATAGCTACTGGGCTCTCAAAAATTTCCACCAGCCACCTAATCACCAAACTCTCTTTGTTAAGCCTGTTGACCTGTCCATAACGTTAGACAGTGCCTGCTCCTCCAAATTCCAGCCTCCTTTGGAACTCAACCAGTTCTTTTTCTCCTCCTCTGGTGGAATCCAGATCTCATTTACTGGCTTCTCTTCCCGTATTTAAACCCTTAAAACTGGAGCTTCCACAAGCTTCACTTGGCCTTCTCTCTCATGCTCCCTAACCCATCCAGCTAATCACAGAATCCTCAGCCCAACATCTGCTAGATCTCAACTCTGTTATCATTGCTCCCATTTAATCCCATGTTACGTTTCCTTTAGCTTTTGTAATAGTTTCCCCTCTCTAGCTTATTCCTGTGCAAGTCTGTCTCACACACAACACCAATTATCCAGTCTTGATAATTGCCTACTTTTCCTACTTTGCCTACTTCTACTATGTCTCAAATGTTTGTGGGTTTCTCCATTCCTATTCAAAGAGCTTGCCACATCATTTGTGGCTTTCTTTGAAGTCTTATCCTTTCATTATCCTCTTTCCTTTCTCCCCTTAGTCTCTACCTTGACAACAAACACTATTCAAGAAAGAGCCAGGTGCACCACGCATATTCCATTCCTGAGAACATCCCCTGTATTAGTTCCCCAGGGCTCCCATAACAAATTACTGCAAACTAGGTAGCAAAAAAAAACCAACAACAAAGCAACCCAGAATTTTACTCTCTTAAAGTTCTCTGAGCCACAAGTCCAAAATCAAGCTGTTGGCAGGGCTTCACTCCCTGTGAAGGCCACAGGGAAGAATTCTTCCTTGCCTCTTCCAGCTTCTGATGGCTTCTGGTGTTCCTTGGCTTGTGACAGCATAACTCTAATCCCTGCCTCCATCATGACATAGTTTTTCCCCTTTGTCTCTGTGTGTCTTCTCCTTTTCTGTCTCTTATAAGGATACCTGTCATCAGATTTAGGGCCCACTCTAAACCCAGGATGATCTCATCTTCAGATCCTTTACATAGATCCACATCTATAAAGAATCTCTTTTTGAAGGTCACATTCACAGGTGTTGGAGGTTAGAACTTGGACATATCTTTTGGGGGAACACTATTGAACTCATTACACATCTGTCCTCTGAGTTGTCCTTTACAACAACCTTTGCTTCTGAAATGCCCTCCCTGCCATTTTGGCTTGTCTAACTCCAACTCAATTTTGAAACATAACCCAAATTCCAACTTCTCCATGAGAATTCCCCAGAGTCCCCTAGCATTAACGGTCTTTTAAAAACTCTCAGAGTACCTTGTATCTCTTACCTCAGAACTTATCATAATATGCCTTAAGGCAGAAGTTTTATGAACTTATCTCTCTTTCTTCTTCAAAAGACTTTTAGTTTTGTGGGGCTTCATAACCCCCACCAGAAATTTCCAAGTTGGAGCCATTTATGCATTAGCTAATTTGAATGGACTGCACAGGCATGGCTCTAGTGTAGGGTACTTCACGTCCATGGGTGGACAGAGGGGATCTCTATCGGCTGACTGGGGCTGTGGTTTCTTCTGCCCTCTCCAGATAGAAGCTTTTGGGAGAGGGGTGCAGTTTAAACAAGGTAAGGCAGTTAAGTAATCCCCATTAATCTTGAAGAAAAGGCAAAATTTCAAAGGAAGAATCCAGAAAAAATCCTTTTGAAACACCTTATTTTTTAAAATTTCTGATTTTTATTTTTTTTTCAACATCTTTATTGGAGTATAATTGCTCTACAATGGTGCGTTAGCTTCTGCTGTGTAACAAAGTGAATCAGCTATACATATACACATATCCCCATATCCCCTCCCTCTTTTGTCTCCCTCCCACCCTCCATATCCCACCCCTCTAGGTGGTCACAAAGCACCGAGCTGATCTCCCTGTGCTATGCGGCTGCTTCCCAGTAGCTAGCTATTTTACATTTGGTAGTGTGTATATGTCCATGCCACTCTCTCACTTCGTCCCAGCTTACCCTTTTCCCTCCCTGTGTCCTCAAGTCCATTCTCTACGTCTGCGTCTTTATTCCTGTCCTGTCCCTAGGTTCTTCAGAACCTTTTTTTTTTTTTTTTAAGATTCCATACATATGTGTTAGCATACTGTATTTGTTTTTCTCTTTCTGACTTACTTCACTCTGTGTGACAGACTCTAGGTCCATCCACCTCACTACAAGTAACTCAATTTCATTTCTTTTTATGGCTGAGTAATATTCCATTGTATATATGTGCCACATCTTTATCCATTCATCTGTCGATGGACACTTAGGTTGCTTCCATGTCCTGGCTATTGTAAATAGAGCTGCAAGGAACATTGTGGTACACGACTCTTTTTGAATTATGGTTTTCTCAGGGTATATGCCCAGTAGTGGGATTGCTGGGTCGTATGGTAATTCTATTTTTAGTTTTTTAAGGAACCTCCATACTGTCTCCCTAGTGGCTGTATCAATTTACATTCCCACCAACAGTGCAAGAGGATTCCCTTTTCTCCACACCCTCTCCAGCATTTATTGTTTGTAGACTTTTTGATGATGACCATTCTGACCAGTGTGAGGTGATACCTCATTGTAGTTTTGATTTGCATTTCCTTATTTTTTTTTTTTAAAGAAATTCACGTTCTTTTTATTTATTTATGACTGTGTTGAGTCTTCGTTTCTGTGCGAGGGCTTTCTCTAGTTGTGGCAAGTGGGGACCACTCTTCATCGCGGTGCGCGGGCTTCTCACTATCGCGGCCTCTCTTGTTGCGGAGCACAGGCTCCAGACGCGCAGGCTCAGTAATTGTGGCTCACGGGCCCAGTTGCTCCGTGGCATGTGGGATCTTCCCAGACCAGGGCTCGAACCCGTGTCCCCTGCATTGGCAGGCAGATTCTCAACCACTGCGCCACCAGGGAAGCCCCTGCATTTCCTTATTTTTTTATGTGTAACTTTTCTTATTTTACAAAATTGATCAGTCTTATAATTCATAGGTTGCTAAGCACTAAAGGACCTCAGTGGTCTTGCAGTCCAATCATAAAAATGAGTGTATGATTTGCCTAAAGCCACATAGCTGCTCCATGACAGAGTCAGGAATGGAGAGTCCAGGTCTTCTCACTGAAAACCTAAAGAATAGTTTCTTCTAGTATTTTCCTGTTGAGCTATAGCCAATTTAATCTCCTTCTGTGAACCCTCCACACTATAATTAATAGCAAGGATGACAAAAATCACTTAGTTCTTTAAAAGTGCTTTGGATTCTCAAATGCCTTTGACATGAATAGGCTAAATTGGAAAATAACTAAGCACAAATAACACTAAGATGTATTTCTCATATTTTTAGTGTATAAAACAGCCTGTTTGTTTTTCATCTCATCTTTTTACATTCTCACTAATAAGCAAAAGTCAGTAGACCATGTGTTCATTGGGTCTTGTGGTCATTAGTGTGAATCACAAAGGTTGTACTCTAATTGCTTACATCCTGCATAAGGCACTCTGTTGACTGAGGTACAAACAAGCTTCCTTAGCGACAAAACGAATCTCTAGGTCAAAAGCCCTCACCACATTTTTTTGTAATTCTTAGATGTGTTGTTACCAACATGGTAATCATTAGAACCTATTCTTTTAAAATTACATACAGTCATTATAACCATTTTCAGAAGGAAAAGTCAGGGCCAAAAGATTTCTGCTTGATTTTTAAAATTATGTATTTAGAAATCTTGCCATGATATAAATATTAAATCCCATTTATCTATGTATTCAGCAAATCAAAGCCTTTTATGAAAAAAGAATAAAATTAGGTTATCCAAGAAAATCTAGAACATGTGGTCACTGTGTTATGCTTTGTCAGCACTATTAAAAGCTGTAGATAAATAGCATAGACACACATACTCAAGAGTATCCTAAAATTGAGGGTTAATCATAGAATTAAGTGAGATCATAGAATGATTGATGAGAAGTAGTGTTGAAAATAATACTCAAAATGGAGGGATTGGATGGTCTTTTATGATCCCTCACAATCTTGTGATATTAAATTGCTGTTAATATTAACAATAATGATAACTAATATTTACTAAACTCTAACTATATGCCTGGTCTGCTATTGCATTAGTAGAATCTACTGTCCTAATAGCTTTATGTCTACTTACTTAGTCCTCAGAATAAACCCATGACACAGGTTGTAATAATAAAGTAGGTACTAATATATCCACATTTTACAGTTTTACAGATGAGGAAACTGAGGCACAGAGAAACTAAGTAGCAAGGCCGAAGTCACTCAACTTAATACATGGCAAAGCAGGGATGGACTGTGGTGCTTAGGCTCTAGAACCTGTTCTCTTAATCTTTATGTCATCATATGTTTGGCTGTACATACTGTAAAGAAATGTAAAATAGGCTGAGAAGTTTGGTTAAAATGTCCCTGAAATAGTGCGTGTGGGTGACTAGGATGTGTGTATTCACTTTCTGACTAGGAGTTATTGGGAAAGGTACAGGAGGAGGAGATCCTTTTCTTCCCACCATTTTTTATTTATTTCCAACTCCATAGAATGACTAGGTCATTGGACAGCCACACATGCAAACACAATATGAAAAGTTTGGGCAGGTGCTCCAGCATCTGGCACCACGTGGCTGGAGCATCCTGATGGCTGAGCTGCTCCACTGGGAGGCCAGGTGCTCTGGCACCATGCAGGCAGAGTGAGACAGCAAGCGGGACCTGGGCTCTTGGCTCCACTCTAATCGCTGCTCTTGCCTCTCCTCTTGTCTACCTAATTCCTTCTTCTTCTTCCAGTGCGTACTGGACTGGCCTCATCACAAAGAGCAGGAGGAGAAGCCTAGTGAGTTAGGGACCAAAAGTGAGACGGGGGGCTTCCCTGGTGGCGCAGTGGTTGAGGGTCTGCCTGCCAATGCAGGGGACACGGGTTCGAGCCCTGGTCTGGGAGGATCCCACATGCCGCGGAGCAACTAGGCCCGTGAGCCACAACTACTGAGCCTGCGCGTCTGGAGCCTGTGCTCCGCAACGAGAGAGGCCGCGATAGTGAGAGGCCCACGCACCGCGATGAAGAGTGGCCCCCGCTTGCCACAACTAGAGAAAGCCCGCGCACAGAAACGAAGACCCAACACAGCCAAAAATAAATAAATAAATTAATTAATTAAAAAAAAAAAAAGTGAGATGGGGATGCTTTGGGACTGTCTTCTTCCAGGAAAGAACTCTTCTACTTTTCTTTCCTCTTCCTCTTCTCATACCTAGGATTCCAAGAAAAAGATCTATGACTCTGCTTATTTAGGTATTCCTTTCTTAATGTCAGATTGATTTTTTTTTTTCCTTTGGTGATGTGCAAGATCCAGGTGAGCATAGACCTACCTCATCAAGAATTAGTTATCAGCATAGTGATCATTTAGAGTTGTCTGGAATTCTGTGGTGAAACAAATCCATTGTAGGTCAGGCATGTCTCTTCACTCCTAGCTTTCGGGAATTGTTTCCTTTTGTTCCCTCAGAGAGGGGACAGGGGAATAAGGGACTGCTATTGATTCTAGGGCTCTCATGTGCCATGTGGTCTACATACATTGTTTTTTTATTTCTTATAGAACTCTGCCAGATAGACATTATCACCCCATCTTACAGATGTGGAAATAGAGACTTTGAGAAGTAAGCTCAGACAGCTAAAGCAGTAAAAGTGGGATTTGATTTCTAGCTGGGCTGATTCCAAAGTCAGCATGCTTTCCAAGGTGCCATTGCCATGGGGGGTTACGTGCATTTTAACTGAGAGTTTTAACAAGAAGGAACTGATTCTTTCAATAGAGTTTTGGGCATCAATCTGACATTTCTTTCGAGGAATCCTTGTCCTGAAATTATGGCACAGAGGTAGTGGTTTGGTGTTCTTCTGTGGATAATCTGCCCTGGTGGTCCAGTAAAACTAATCTTATACTTCATGAAGGGAAAACACCTTCCCAGGAAACACAAGACTGATGCATTTCATACAAGCCATAACTCTTACAGGCAGGGATGATGTAGCAATCAAGGACATCTCTGTCCAGGCAACAAGACTCTTGTTAATGAATTTGCTAATAGTTGCTTCCTATTGACTTACATTGGTCAAAGTTCAGTCATTGTCATTACTGTCTGAATCCCGAATGCTTGACCTTTTGAGTGATGTGACAGAGGTACTGCAAGACAAGCACCATCCCTGGGTATCTCCCTAGCTGGGATGGCTGTTGACTAGATACCTGCCCCCTACTCTTCTCTCCTCATACTCTCCCCAGTGGAGAGCTGGTTCAAATTCCATTGTTTCATTATCCTTTCTGTGCAAATAACTTCCAAATTGGCATCACCCCTGTTCCATTTCCACAAACATCCCCCTGTCTACCAGATATTTCCAGCAGGACATCTCACAGTCACTTCAAGCCCAGAATTTCCAAAATCACAAATTGTCTCCCCTTGGAGCAAGGTTTTTCTCCCAAACAGTTCATCTGCTAATAACTCAACAATGCTAGTCATCCTTACTTTGGAATCCTTTATGAACCACCTCTTTTATTTATCCCTTACTTTTCTTCCTAAGTAAAGTTTCTGGGACCCATTTCTTCATCCTGAATTCCGCGGACATCACTCTGCTCCCTAAAGGCCTGGCTCTTGCCCTGGTAGATCTCGATTTTCTTGCAGTTGCAGATTGGGTTCTATCTTCAAATTCTGGGACTCATCCCATTTCTAGACAAAAGAAAATTAAAGAATACTGGACTAATTGTTTTCCTCCCCCTCAGGAGCAAGCATCATAGTTTTAATCATGCATTGGAACATTTTAAAATTAATTTTTATTAACCAAGTAATAAGTGAATATTCTCCTTCTAATAATTAAAACATTACCATTAAAGCTAAAGTCCCCACTGACCCTCCCTACTTTGCCCTCAGTGAATTCCCAGTTTGTCTGTATCTTTCCAGATCTTTTCCTAAGTTTTAATACACATATATGCATTCATAGAAAATACTATTGTTTTCCTTTTTCTCTAATACAAATGATCACATATAAATGTAGTATACTGTACATATTCTGTGATATGTTTTTTTTAACTCAACTTCCATTTATTCAATGAATATTTTTCAGGTAAATGCTCAGTGCCAGGAACTGTTCTGAATTGCTAAGAATACACTGGACAACCAACTGAGAAAATCAACCCCCCTGAGTTCATAGAGTTCACATGGACAATCTATTTACGTAGTACAAATAGATACATCTCATGCTTTTCAATAACTCTGTAGTATTCCATAGCATAGACATGCTGGCGTTCATCTAGCCATTCCTGTATTGATGGACATTTAGATAGTTTCCAGTGTTGGCTATGACAATACTACCATGAGCACCCTCATCAATGCCTCCTTGGGCACATGTGCATGTCTCTCTGGGGTAAATGCCAAGACATGGAACTGCTGAGCTAAGTGCCGTCCAGAGAGGTTCTAGCACTTCCAGCAGTGTGTACAAGAGGACTCACTTTGCAAATCCTCGCCAATGCTTGATATCATCTGAATTTTATGCATTTTACTCATCTCATGAATGCAAAATGGAATCTTGCTGTTATTTAATGTCAATCAAGTTTTCATAAGATTCCCATTTACACACTGGGATGAAATGGATGAAATGTACAGGTTGAGTTAAATCACTACAAGCCCTTGCTTTTTACAAATTTACATTGATGGGGACAGATATGAAGGACAACATAGGAAAAGGCCATCAAGTGACCACATAAAATAAAGTAGCTATCTTTGGTTTCCCTCCGCCTTCTTTGTGGATAAGTTTCATGATCCTGAAGCTCCCTGGTGGCCATTTCTGATCTTCCTCTGGTGTGGTCTTCTATGTCTGAATTTCAGCTCTTATAATCTGCCTGTGAAAGAACACTTGGCAAAGCTAGAGGGAGGATGTTGGTGAGGGGAAGAAACAGCACATGCAAAGGTCCCTATGCAGGGAACGACTGTGCCGGGCACAGAGGAGGTCCCACTTAACTGGGTGAGTGAATGGATTAGTCATGAGTGGCTCAATGTATCAAAGTTTAAAATAGGAGGCAGAGAGTAGTGAGAGTGAGGGTGGAGGGGTGGGTAGGAGCCTGATCACAAAAAGCATAGTATGACATACTAAGGAATTGGCCTTGGTCTTGTGGACAGTGGGAAGCCCTTCCATGTTTACTAGAACTCATCTATAAAACTGTTGTCTATTGTCTTGACCTTATTGTTAAAGTGAAAAAAAGAAGATAAAAAGCACTCTTCAGAGAAGTCTCCTGGTGTTAAGATCACTGAATTAAGATCAGTGATACTAATTAGGTGGTTTGATGAACACAGAATTGGAGTGAAAGTATGAGGATGACTTTGAGGGAGAGTATAACTGTAGGACCAATGCATGCCTTTGTTCAACAAGGGTTTTTTGGTGCTCACTCTGTGCAAGGTACCATTTAAATGCTGAAGATATCAACTGCACAGAAAAGATAAAGCTTATACTCTCATGGAACTTTTGTTCCAGTGGGGGTGGGCAGTGTGGGGGGACAGACAGTAAACAGCCATGTGCTATGTCAGGTGGCTGGTGCAATAAGAAAAGTGCAAGTAAGGAGAAGGCACTGAGAGTGATTAAAAGGAAGAGCAAGAGTGAGCAATGCAGATGGGAGAATGGGGACATCAAGGTAGAGGGAGTAACAAGTGCAAATGTCCTGAGGCCAGGTGTGCTTGGCACATGCAGGGAACAGATATTTATGGGGCATCTGTGATACACCATTCTTGAGTTGCTAGAATAGAAAGGTGAGCAAGGGGGGCAAGATTGCTGCTCTTATAAGAAACACCTTCGTTATATACTATCTTTTATTAGTTTCTTTCTTAGAGAGTGTATTAGTTTGCTAGGGCTGCCATGACAAAGTACACAGACTGGGTGGCTTAAGCATCAGAAATTTGTTTCCTCACAGTCCTGAAGACTAGAAGTCCAAGATCAAGATGTCAGCAGGGTTGATTTCTTCTGAGGCCTCTCTTCCTAGGCCTGTAGATAGACATCTCCTGGTGTCCTCACATGTTTTTTTCTCTGTGTGTCTCTGTGTCCTAATCTCCTCTTCTTATAAGGACGTTAGTCATATTGAATTAGGCCCATCTATATGATCTCATTTTACCTTAATTACTTTTTAAAGGCCTTATCTCCAAGTGTAGTCACATTCTGAGGTACTGGGTTTACACATGAATTTTGGGGAGATACAACTTAGCCCATAACATAACTATGTTATTTTTATTTTTTACTTTTTTTATTGAAGTATAGTTGCTCTATAATATTATATAAGTTCCAGATGTACAATATAGTGATTTACAACTTTTAAAGTTTACAGTCCATTTATATTATTGTAAAATATTGGCTATATTCCCCATTTTGTACAATATATCCTTTTAGCTTATTTTATACCTAATAGTTTGTACCTCTTAAGGCCCTACCCCTATTTTGCCCCTCCCCCATTCCCTCTCCCCACTGTTAACCACTGGTTTGTTCTCTATATCTGAGTCTGCTTCTTTTTTGTTATATTCACTCGTTTGTTGTATTTTTTAGATTCCACATATAAGTGATATCATACAGTATTTGTCTTTCTCTGACTTATTTCACTTAGCATAATGACCTCCAAGTCCATCCATGTTGTTGCAAATGACAAAATTTCATTCCTTTTTATGGCTGAGTAATATTCCATTGTATATATATACCACATCTTCTTTATCCATTCATCTGCTGATGGACACTTAGGTTGCTTCTATATCTTGGCAATTATAAACAATGATGCTATGAACATTGGGATGCATATATCTTTTCAAATTAGTGGGGGTTTTTTTTTCAGATATATATCCAGGAGTGGGATTGCTGGGTCATACGGTAGCTCTATTTTTAGTTTTTTGAGGAACCTTCATACTGTTTTCCATTGTGGCTGCACCAATTTACCATTCCCATTAACAGTGTAGAAGGGTTCCCTTTTCTCCATATTCTCGCCAACATTTGTTATTTGTGTTCTTTTTGATGATAGCCATTCTGACGGGTGTGAGGTGATATCTCATTGAGGTTTTGATTTGCATTTCTCTGATGATTAGCAGTGTTGAACATCCTTACATGTGTTTGTTGGCCATCTGTATGTCTTCTTTGGAAAAATGTCTGTTCAGGTTTTCTGCCCATTTAAAAAATCGTATTGTTTGTTTTTTTGATATTGAGTTGTATGAGCTGTTTATATTTGTTGGATATTAATCCCTTATCAGTCATATCATTTGCAAATATTTTCTCCCATTCAGTAAGTTGTCTTGTTTTTTTGTCAATGGTTTCCTTTGCTGTGTTATTTTTTTTTTCAAATCTTTTTTTGAACATTTTATTTAGCTTGTTCTCCTATTTATTATTTAATTAAAGAGGACTTTCGTATATTCTTTTTTTTTAAAATTAATTAATTTATTTTTGGCTGTGTTGGGTCTTCGTTTCTGTGTGAGGGCTTTCTCTAGTTGTGGCAAGCGGGGGCCACTCTTCATCACGGTGCGCGGGCCTCTCACTATCGCGGCCTCTCTTGTTGCAGAGCACAGGCTCCAGACGCGCAGGCTCAGTAGTTGTGGCTCACGGGCCCGGTTGCTCCGCGGCATGTGGGATCTTCCCGGACCAGGGCTCGAACCCGTGTCCCCTGCATTGGCAGGCAGATTCTCAACCACTGCACCACCAGGGAAGCCCTGCTGTGTTATTTTTAAGTTAGCAATAATTATTGTTGAATCCTTCTCCCTCTATCTTGTCACATTTCCCTCCCTCCTTCTCTGTTTGAATGGCCACTGCATACTGGATCTTTGCTTTCACAGGAGTCGTTTTCACAATGCATCTTTCCCAGGAGACAAGGCCACTGAGAATCTTACCATAGGTTAAACAATAGTAAGCACCCTGAGTTATCTTTCCCTTTTATCAAAAATAGTTAGCTTGATCCTTGATAAAATCCCTGTGAGGATGCTACCTTGTACCTGACCCGGAAGGAGCCTTCAACAGAGCTGGCTCTGAATGGTTCTGCAGCAGCAGTTAATGTAACTGAGGCATGGAATATGGCAACTCTCTCACAACACTGGATGTCCATTTCATCCTCTGCCCCATCTCCTTTTCAAGGAGCCGAATGACATCATAAAGGGCTGTTAGCTGTCTCAGGACTAGACCCACTAGGAAGCAGGTTGGCTACCCAGGACTGAGCCCAAAGCACATCCACACATTGGAAAGCATTTCTTACTACAGAAGACTGGGCACCTTCTGAGCTCAAAGGAAGATCCAGAATTTATGCGTGGGGGTGGGGACTGTTTCTTCTCTTCTAACCATTTTTCCAGTCTCTCATACCTAAGCCCATTTCCTTCCTCCCCCTGTCCTCTTTGTTCCCCAAAGAAACAGGCTAACAATGTCTATAGAATTATTGAGCTTTGTTGTTTAAATGCATTTTCAGGAATTATTGACCCCATAGAACTTAATGACACCTTGGAGTTGAGGCTCTTTGTGTAAATCCTTCATCCTTTACAGATTAACAGTCAGATGGGATTTGAAAGGGCTCCAATGTCCAAATGCTAAAATCTATACCAGACTTTCAGCTGAAAGAAAGTTACTATTCCTGCATACTAGCTTGATTTTTTAAAAACTAGAACACCACCAACACAACAAAATTCAATTGATGTCCCTTTCCTAAAAAAAAAAAAAAAAAAAAAAAAATTTTCTTTTTTTTTTTTTAAGCCAAGAGACTGATCACCTGTTTGAAAATCAGGAACATGAACAGCTTTCTCTCAAATGTACTGTGTTCACGGCCTGTAAAATCTGATTCCTAACAACGTCAAATTAATTAAGTGTATATAAAGCAGCCACAGCCACTAAAAGCAGATTTTATTTCAACTTAATCCATGGAAAATAGGGAACAGTGTACTCCTGGGTCCTGCATAAAAAGCCACCCCTCTATTGCTGGATTCAGAAGTGTAATTTTTATTTTAGTGGAGATCTTCTCCACCCTCCCCAAAAGGGAGCTGAATTTGTTTGCCTTTAGCCAGGTTGTAGTGAAAGCATGAGACTACTAACTCCGTGTCGGGTTCCTCTGGGATTAGAAGGTATAGAGGAAGGGGTGCAGTCCTACTGTGTGAGCCCATTCCTCTTTAAAATGAGCCCAGATGCACAGCCGGGCCCTGTCAGACTCGCACAGCTTGGGCTAGCGCCGTTATTACCCAATCAAGGCATCTGCCCTTTTCTAATCCTTCAATGCAGAGAGACAGTTCTACAATCCCACATAATATGTACCAGCTGAATGGATCCCAATTTATCAGTAAAACTATAAATTGCAGAACACCAGGCTAAAACTAAAGTAATAAACCCTGTGATCCCTGTACCATACATTTTAGGCTGTTATTTAAGGTCTCCAAGGAGATCGGTACCATAAAAACCATTTCTCAGGAATTCTGCCAGCTATAGGAGCTCACTGCAACTGTTCGTGCTAATATATTACAACTTGTTTATTGCACTCCCAAGCAGCCGCGGCATCCGCAGTGTTACCAAGGGAGGGGAAATGATGCACGTACTCTCTCGATAGGCAGCCGGATTTTTGTTTCCTATGTATACAAAAAAAGGATGCTTTTCTTTTTCTCATACTCTTACTACTCTGTACCCCTCTCCCCAGAAACAGCTCGAAAGCTCAAAGGAGATGGAATAGGGCCTCTATTAATCTTCATACCTCTTTAGGAACTCTCGCCACTTTCAGTGCAAAGATATCATGCAGTTGTGTGGCAAAGTTTGTGCAAAATCTGGGGTAAACAGGAAATTGAGAGACACACAGATTGAGATGTTAATTTAACGAAGCATCCACATGGCCTTGGGCAGGTTATTTAACTTCTTTGAGCCTTCATTTCCTCATGTGTATTTTTGTTTGTTTGTTTTTAAGAAACAACAATGCCTCTTTAAGGATTAAATGAGATAACAGATGTAAAGAGCTTATTACAGTGACTAGTTTATAGCAGGAATTTGAAAAATGTTCGTTCCTTTTGCCTAATTATTTACTGCACCGACAGAATATAAGATACCAATTTGCTACTTTTATAAAAGAATTGAATACATTGGAAACAAGATCTTAGTACATTAATTGCAGCTATTTGCCTAGTAAAGAAATCTTCATTGCAATTTCTAGGGTGCTGATAAAGAAAAACCCCTGTATTAGTTTTCTAGGGCTGCCATGACAAAGTACCATAGACTGGGTGGCTTAAACAACAGAAATTAATTTACTCACAGTTTTGGAGACTGGAAGTCCAACATTGAGGTGTCAGCAGGTTTAGTTTCTTCTAAGGCCTCTCTCCTTGGCTTGTAGGTGACCATCTTCTGCCTATGTCTTCATGTGGTTTTCCTTCTGGGCGTGTCTGTGTCCTAATTTCCTCTTATTTCAAGGATACCAGTCATATTGGATTAAAGCCCACCCTAATGACCTCATTTTAACTTAGTTATCTCTTTGAAGACCCTATCTCCAAATACAGTCACATTCTGAGGTACTGAGGTTAGGACTTCAACACATGAATTTCAGGGCATGAAATTCATCCTGTAACCCTCTCCTACCTTGCCAACCCTGTTTTAGCCAGCCATGGTAGGGGGATAGAGAGGGCCTGATTCCACCTGAGGAGGTTTTATGTGGGTCTAGGTGCCATTATGTGCTCATTATCATCTTTTAAAATATGAAGTGAATTTGGAAACTCACCCATTATATTGTTTAACGCACGAAACAAATCTAGCGGATGTAGAAGTTTCAATAAAAATAATGTTATCTTATGACACCCGCTGCCTAATTGACTACCTCGTGAAGAACTTGAGAAAAAGTGTAAAGCCTTCCCAGTAATGGATTAGTAATCTGCTGACTGTGAAATCCTTTAGGTTGCCGCGAAGTCATTTCCCAGTTAATAGAGCTGGTAGTTATCTAGTGTGCCGTCATGGTTGGTTTGGCTCGTGATGGATAATGGCTGGATCACAGAGTTGGACAGTGGTGCTATGAAGAGGCTCTGCCCATCAGCAGAGGGCCTTGCTTCTGTGCTCTAGGGACTAAGCTTTGAGAACCCAGTGGCCTCTTATCTCTGTGTGGAGAGTGTAGCAAGCCAAGGCAGGGAGGAGCCCAGCAGCAGGGTCATGGGGACTGGTTCTGGGGAGGTGTATTAGTTTCCTACTGCTGCTGTAACAAATCTCCACATATTTCTTATCTTCCATTTCTGGAAGTCAGAAGTCTCAAATCCATTTCACGGGGCTAAAGTCAGGCTGTTTGTTGGTAGGCTGGTTCCTTCTGGAGGCTCCAGAGGAGAATCTGTTTCCTCACCTTTTCCAGCTTCTGGAGGCCACCTGTATTCCTTGGCTGGTGGCTTCTTCCTGCCTCTTCAAAGCCTGCAGCATAGTGTCTTCAAATCTCTGATTCTCTGACCTTGTTACCATTGTCACATTTTCTCTCTCACTCTGACCTTCTCTTTCACTTATAAGGACCTTTGTGATGACATTGGGCCCACCTGGATAATCCAGGATAATCTCATTTCAAGATCCTTAGCTTAGTCAATCCGCAAGATCCCTTTTGCCAGGTGAGGTGACACATTCACAGGTTCTGGCAATTGGGATATGGACATCTTTCAAGGGGCCATTATTCTGCCTGTCACAGGCCTGGCAGGTGGGCTCTAGGGTGAGGAGGTAGGAGGTTGTCAGCAGCTCCAAATTCCAAGCCAAAGAATTTAACCTGGCTTGGGGGTGGGGAGATGGATAAGCGTGTGTGCGCATCAGTTGGGGCTGGGGGGAAGTGTGTGTGTGTGTGTGTGTGTGTGTGTGTGTGTGTGTGTGTTTTGTACAAAGATAGGGTTCAGGAGGCCCATGAACTATCATTCATTCATTCATTCATTCCTGTGAAAGTGTCCCTCTCTCTAGATTCTCAAAAGTATCTTCACTTCTACTAGGTTAAGACCTTGCTTCAGGCCCCAAACAAAAGAAAGAGCTGCCAGACCCCACAGATCTCAGAGCTCCCTAGAACCATCCTCTTTGCTCATTGTCACAAGTTCTATTTCTTTCTTTTTTTCTTCTTCTTCTAACTTTTGTTTTTCTGGCTACCGTTTATTGAGTACTTACCACGAGTAGACAGAGTGCTACATGCTTTATCTCTTATTTATCCTGTAATCCTTGCTGCATCTGTTAGCATGAGGTGTCCTGCCATCACAAATAAACCACAAAATTGCAGTGGTTTGACGCCAAAGAGGCTATTTCTTGTCCACAGGGCCCTCTGTTGCTGGAGCTCTGGTCCCAGGGCAGCTTTCCTCCACACGATGGTTTGCTATGAAGGCCTTGTCCGTGGGGCTGCTGCACGTCCTCCAGGACCTGGGATCCTCCGCCTCTAGCACTTAGCTGGGGAAAAGTGAGTAGAGAAGGTTTACCTGCTCCTTAAAAAGTCCTGGCCAGAAGAGGCATGTGTCTTTTCTGCTCACATTCTCTTGTCCAACACATGGAATACTTGGCCACAAGGGGGACTGGGTTATGCAGCTGTCTGGCTGGGTGGTTTCCTCCCAGTAGTAAATCAGACTGTGCAAGTTTCAGAGAGTGAGCATTTTTGGTGGACAGCTGCTATCTCTTCCATCCCATGAATAACCCTATTTGGTAAGATTATCTCTATTTATCAATGAACAAATCAAGACCTGGATATTTCTAATAACATGACCTGGTTAAGTAAGTGGTATAATCAGGATTCCTGCACAGGCCTGTCAGAATTCTCTCTGAGTGCAAATCCTGTATTTGTAACCAGTGCCTCATGCCAGCACTTGTCCTGCTGCAATGCTTATCCACCTCCTTTTTGCCTGACAGTCCTCGGAGGGGTCAGCCACCCCCTGAACCCATGGGGCATCAAGTCTGCACCCCCTGTTCTGAGAGGCAGCCTAGAATCAGCCCCTTGCTGTTCTCCTTTCCTGCCTTCTGCCTTTCTCCTGTCAAAATCCCAGGTCCCTTGTGCTGTCCCCAAACCCCATGATCCAGGTATTTTCTGATCTCTTATTTCCCTCCGTCAACAACATGGATCCGTCATGGGTCATTTTCCCAAACCTGTTCCAAAGGTGGTGCAGACGTCTAGCCCCAAGCATCGCCATCTTTAATTCCTCCCTCTCCCTCATCCATCCATTTACCTGCCTCTGGCATTTATCCTGTGCCTACTCTGTGCCAGGCACTACGTGGTATGCTCAGTAGAAACATGACCCAAGACTTGGGCTTAAGGAGCTGATGATGGCTATTTCAGAACCCAATAATGCCGGCATTTATCCTCTCTGTTTCCACTGTCTAATGTTCAGCTCATGCCCTTATTCCCCCTTTCTCTGAGCACTCAGTAATTTCCTCACTGGTCTCCTACCTTATTTATCTTTAGTTTAATTGCTTCCATATGTTGTTGCCAGGTTAATCTGTAGAAAGCAGAGTCTTGATTATGTCAATTTCCAGCCCTAAAATTTCTATAGCCCCCCAATTTCTATTGACCATAGAATAAGGTTAGAACTCTCTAGTGTGACATACAAAATCTTCCATGATCTGTCACCTCTTGATTTTTCTAATTTTATATCCCATTTCCCCCCTTTCCCATCATCCTACCCCAAACTGATACTCCTATGAGTCTCTCCATATTTTCCTTCTTTACCCCTCACTTGCGTATGCATCCCACACATACCCTGTTTTTTTTCTGACATTAAAGTCTTTGGTCCTGCAGTCTCTCATATGAGTGAGCCCATTTGTGCTCTATAAATAAGTGTTGAATGAATGACTAGATCCTAGCTTGGTCTCTAGCGCAACTACATCCCAAACATAATACTATGTACCTTTGTCATGGCAATAAATTCACTGTACACTGTATTATATTTATTTATGTATGTATCTTATCACTCCTACTAGATGGTGCTCAGGGCCATACATGATTTACCTTTAGTTATGACATGCCAAACCATCTTCCACCTGAGCACAAATGCCCTGCACATAGTAGGTCCTCAAAAAAATCTGTGTGTGTGTGTGTGTGTGTGTGTGTGTGTGTGTGTGTGTATTGAATGGTTAGACCCTGCTGGAGTACTTTGAAGTTTATAGAGTCTATTTAAGGCACACAGTAGGCTCTCCTCTGGGAACATATCATGCTAAGGTGTTAATGGCTGATAACCGTGCAGAGCCATTGCTATAGGGGCATTTAATAAGGAATCTAAAGGGATAAGCGTCTAACTTTAGGTTCCTGGACCAAGTGGGAGAGGTGTTTGGAGGCAGGGCTCCTCTAATCATTCCTCATGGGCAATGGGACCCTCAGCACAGAGGCAGCCTGTCTGTCCACACTGGAAACAATTTATGCCTAGGAATTAACACTGTAAAGTGAGGTGCCCCAGATACTGATGGAGCCTGGGGTACTGGAGTGGGAGACACTGGGTCATCTATCATTTAGCATAGGATTGGGCAGAATATAGGTTGAACAAGTTAGTAAACGTATCAGAGCTGGGGTGTGAATGAGAACTCTAGTGTAGGGCTCTTTGCAATAGTCACCTCTCTGGGTGCTTCTCACCGAGGTGGAGACGGACTTAGAGTACTGAAGTGTTGTGAAGCTTCACTGTTGCTGTGTTTAGTGAGTAGGCAGCTTTCTGACCGTGCCCTTTTGATAACCGCAAGTGTTGCTGTCCTCTTCATTTGGTGCCAGTCCTGGGGAGCACAGACAGGCTGGGGGTTGTGTCTTTATTAGAGACATTAGCCACCAAGGGAGCCTGCTCAGAGTTTCACATGATTTTCTGCTGAGTAGGAGGCCAGCAGAGTCACCAGGCACCACATGATTTAATTAGAGACAAGATTTCAAGCTTTGTTTGTGTTCCCAGGATTTGGCGTGATGGTACAGCTGGGACCCTGGTATTTTGGCATCCTCTGTTTAGGTAATTGGTACAGCAGGGAGGGCTTCATTGGACCAACAGTAAGTTTTCTCCACTGAAGGTTTACAATACCCAAAATACATTTCACTGACTTTAAATGAGTCACTGGATACAATCCAGCCAAGGAAGGCACCTGTCTTAGAAACTCCGTTGCATAAATTCTTCTCTAAGACTTTGGAAAGGCAGGGTTTGAAGCCCAACACACCTAATTCTTATATTAGTGATGTAAAGCTAACTCTTTTCTGTCAGTCTTCTCTATAGTTTATCTCCCTTGTACATTTCAGAATGTTGTCCATCAAAACAAAAAGTATGACCTAAGAACCCATCATACCGCGAACCCCCTTACCACCCTCCTTCTCTCTCTGTGATCCGGTGTAACCTGTTCTTACTGCTGCTCTTGCTCTCGCCTTGCCCTGGGCCACCCCAGATCCAAATGCCTCGGCGTTGCTCCAGATGGAGATGACAGTTCTTGGACTGTGGGCTGTCATCGATCCTTTCTGCCCCCTTGACCGACGGCACTAATTAATTGATTACAGGCCACTTTCTTAAAGAGCTGGTCTTGTGTATGGAGTTCTACTCAGGAGAGCCCCAGGCAGCCACCACTGATCAGTGAAAGTTAGCAAGTGAGATAACACCTATTTTCCCAATTAAGCAGTTTCTATTGACTTCTAGAAATGAAAAATGAGGATTTAGCTCTCTTAAAATATCCCTTCTCCTATCCTTTCTTCTCCAGGATTTTTTAGTTTTTCTACTGATCATCTTTGTAACTTTAAGTAATATGGTTAATTTTCCCTTTTGTGTTCAATCCAGTTTTAGCAGTATTTCTTGATGTCCTACTTTATAAGAAGAGGGTAGTAGCTTTCTTGTAGTTTTCTTCTCTTTCCTCTCCCATTGTACTTTTCCATGAATTTTATATTGTCATATTGTTAACATTTACGTCCTTTTCTTTGTATGGTGTGTCCTGCTCACTCTTAATGAGACAGTCTACCCCCACCAATCTCTTCTTGTTAGCCTGCTTTATTTTTCTTTAGAGCAGTTTTCACCACTTGAAATATTACATATTTATTTTTAAATTCTCTCTCCTCAACTAGAGTTTAAATTTCATGAAGGGAGGGAATTTGTTTGTTTTGTTTAGTGCTATATTCCTAGCATCTAGCATACTGTTGGCATAGTAAGTGAGGTGCTTAAAAGTACCTGCTTAAGGAATAAACGGATTCTAATCATGCTCCATACCCCCAGCTAACTCCTGTTGGCTAAACCAGCCCTTTGTGTCCACTAGGACATTGAAAACTTCCGTTGAAGGCACTCTCCAAACTAGGATCCCATTAAAGAAATTTACTTATTATCTAGCTTTAACTTTTTAGGCATATTGGCTTCCTGAGGAAATGGAACCCAGAACAGGGACATTTTGATAAGAAGGAGAACAAAGAAGGGGAAATTTCACAACATGAGTTTGCTTAAGGAGGTGAAACTTTGGGAGATTTGGAATTATGCAGAATAGAAACTGAAAGGAGAGGTAGAAAAGGAAAGGGAACTTTACCTACTTAAAATATTTCTTCTTGGGCTTCCCTGGTGGCGCAGTGGTTGAGAATCTGCCTGCCAATGCAGGGGACAGGGGTTCGAGCCCTGGTCTGGGATGGGACATGGGTTTGAGCCCTGGTCTGGGAAGATCCCACATGCTGCGGAGCAACTAGGCCCGTGAGCCACAGTTACTGAGCCTGCGCGTCTGGAGCCTGTGCTCTGCAACAAGAGAGGCCGTGATAGTGAGAGGCCCGCGCACCACGATGAAGAGTGGCCTCCACTTGCCACAACTAGAGAAAGCCCTCGCACAGAAACGAAGACCCAACACACAAATAAATAAATAAACCCAAAAGTTAAAAAAAAAAAGTCTGCAGAACTGAACGTCCTTGCCCTTATACTGAGATTTAAAAAAAAAAAAAATTTCTTCTTGGACTGGCTAACAGCTACGTGTATGTAGTAGCAGTGTTCTGAAAAGACTGGCCTTTGAGTCAGATAGACTTGAGTTCCAATTCTTCTCTGCTCTTGGCTGTGTGACATTGGATGAGTTACCCAACCTCTCTGGAAAATTAATTAGCATTATTCATAAAGATAAACTCCTGTTTAATAACTTCTGCATACTCCTGCTCAAATGCTCAAACGTAAAATGGAAAGAGTCTCTTGATGCCCTGGAGGAGGAAAAGGAAATAAGGGCTGTATTGTTCAGTTATAAATAATGAGAGGGGCTATATTTTAAATGAGGAAAGTACTTCATTATCTCACATGACAAGGAGAGTGGTGCTAGGTCATTTGTGGGTTAGTTCAATGGCTCTGTGATGTTAATGAGTAAGGTCAGAGTCTGTTTCGGCTGTTTCCTCAAGATTTAAGGTGGCTGCAGCAGCTTGAAGGATATCCTTATGTGACAGAAAGATTGGAGAATGGGAAAGGGTTTTCTCCTCACATTCTTCTTTCTTTTATCAGGGGAGACACTCCTTCCCAGAAGTTCCCAGCAACTCTCATTTATGCGTAGCCACAAGGCATGATGGGAAATGAGTATGTGGCATTTTGAGCCTCCATCATGGAAACAGGCTCCACCCAGAGGAAGCAGCGGGTAGATCTGGCTATTGGGTAAGCAGCTAAACAATATCTACTCCAGAGATCAAGTGACTAAGGGGATATGTTTGTAGCAGATATTTTTACTCAGCTTCAACACACGGTGCTACTGAGGCAACAGTAAACACCTCCAGAATATCTCTACATAAATCTGAAGAGTAGACACTTAATCCAGATTACTGAATGAGTTGCCATTTCCTACTATGTACTAGACACTCTACAAATATCAACTTATTTATGTTTTCCAATAACATCTCATAAAGTAAGTAGTATTATTCCTGTATTACACAGATCTAGAAATGTATATCAAGTTGCCGAAGGCCCCCTAGCTGGTAAGTGGCTGAGTTACGATTGGAAGTTAGAGTTTTCTGATGCCTGTGTATGTTGTACTTCTTTGTCTCCATCACACTCTTCCCCAAATGCTTACCTGCCCCAGCCAGGAAACATGGTCTTCCTCTGGGACACAACAAGATGGCCAGATGACTGCCCCTGAGGCCCTTTCTAACACAGTCATCTAAGAAGTGAGCATTCTTTGATGGTTTGAAGAGATCTTTTAGTTATTTTAATTTTTTTCCTATTGACCTAAAGGCATTAAAAAAAAAAAAAAAGTACACTTAGGTATGATTCAGTGATTCTGAGTACTTTTTTTTCCCTCCGTTGTAAATTTTCCTCTCTGATTGCTCCATTCTTGTTTGCACCTCTCGTGGCTGGATAAAGCCTGGGCAAGTCTTCGGATGTCAGTCATTTTGAAGGGCGGCTTTCTTGCATGGCTTGGTAAGACCCGCAAGGAGGCTAACCCCAGTGGGGAGGCTGTGGTGAGGCGTCCGCAGGCAGCTGGCAGTCTTGAGCGTCCAAATGTAATTGCTCTGTTTTATTCACCCCAGCCTGCCCGCTGTGTTCATCAGGCTGGCCAGTGAACAGAAGGTAATCAGGGCTGAGATGGCCTCAGAAAGTCAGGCACGTACAACCAGAGTTAAAAATATGTAAAAAAAAATTACTTGGATGTGATTTGCTCTCATGGAACTCAATTTCTGGATAAGAACAAGAAGAAACGGTGCAAAACTGGAGCACTAAAATTCATCTTTGCCGAAGAAAATGCAGGGAGAGCTGTGAACATTTAATAATTTTGGTATCTAACCGCCCATAGTAAGTGCTTGCTTAATGCATAGACAAGACAGGGAGATTTAGAAAGCAGGCAACTCAAGGCATTTCCAATTTATTTAAGGAACTCTTTGATCTGTTTTGAAATTTCGGATTCTGCTTTTGACTTTGCTAGATAAAGTTGGAGTAGAAATGAATTATTCATATGAAATATTGCCTCAATAACACTGCATCAAATAAACATAATGAAAAGCTGCCCATGTTATATAAGGGAAGCTAAGTCACAACTCTTCTGAATTGCAAAGTTAAGCACTCGGGGCTAGATTCCTCTCCAACATTACTCTATGGAAGAATCCGCTTAGGAGGATGTAACACTCAGTTCCTTTTTATTTCCAGTCAGATATGCATTTGTGGTTTATGGGTTTAAACTGCAGTCGTAACCATAAATCTCCCAGTCCTCATCCCGAATCCATCCAAGTCACTGGAGGCCTGAGAGCAATTTCCAGGACAATGTATCCCACACCACTTCAGCATTGCAAGTTCACCATAGAAATATGGTAAAACCAGTATGTTCCCCCTCCCTCCATGAAGTATGATATTTTCAGCAGCCTCTGAAAGCATACCTACATCCATGCCTTGAAGGGAAAATTTTAAGGCAAATAGAACCGTCACTTATCAGCATCATCTTTTCTGATGATGCTTTGGATAACAGGTTAAAAGAGAGAGAAGGATAAACCAAACCTAAACAGTGCATGTCTGGGGAATTGAGCTCTGCTGCAATTGAATAGATAACACTCGAATTCTTGCTGACAATCCGATTTTAGAGAATGGTAGTTCAATAAAGGTATAGGAAGTCGCCAGAGGCAGGCTTGGGCAAAATGGTGAGGAAGGCAAGAGTCTGTCTTCAGAGCTGCCCTTGTCCCCTGTCCCTCCTTTCTTCCTCTTCCTTCAAAATTATTTATAGCCGTGTGCTGTGTACCAGGCACCGTGCAATGGTAAACAAGACGGCATGGGCTTTGCCGTCAGAGAGCTGATGTTTTAGAGAGGAAGAGAGGCAGTAGAATAAGTAATGAACAAACGTGTGATGAGCATGAGGCCTGGGGAATTGCAAGGTCCCGTGGGAACGCATGGCTGGGTGTCCTAAGTGTCCGAGAAGATGTCCTTGAGGAAGGGCAATGTAAGACTGGAAGCCTGCATTAGCTGGGAGAAGGGGTTGTTGGTGAAGATTTAGGAGAGAATGTTTCATGTACAGGAAACAACATGGGCAAAGGCCTGGAGGCGAGATGATAGAATGTAGCATGTTGTAGAAACTGAAAGGAGTTTTCTTTGCCTGCGGCTACGATTTCCAAGGGGGAGACTGGAGAGAGATAAGAGAGAAGTTAAGAAGAGATCAGATTATAAAGAGTTTATGTTAGAGAAGATAAAGGGTTTGGACTTCAGAGCAGTTGGGAGCTACTGAGGGTTTTCAGCAGGGGTGTGGCATGGTGAGATTAATATTTTGGAAAGATCACTGATGATGGTCTAAAGCAGTAATTGGAAGGGAGCAAGGATGGAGGCACAGAGATGCATGGGAAGCTGCTGCCGTCACCTGCTGAGGGATGGCAGTGGCCTGCAGCAGGGTGGGAGTTTGGGATGAAGAGCTTTAAAAGAGGTACTATTAGCAGGACTTGGTGACTGATTGGGTGTGAGGGGGGACCGGGATACCCTCAGGAAAACTCTCTCTTAGAGGACGGAGAATAAATTCATTAAGAGAATTGAGCATATTTAGTCAGGAGAGGTAGAGTGAAGAGGATACGTGAGAGAGATTTTCAAATATTTAGTATAGCATCGCTTACAAAATGTTTTGATTAAATTTATTGTCTCCAAGTGACCAGTCAAGAGTGCATCTATTAAAATATTGTATGTCCAAAGAAAATGAGTGTAGGTGTTCTCTGGACTCATGCACTGCATCGTAGAATTGGGGAGTGTGTCCCAGTCCAAGTGTTCTCCATCACAGACCCGGGGGTGAGGAAGAGGAGCTGGGGCTGCTGAAGAAAAGGGCAGCTGAGCTCCTGCTGTCTGCTGTGTCTGTTGGGTACACGTGGGTACAGAGGAAGTACTTCTTGACCTGAACTGCACTGTGGGGCTTCAGAGGGTAGGGTTAAAGTTACAAAGAGGCAGATATCAGCAAGGCACGAGGAAGAACTTTCTGGCAGTTGTCTGGCGATTGTTTCAGTGAGGTGAATGCCTCATTCCTGGATATGTTCAGGTGGATCTGGCCATACATTTGTCAGGCAGGGGTTTGCCTGTTGAGGTCCACATCACATGATCTCTGTTGTCCCTCATGGCTGTCTGTAAATAAATGATTCTAAGGAATTACACTCCCTGCCAGCCAGGGGAATCTGTCCATCTCACTCGTCGCTGTACAATCACAAGTCAGTATGAGGAGCACAAGATTATTATTATAGGAGCTTTAAGTCTCTCCAAAGAGTATCATTGTTCTGTCATTCCAGATGTTTGTCATCTTACAGCTGTACTACACTATGGCCTCTAGATATTGTCTTCGCTTCTCTGAACAAAATTGGAAAGAATTTTCATTTTATCAAGTGAAAGTAGCCTCACTAAGTTCTTTTACAGAGATGTTTGTTTTATAATTCAAAGCATGATATTAATTTGGGAAAAATAATTAAGAAAGATCCAGAGGAAAATATTTTATCAATTCTGCCTTTAGCTTGACTACCTTACAATAAAGAGGCAGAGAATCAATCTGATATCAGGGCTTAAAGTGAGCATGAGTTGTACGTGTTGTTTACAATTCTTTTTGAAAGAACTTAGGTGCTCTTTATAATATGAACAAATGGCTGCTGAGGACCCTCCTAAAACTGTCAAACTCACTTTACCTATGTCCAAGTTGTTACCTAGGTTTGCTAAGTAAATAGAAGCCTATCATCTCTTGTGTCACCTCTCTTCCTCAGGGTTATGCTTTTAAAAGCATTCTCAGCAGGAAATAAGTTTCATTAGTGCTTGGAAAATAAATTGGTGAGGTGACAGATTCTGTGGTTTGATGGAAGCTCAATTATAATTGTATAACATAATATAGCAAGTGAAGATGAAATCCTATTAGGGTCTGGAAATCCAATATCTCTTCTCTATGACTTTTAATTGATCTTTACACATATTGTCATTGCAGTCAAATATCTGAGCTGATTCCAGTACACGTAAACAAATGTAAGCACATTAACTCTGTTAATAATTTTAACAAGTAATCTGTATTTCCCATTAGATTGTCTCCAGTTTTGCCTTGGCATAATTAAAGATATCAGCAGTGATAAGCCTAATGCGTTATTTAAAGTATGCATGTATTGAAGTCTTGCTTTTGTCATTAACTACATCGTGATGTAATCTATGTAGCCATCATTCAGAAATTAGACTTTCTCTTTCTCTGAAGCAAACATGGATGGTGGGGGTTGGGAGAAGGAGGCCTTGTGGGGTGGTGCAGAAGCTGCAGATGAAGAGTAGAGTCTGAGTTCAAGTTTTGACTTTACCACTCAAATACCCATGTGAAACCTTTAAGCTTTCTGATCCTGTTTCATCACCTCTCCTAACAAAGAGATGGTCCTCATTTTTTCTCTCGGTGCTAACATTCTGGTTTCTATAAGGCAGACACTGACTCCCTTCTTTGCTAATAATTGACAGTTGAATACAAATACTGTTGACTTTATGTTCATTTTTGCTCAAATTTCATACAACTGGACAATGTAAGCTCAGGTGTGTGTGTCTGGAAAGGTGGTAAGGGGAAGTTTTTCTCTTGCTGATTGTCATATCTGCAACATCAAGCTCAGTACCTGGAACTTGCTTAATCAATATTTGTTGGATGAATGAATGCATGCATTCTAGTCATTCTACCTTCCCATGGAGATGGATTAGAGAGATTGGCTGGGCATCCCCCCTCAATATCCCTTGTGTTATTATCCTTCGGCTAGATGAAAACATCATGAAGTTACTCTGAAAGTACACCTTTAATGACATGACATGACATGACAGGACATGACATGACATGACACTGAATGCCTTCTCCTATCCTTAATGAAATGGAAGTGAATCAGAACAAACCACTGTCCTCCGGACTGTTCCCCACACTTGCCTATTAGTCAGAGCACAGCCTGGAGATGCTTCTGTTAGTCAAGGGCAAGCAGAGACTTATTTGTCAGTTTCCAGCTTGCTCAAAGTGGGAACTAGTGTGTGCTACAAACATGACATTTGAGAATGTTCTTTGAGTACTCCAAGAACATTAAAGTCTAAACCATGCTGTAAACAAAAACAACTTTTAATACCAGCTATGACTAATCCAGTGCTTTTGTTCATTAGGTAGAACAAACATTCTGATTTGCAATCAAATATCTACAATTATCATGAAAGCCTGAGAAAAATCCTACCTGGCAGGAGATCTTATCTCGGCACACAGAACAGATAAGATTCATTCCTTGATAGACAATCTCCATGCCTAGGTGATCCCAGTAAACAGTCTTTTCGGAGTGAATTTTAGCAAATGGGTGGCTTATTCAGGGTTTTATCTGTTTAAGTTCATCACTTTCTGAAATCGTCTTTGCATATATTAGCATATATTCATTTTACTGATTCTTTGTTTCTTTCGATGGGGATACTCTGTCTGCTCCTTATTTCATCTGATTTGCTTTTGAAATGAAGAACCCTTTTCTTCTTTAGGTGTCCTTTGAAAATAAATAGAATTTCCTGTACATTAAAAAAAAAAATAGCAGAGTTCTAATAGCAAGCCTTCATTAAGGGCAAAAGCCCCACGAGAAAAATCATTAGTGCCTTTCCTCCTGCATTAAAAACTTCTAGGAAGAAGATGGAGAGAGTATTAGGAATTCCTGAAGTGAATGAGATCAACTCCAAGGTGACACCAGCCTCTCTTGGATTTAGTGACCTTTTGCTTGGTTTTTCTTGTTTGCACAAGCAGAGGCTTTTGACATATTCCCCAAGACCCTTAATTCCTCTCTGTTTGGCATATTACCAGCAACATAAAAAAGAGAGAAAGAAGGAAGCTCTCATTTTATCTTTGAGCTGCTTAAATATTTATGTTCTAATTTGTTATTGACTTCATGTGGAGTTTTATCAAAATATAGATGGAAAAGTTTAAAGATCGCTCCTGGGAGAGCACTTAATCCATTTAAAAATAAATTTCTAATGGCCAGATTTTCTGGGCTTAAAACATGAAGCTATGAAAGAAAGCAAAACCAAAGAAGCCCAGTCTATATGCTGACATTTGTAGACAAGGATAAAGGAAAATTGGTAATGAAAATGCTAATCAAATATCATTGTGAATGCTCATTTTTTTCATTTTTAAAATATTTGATGGAAGCCTTTACTAGATTTCTATTTTAATTACTTTTCATTTGCAAAAAAATGAAACCTAATTAAAAACACCCTAGGGTAAACCCTTGGGAATGAGTCTTTGTTGCATTTCACCTCCTGTTCCTATTTCACTTTTAGTATACTCATGCTTTCTTAGACACTTAATATGTTAATTCTTTCAGAAATAGCTACATGTTAAATGCAGGGACTGGGCAATATTTATAGCAAAGGACTGAATCTCTAATGGTGAAATTTCAGAGAACAAAAGGAGAGATCAGTTTAAACAGATCATATACACACACATTCTTTCAAATCCAGCCATATGGATCTATGCTTGAAAATGTATCCTGTATCACTGCTGCCTTTATGACATAACTAACATTATTTATCCTTCTATCCTAAGACCTTGCTGACTCTGTTTTTGACCAAAGTTCTTAACAGCAACAAGTTACATATTGCAAAGAAGAAGTGCCTTATTTAACTGAGAAGGTTGTTGAATGCCTACTTCAAAATTCTAACCTAACAAGACTTAGTTTATTGGCAAAAGTAGTATATATTTTAATTATTTTATAAAGACTAGATACTGCTTTGTATATTTTGATTTCTAGAAGATTTTCTTATTTGCTTGGATCAGAGTTTCCCATATTTTAGGCCTCAGATCAGGTCCAGCTCAGAGAAAATTTTTATGGGTACTCAAAACAAACATAAATTTGAATGGAGAAAAAAGCAAGGAGGGAAGGACGGAAGAAAGGAAGGAAGAAAGGAGAAGGGAAGGGAGGGGAAGAGAGAGAGAGGGAGAGAGAGAGAAAACCTTGTGTATCCCCAGATTCTTGTCTGGACTCAGAGAAGTGGGACACAGCTTCTCAGGGAATGGGCAAGGTCCATGCTAAAGAGGCAGAAGCAGAACACAAACTTTGATGACTTCTCACAGAAGTAGTGCTCATTCCCTTCAGATCTACCAGGCTTGGCTCAGAGCTAGATCTTCAGTCAAAAAGAGGCATGACCCCTGCCCTGAAATTGGCTCACATGCTGACACAAACCTGCTGCAAGTTACACCTTCCTGAACTGAGAACAAATGGCAGAGTTTTCAACACAGTACATGAGGTGGCTTCCAGCTTGGAGGTTGTAGGATGAGCAGAGCTTCTAGCTCCCTCATTAGGGGTTTCGTGGTGTGATTGTCTCCTGTCAAAAATGGAGAGGACCAGGTATTGGAAAGCCCTGAAAGGTGCCTTCTCAAGCCTCTTGTACAAACTGCATGTTACCCAGATCTAATATCAAAATTCTGGCCTAATTTCTTACTATTGTACCAGGGCCAGCCATGTTTGCTATTCATCTCAGGCATCAGACTTGTGCAACGTATTAGTCAGGGTTCTCCAGAGAAATAGAACCAATAGGAGATTATGTATGTATGTATGTATGTATCTATCTATCTATCTATCTATTATCTACCTATTCTTACTATAATACATAGGATTTATTATAAGGATTGGGTCATGCAATTATGGAGGCCCACAGTTTGCCATCTGCAAGCTGGAAGCCCAGGAAAGCTTGTGGTGTAGTTTGAAGACCTGAGAACTGGAGAGCTGGTGGCGTAGATTCAAGTCCAGACCTGAAACGCTGAGAACCAGGGCAGTGAGGGCAGAAGATTGATGGGCCAGCTCACATAGTCAGGCAGAGAGAGAGGGACTCCAACTTTCTGCCTTCCTGTTCTGTTCAAGCCCTCAATGTGGGATGATACCTACCCACAATGGGGAGGGACACTTGCTTTACTCAGTCCATCACCAGTTCAAATGCTGATCTGTTCTGGAAACACTCTCAAAGACACCTCCAGAAATAACACTTAATCAGATATCTGGCCCAGTCAAGTTGACACATAAAATTAGCCATCACATTCAGTCACCCTGAAACTGGCTACCTGGTTGTGGCCCAGGAGAGACTGGTGGGGTAGGTCTGGCCCAGGACCCTTGTAGCTCTCAGAGACCTTGCAATCTAGGGGGAAGACAGGGCTGCCACGTTGCCTATCTCCGGGAAGTACAAAGGGAAGGGTGCTTCTGGGTGACCGGCAGTGCACAGCTTGCACAGCCATATATGGTGACAGAGAGCCATGATCAGATTTGTGCCTTAGGAAGATCACAACAGAAATAGGTGATACTGAAATGATACATCCAGCAAGAGCATCAGAAGTATGTTGCTTAGCAATATAGAGGCAACTACCTACAGAAGCAGCGAAAGGTCTGACATGGTTGCTTCTAGGATGTGGTCCTGGGAATGGGAGGTGTGTGGAGGGAAGGGAGATACTTGTTTGTCATTTTAAACCTTTGATTTATATTTAATTTTTAAAAATCAGGTATAATATAAAAACAATACTATAAACATATGTGTGTATGCATAAATATATGCATGTACATATGTATGTATACATGTATGTGTATGCATGTGTGCATATTATGTATGTGTGTGTATATGCGTGCATGTATGTATGAATGCACACACATGCATAAATACTCTTTGAAGGATAAGGGAAAAATAACCCTGGGGACATTGTGGATCAAGCACTAGGGCAGGGAGAGCCACTAACAGGCAACCACTGTAGTGGCTCTGGCCAGAGTAGACTCAGATTGAACCCAGGCCGTGCAGGGGGAATGGAATTGGTTGATCTGAGAGATACTAAAGAGGTGGAAGCAACAGGACTCAGTGTTCATAAACACAGTCTTTCTGCCCCACATCCTCATTTCCTTCCCTGTTGGTGGGGTGGGTGAGTGGGAGCAGGGAAGGTAGGGAGGGGGAGTAGGCGTTAGAAGCCATGGGGAAGGAAAGAAGGCCTCACAGGCTTGCTGCTGGGAAGGGTGTCTCTCTTCTTTCTGTGGATGCAAAGTATCTCCCACATTCTGGAGCAGAGATTATAAATAGATGCAATTCATAATCATCTTCCCCCCAACTATTTTGTACCCCTTCCCCAAATATACACATGTGCCCATGTATATGTTGGCTCTCTTTAACATTCCTTCATTTTTGTTTCCTTTATACTTTCAGTGTGATGTATATTTGGTGTGTATGTGTGTGTTTGGGGGTGTGGGGTAGGTCGGGTGAGGATGAGTGGTTTAGGGAGCCTGAGCTGCATAGTCGAAAAGGTTTTATTCTACTTAATAAAGAAGATATCTGTTTTTTATTATATGTATATATACATATATACACACGTCACCTATCTATGTATCTGTGTCTCTATGTCTCTATCCATGTTCTATGTATGTATCTATGTATCTGTGTATCTATGAATCTATGTGTCTATGTATGTATGTATGTATCTCTATATCTATCCATCCATCCATCCATCCATCCATCCATCCATCTAAATTTTCTGTCAGGATATTATCTGTATTACTGACCCCCCATTATAGTTTCATTTGGGGAACCCTAATTTGGATCTGACAAAGGTACTTCTAGGGTCACAGAATTTTCTCTACCAGTTACTAGTGAGGCAAGAATCAGTTCTGATGACCTCATTCATCTGTCAAATATGATTTAGAGCTTGCAAGCCAGATACTGTGTTAGCTTTCTCAGTATCCATTCCAAACTCTTTCCCTTGCCTTTACCATAGAAGTTGCAAAGCTAAAACTCACATTTTAAATTTTTTAATGTTTTTTCAGCATCTTTATTGGAGTATAATTGCTTTACGATGTTGTGTTAGTCTCTGCTGTACAACAAAGTGAATCAGTTGTATGTATACATATATCCCCATATCCCCTCCCTCTTGCGTCTCCCTCCCACCCTCCCTATCCCACCCCTCTAGGTGGTCACAGAGCACCGAGCTGATCTCCCTGTGCTATGCGGCTGCTTCCCACTAGCTATCTATTTTACATTTGGTAGTGTATATATGTCAATGCTACTCTCTCACTTCGTCCCAGCTTCCCCTTCCCCCTCCCCGTGTCCTCAAGTCCATTCTCTAAGCCTGCAGCTTTATTCATGTCCTGCCCCTAGGTTCGTCAGAACCATTTTTTTTTTTTTTTTAGATTCCATATATACACTCACATTTTTAGATTGCCTTGAAACCATGGGTGGCTATGTAACACTGTTCTGGCCAATGAAACGTAAGTAGGAAGTCTTACTTGTGATTTCTGATAAGACCTTTGCTTTCTTGATACAATGGACAGCACCATCCACCTTTATTTTACACTCTATCTTCCTTTTCTGCCTGGAATAAATGTGATCGCTGGAGCTCTAGCAGCCATAGTAAGACAAAGAAAATGAGAGACCATGGCCCTAATATCCTACACTTGATAAATCAACACTATCAATTACCTCTCAGATTTCTTGTAGAAGCCCTGACAGTTGGGTTTTCTAAGACTCGGAACCAAATGCAATCCTTGACTGATATAGTTAGGCATTGGAAAAACAGGGGAAACAGGACAGGATAGAGTCTCTGGCCCATGATTTTGTTAGTAGGGCATCTCTACTGGAGTTGAGGCTTTAAGCAGTGTCCTCCACAGACATGCCTTGGAAGATCAGGTCTCATTTCCTGCCTGAGAAACCTGGAGCACACAGACCGATGAAACACATTTCTGGCTATTAATGCAGAATCAGTGGCAACTCCAGTGTTAATCCTGCAGGCTGGAAATAAATTATGCTCTGTCTCCACCAGACCGAATCATTACTAAAACAGCATTAATACCTATTTATATTTTTCTATCAATATTTCATAAATTTGAAGAGAAACAGCTGGAAAGAATTCAGATGATTTCTTCTCTGTGTGTGCTTTCAGAGCATCAGTTATTGCTGTGGGGCACCTTCAGCATCGCCTAAAGCTGCAGTAAATCTCCTAGTTCTAACTTTGAAGATTTTAGAAATGCTAATAGTGGAATGTGTATGAATTATTACTTTTGCTCTACTGCAGTGATACTTTCCTAAAGAGTAAACAAAATCCACATTCAATTCAAGAATGAATGATCATTTTTTGGGGGGGGTGCTTGGGTTGAGGGGGTGTGAGCGAAGAGTAGGAGGAGTGTGTGAATTTCTTAATTGTTTTGAACTCAGTTTCTCACTGAGTGAAGCATATAGATAGGTGAAAGAAGAGTGTGAGTATAATATCTTTGTTTTTTTTTTAATAAACATTTCACATTTTCTAACTCATCTGACTCTTATAAAAATATTACTTGGCAGGCAGGTTAATTATAACTATTCCCATTTTGTAGATAGGGAAACCAAGCCGTAAAGTATTTTTTTTCTTGGAGGGCTTCTCAGTGTTCTCACCACTCAGAATTGCTATTACAATGGAGAGCTACTGGTCATATCTGTTACCTCACTGTCCTTCAAACTTGGTATTAAAAAAAAAAAAAAAAAAAAAAAAAAAAACAACCAAAAACTTGACTAACTTCTCTCATTCAACTCTTGAATACAACAACAACAACCAAAGAATGAAAATGTTTGTGAATCTCTTTATATCTGCATCCAAGTTGAACCAGAAGAGGTAAGGAGGGAATGAAAAAGGGAAAAAGGAGGATCAGAAGTAACAACTATTGAATACTTGTTATAGGCTGGGAAGGTGTGGGATCATCATGTCAGGGACTAGGGCAAGAACTATGTCCAAGGTACATTATTCCCATCTTAACAGGCAGAGAGATAGGCTCAGAGAGGTTAGTCACTTGCCCAAGGTCAAACAGCTAGTGTATCATGGAAGAGTGATTATACTGAGGAATATGTTTTCAAAGTCTATGATCTTGATAAAGAAAATGTAGTATATACATACAATGGAATATTATTCAGCCTTAAAAAAGAAGGAAATCTTGCCATTTGTGACAACACAGAAGAACCTGGATGACATTATGCTAGGTGAAATATGCCAGTCATAGAAAGATAAATACTGCATAATTCCATTTATATAAGGTACTTAAAATATTCAAATTCATAGAAGCAGAGAATAGAAAGATGGTTGCCAGGGGTTGAAGGGCTGGGGGAATGGGGAGTTGTTGTTCAATTACACAGTTATATACGATGAATAAGTTCTGGAAGTCTGCTGTACAACATAGTACCCATAGTAAACAATACTGTATTGTACACTTGAAAATTTGTTTAAGAGGGTAGGTTTCATATCAAGTGTTCTTTATCACAAACAAAAGTACACTTCACTTGTGCTTTCACATATACTTTTCATTGTATCTAAGAAGATTTTGTTTAACCCAAGGTCACAAAGTTTTACTCCTATGTTTTCTTCTAAGTGTTTCATAGTTTCAGCTGTTATATGTAGGGTTATCATCCATTTTTAGTTAATTTTTGTGTACAGTATAAGAAAGTAGTTCAACTTCATTCTTTTGCATGTGGATATCCAGTTGTTCCAGCACCACTTGTTGAAAAGTCTATTCTTTTCCCATTGAGTTTTCTTGGCTTCCTTGTCAGAAATCAGTTGACCATAATAAATGTAAAAGTTTATTTCACACTCTCAATTCTGTTTCATTAACCTATATGTCTGTCTTTATACCAGTACTTCATAGCAGGTTTTGAAATTGGGAAATGTGAGTCTGCCAACTTTATTCTTTTTCAAAATTGCTTTGACTGTTCTAGGTCCTGTGTATTTTCATGTGAATTTTAGCATAAACTTGTCAATTTCTGCAAGAAAGCCAGATCAGATATTTCTAGGGATTGCAGTGAATTTGTAGATCAGTTTGGGGAGTGGCCATCTTAATATTGTCTTCTAATCTATGAACATGGGATATCTTTCCATTTATTTAGATCTTCCCTTTCTTTAACATGTTTTGTGTTTTTGAGGGTAAAAGTTTTGTATTTCTTTTGTTAAATTTTTTTCTAAGTGCTTTGTTCTTTAAAATGCTATTTTAAATGGAAATGTTTTCTCAACTTTATTTTCAGATTATTCATAGCTTATTTATAGAAACAATTTATTTTTTATATTGATCTGTGTCCTGCAACTTTACTAAACTTGTTTATTAGTTCTAATAGTTTTTTAGTGGATTTATTAGGATTTTCTACATAAAGACTATGTCATCTACAAATAGAGATATTTTTACTTTTTCTTTCTAATCTTGATGCTGTTATTTTCTCTTTCCTGCCTAACTGCCCTGGCTAGAACTTCTAGTACAAAATTAAATAGAAGTTATGAGAATGAACATCCTTGTCTTGTTTTTGATCTTAGGAGGAGGGCATTGGTCTTTCACATTATGGTATTTAAGTGATTTTTTTTTTTTAAATCATGAAAATGTGTTGGATTTTGTCAACTGTTTTTCTGTGTCTACTGAGATGACCATGTGGGTTTTCCCTTTATCTTATAAATATGGTGATTACATTAATTAATTTTCTGATGTTAAAGCAACCTTGCATTACCAAAATAAACCTTACTTGATCATGTTATATAATACATTTTATATGTCTAGATTGGTTTGATAGTATTTTGTTGGATCTTTTTGCATCTATATTTATAAGAGATATTTTTCTATAGTGTTCTTTTATGATATCTGTGTCTGGTTTTGGTATTAGGGTGATACCCCATAGAATGAATTAGGAAGTGTTCTCTTCTGTTTTTTTCAAGAGTTTGTAAAAAATTGCTATTATTTCTTTTTAAAATATTAGATACAATTTATTTGTGAATACATCTGATCCTGGGTTTTTCTTTGTGGGAAGTTTAAAATTGCTAATTCAATCTCCCTATTTGTTATAGGTCTATTCATATTTTCCATTTCTTCTTGAGTCCATTTTGGTAGTTTGCATCTCTCTAGGAATTTGTTTATTTTATCTAAGTTATCTAATTCATTGCATACAGTTTTTCCATAGTATTCCCTTAAAACCTTTTTTATTTTGTAAGCTTGGTAGTGATGTCCCTTCTTTCATTTCTGAGTCTAGTAATTTAAGCCTTTTTTCTTTTTCTTGATCAGTCTGGCTAAATGTTTGTCAATTTTGTTGATCTTTCAAAGAATCAATTTTTCATTCTGTTGATTTTCACTATTGTTTTTCTATTCTCTATTTCTTTTATTTCTGCTCTGGTCTTTATTATTTCCTTTCTTCTGCTTGATTTAGATTTAGTTCACTCTTCTTTTTTCAGTGTCCTAAGGTAGATGGTTAGATTATTGACTTGAGATCTTTCTTTTTTAAAACTATAAGCATTTATTATAATTTCCTTCCAAATGCTTCTTTAGTTGATACATTTTCCCAAGTACTGCTTTAATTGAATCCCGTAAAGTTTGCTATATTATGGTTTTTGTTTTCATCATCACAAAGTATTTTCTAATTTTCCTTGTGATTTATTTATTGACCTATTGGTAATTTTGAAGTATATTATTTAATTTCCACATACTTGTGAATTTATTAAATTTCCTTCTGTTATTGAGTTCTCACTTCATCTCATTGTGGTTGGAGAGCATTCTTTGTATACTTTCAATCTTTCCATTTCTATTGAGGGTTTTTAATGATCTACCACATGGTTTATCTTTGTGAATGATCCATGTGTGCTTGAGAAGAATGTGTATTGTGCTTTTATGGGGTGGATTGTTCTATAGCATGGTTGTTAGGTTTAGTTGATTTAGTGTCATTCAAGTCTTCATGTACTTGTTGATCTCCTGCTTGGTTGTGTTCTATCCATTTTTGAAAGTGGGACACTGAAGGTTCCAACCAGTACTGTTGAATTGTCTGTTTCTCCCTTCAGTCTGTCAATTTTTGCTTTCGTATTGTGGAGACTCTGTTGTTAGGTGCATATATGCATGTAAGTGTGATATCTTACTGGTGGGTTGATCCATTTATTATTATTAAATGATCCTTATTATTTCTAGTAACATATTTTTGTTTTAAAGTCTGTTTTGTCTAATATTAGAATAGCTATTCTAGCTCTCTTATGGTTGCTCTTTCCATGATTTAATTTCCATTGAAATGAGCTGGAGTGTGGGGTGAAGGAGTGGGTCATGGTTCAAATGCCACAGACTCTTGCTTTTCCTATCAAGATTTATTAGATTTTCTTAAATAAATGTTTCTCCACTTGTTATATGCCATTAGGATAATTTCCAGAGACTTCAAATTATTTAAAAAATAAATTTCACAAGTTATGGTTGTTTTGCGGGGGGAAGATTCTTGGAGACTCTCACACCGTCATTGTAGAAGTGCTACTCCTCAAATTTGATTTTAATCTCATCTCCATCTTCTCATCACCCCCACCATGTGCCTTTCCTTTCAGATTCAATTGTACCTTAAAAGACCTGAAGTGGGGAGGTTGTATGGGATCTGCTTTTGCATACCTCCTTCCATTTCCTTTTCTAGGTCTGGAAGAAGGGATTAAGGGAATAAATAAATGAATATTTATCTTTTTAGTGTAACTGTGTGGTTACATTATCTTTTAATAAATTCTTTCAGCTTAACAAACTAAAGCAAATGGCCATTTGGTGCTCTCTATGTGGCAGCATCCAATCCTTGCTTTCTCGTTGGTGTGTAAATGTGAGTTTTGTGGAGGGGACCATGGGACCTCCCTACTGCATGTTTGTCTGAGGTGGGAGACGTATATCTCATGGGTATATTCCAAAAGGTCTCCAAGTTGATCTCAGGAGACAATGTGCTCTATGCAGCAGCAGAGATGGGGATCTTTCCAGGACTGAGTGGAAGATGAATGCCCCATTTCCAAGGATCCACCTTACCTGAGTTCTTCCTTTTGGTGGGGCCTCACTATTGAGTGCTTAATAGGGGACCAACAGTTTTAAACAGAACTTAGTTTTAATTTAGAACCAGAGTATAGAAGATTTTTAATGGTGCAGAATTAAATCAAGTCTAATTCTTAAAATCAATGACAAAGGATAGGTATGTTAACATAAAATAAATTATAACTTTAAGACCAAGTTTAACAAAGGTGAAAATTGTATTCCCATTATTGAAATGTTGCTTAACTAAGCAAGAGTAACTCTCAGATTCACTATACTATATAAAATACTTTATCTTTCCTTACTTGGAGGAGGGTCAGCCTTTTTTTTTCTATTCAAGCCCTCAACTGATTGGATGAAGTCCACCACATTAGGGAGGGCAATCTTCTTTTCTCAGTCTACTGATTTAAATGTTCATCTCATCCAAAAACACCCTTACAGAAACACCCAGAATAATGCTAATCAAATATCTGGGGTACCTTGTGGTTCAGTCAAGTTGACACATAATAACTGTTAAACTCCCTCAGTCTCTCCTTTCTTCCCTTCTTGCCCCATCTTCCTGGCTGTAACTGCCCAGAATAGAGCTTCCATTGCACTGAGTTGGGTTGTAGAGTGTATGAGCATGCTCTGACTCAAATGCCCCTGATTCGTCTTGTTCTTATCAAGATTTATTAGATTTTTCTTCAGTTATGTTTCTCCATTTGCTGTATGCTGTTAGGAGAATTTCTGGAGACTTTAAAATTTTAAATTCATCAGATAAAATGAAATCCATCCTCCCTTTCTTCTTTCCTTCCTTCCTTCCTTCCTTCATTCCTTCCTTCCTTCCTCCAACACATGTTTATTAGGGTCTCTAGCCCTGCCATAGTCTCATTAGAGGAAAGTAACTTATCCACCCATCCTTGTTTATCAAACTCTTTGAGGAAAAACTTGCAAAGATTGGAGACCCAGTAACTCTGGATATGGACACTGAATGCCAACCCTTGGATTCCCAGTGAAAGGTGTGGCCTGGAAAAGAGGTTTACATTGGTAAGCATCAGACAAGGTCTTTTTATAATGGAATGTTTACTTCAAAACTCATCTGTATTCTGTGATTTAGAGGAGTATACATAGGTGAAAATTATGCATTTATTGATTTCAGTGTTCCACATTCTGGATTTGGCCCCAATTTCAAGATTTTAATTCTTTTAAATTAATATAGATGCTGTACATTATTGTCTTTTCTTTTAATGCATTTAAGCAGTAAATGCATTAAAGCAGTAACCAAGTGACTATAGTTATTGTCTTCTGCAAAGAGTGAATTTTTGTTATTTGATTATGTTTTTGAATATTTTATATGCCTAGATATAGCTAACATTTCATTTTATAGATATTATACATTGTGGGTATTAAAGTAGTGATGTATTTAGATTTTTCCCTGTAAAGTGTTTATGTTCCTACATCAGGAAATTGAATCATGATTTTGTAACTTTCTTTAGTAAAAATAGCTAAGAAAGTTGTTTTGAAACTAGTGGGAGATGAACCATCTCTAATTCAACATTTTAATCATGGATACTTGTGGGGGGTATATTTTGGAATCCAAGTATTAAGAATAATTATTAGCTCTTGAAACAATGGGCATTATTTGTGTGTGTCCGTGTGTGCGTGTATGTGTGTGTGTGTATGTGTGTGTGTGTTTATGTTCAATTCAAGAAATGGAGATTAGATGCAATCTATGTCCAAGAATCTGTGCCAGAGTCACAAAAGTCATCCATCAGCTTTCAGTCTACTTGGAGGGTGGGGAATATGTAACTAAGATGGTAGAAAGTCTAAGGAAGTTCCTTCATAGGTTGGAATAAATACTAGGGAGTTTCAGAAAAGAGAATAAGTGCAATTTGTTGGAGGGCCCAGGATATGCACAAGGGAGGTGATATTGAGACTATAAATATACACAGTTTGAGAAGGAATTAATTGCTTCCATGTTCTTTGCATTTTCATTACAGTATTTGTTTCATTCAGCTTTAGCATACTTCATTATTTGTATTTGCTTCTTGACTAGTTTTAAAGCTTCTTGAGGACAGGGACCTTGTCCTAAACATATTTGCTCCATATGCCTGCCATTCCTTTGCATCCTTTCATCTAATCTCCATGGCAGTTGCTAAACAAATGTTTGTTTAATTAAATTTAGCACTACTATGAAGAGAAAATTATTCAGAAGCTCAGAGCTCTAATCTATATGGGTCAAAATACCTTTGATAAGAGGGTTTCAGATTAACAGATAAATCCTATGAAGTAATTAACACTTTCCTTTGAAAAGCAATGTGGGCCCAGATAAAGTCAGAAGCTATGAAAATATTTTTGAGTAGCAAAGGGGATGTGGCAGGATATCCTTGTCTACAGATACACAGGAAAAAAAAGGTAAGTGGTGCTTGTAACAGTTAGATAGTACTGATGTACTTATTTTGTACCCATGAGTATAGATTGCTATTGCTATTGCTAAGGATTAACTATAGTGCCCACCTCCCTATGCAAGGCTGTGTTACAAGGTATGAGTAGATAAAGAAAACTTGGTTCATGCCCACGAGGAGGTTTTCAAAGTATATTTACCTCAGAAACATAATATCAGCATTGCTTCTCTTGCTTCTGCCTTCCCAGTTTCTCATTAGTTGATTCTCACTACCCAGCATCAGCTATGTCTTGATTCTAAAGCTCATCCTGATTGAGGCAGAAATATAGCCTCATTTTCACTATTCAGAAGGACTTGAAAATGAATCCCACTCTTGGACCGGGGATCCAGGACCCAGGACCCAGGCAAGGGCCCTGGGCCATGTTGCTTTCTTGAGTCTTAACAGTTAGATTTGGAAGGGACACTGTTTTGTCATCACACTGCTGGAGTTGTAGTATTTGCTATTCTTTCTCTTTTATCTGGTCTGGCACCTTCCTTTTCCTGGGCTTCCACCTTATCTCCCACTCTTCTGTCAGCCAAATCTCTCTGTCCATTTCCTTTGGCCCTCTGGCCACAAACATCAACCTGCTTGGTTCCATTCAGTCTCTTTCCCTGAGGGTTAGGGCATCATCCTGGTATATCAGACTGCAGGCCCCAACTCTAAAGGGAATGGATAGAGCTCCCAGCACTGCCATTATTGTCCTCTTCCATTTCCCGAGAGTTCTTACTCTCCTCCTTTTTAAATTTGCTATTCACCTGCACTCTGTTAGACCAGCTCACCCAGGAGTAACAGTACCATGGATTGAGCTGAGTTTTCTGGACTCCTTGGATTATAAGTCTAGACTATCCAGCTGCCTTTACCTGGGCCAGCCTCTGTAGCTGGGCCAGATGCTGTGCTATCCCCATCACCGTTCTTACCCTGCCTGGTTTCTCTCCTCTTTCTTCCAGTCCCATGTTTCTGAGTTCTCTTCAAACGTAAAGCTCAAGTCCAGGTAGGTATTGCCAAATTAATCTTGTATTAAATGATGCTTCCAATCTAGATAAAATAGCAAGTACACGTATGTATTCAACTGAAAATCCATCCTCTTTAAATACTAACTTTGTGTCCAAGCGTTGGTATTTCTTTCCATCCATCCCTCCATCCATCCATCCTTCCAACTGATATTTAGCAAGAAACTACTGAATTTAAGCCATCTGGCTCAAATGATGACTGGTAAATTTAAGCCATACAAAAACTCTGAAGATAAAACTCTGCTAGCTTCAGAGTTTCTGAGATGAAAAGATGAATTCTTTAAATTTTCTGCAATATAATTATGAGTTATAAATTCTAGACCATGAAAGTAACTTTGAGACTAAGTGTATTTTAAGTTCAAGTAATAAAAATACGATTTCCACTCTATTATATGGGATTTTAAAGCTAACTGTTATGTGTCAGGTACTCTACATAGTTTATAAGTTTTATCATTATCCACAATTTAAGATATGAAAATAAAAAATGGAGACTCAGAGAAAATTAAGTAACTTGTCCAAAGTCAATTGTCAGAAAGGAGTGGAGAAAGAGTATAACTTAAGTATTTCCAGATCTAAAGTCTAGGTTCTTATATCTCACCATATCGCCTCTCTAATATTTAATAAAGATTAAAAGCAGCATTTGAGTTTTTAGAATATGATTCTATTAGAATATTTTATTATTTTTTCTTTAAAAATGGTGCTTTTTAAAATTCACCCTGATAAATCTACCCTTACAAGGTAATGTTACATTGCCATCTCCAGCCCCAGCCCTGCCCCCAGTATTTGTTTAGTATTTACATAATCAGGAATACAGCTAAAGAAAGGGGCTTGACTAGTAAAAGGAAAACACATGGCTTCACTTCTGCTCAGGAACTTTGCTTGTGGTACAGTATTTCTGCTCCTCACTCAAATTTGAACAGCTCTGAATTTTTACCAGATTCTAACATGCCCTTTATGTGGTCTCCCAGTCCACGGCAGCCAGTGGTGAGGATGATGAAGGCATGTAACTGCAAGAAATCATAGCTGCTGTGTTTTGATGAGAAAAAGTGGGAAAACTATAATAGCAGGCAAAGGGACTAAGAAACAGTATTTAAGAGACCATTTATTGTCAGACACTAGGTATACCTGCCTCAGTATGGCATTGTTGTATGATAATGGCCTCTTTACAACCATTTTGAAGAGAGCTGGTGCATAGGGACACACATAATGATGACTTTGGGAACCAAGTGAAAAATCAAAGTATGTTGCAGTTCTTTTTCTTGGAAGGCAGGAAAGTATATACTGCATATAAGGGTGCTGAAATCCAAAATGGTTTTAGGGCTTCAAGGAATGAGCTTCTATTACCTGAAAAATTCATTTGTTTGGAATATGCATCGCAGTGCTACCTCTTACCCTCTCTGTGACCTTAGGAAATTTGCTCAATTTCTCGTAGACTGTTGCTGTCTCTTTAAAATGAGGCTAATAGTAATGATGACAGGTCTGTTGTGAGGATTATATCAGACCAAGTGTTAACACAACTCCAACATGTGGTAAGTACTGAAAAAAGAGTTTGCTCTTAAATTTTAGGTTCTGTCCATTCACACGTTGCCCATGTTTTTACTTGGGTCCATGGATTTAGGTTTTTCGAGTTTCAGAGTTAAAAAAAATTCATCCTCAGAGGTGTGTTTATTAGGGAGTTTGCTTACGGTATCTTGAGATCCATCCTTGCCTGAGTTCCTTATTACTTCTTACAGTTACATGAGACTCACTTACATTTCTCATCTCTTTTTTTCTCACCGGTCACTCCCTAGGAATCACATGGCAGCCATGATCTAGTTTAAAGAGCACTAGGCCAGCCTCCAGAGACCCAGATTTCATGTTGTCTCTGCCAGTAACTCACTGTGTGAACTCGGATAAGCAGCTTAACTTCTCTGGGCTTTTTTAGTCTGAGTTACTCCCTAATATTCTTAGCACCTGCTTTTATAGCATTTTCTATCAGTCTTTGGAACTATTTAAATGCTTTCTTTGGATAAATTTAAATATATTCATACTATAGTGTTTAAGTATATGGACTCTGGGGTCAGTTTGACTAGCTCCAATACCCTTTGTGAGGGTAGATGAATTACCTAACTTGTCTGTACCTCTTTCTACTTATTTGTAAAATGGAGATACAAGTATTACTTTGTAGGTTTGCTGTAAGTATTTAAAAAAATTACTAATACACCTGCAGCATTTGAAATCATGCCTAGCATATAGTAAAAGCCCGAGAAGAGAGATGGAGATGAAATCATTTTTAAAGAGCTGGCAATTTAGTGAGGAGATTAAAGCATATACCAATAACAAGGAGGAGTAGGATACATATTCAATAGAGGAGAAATTGTAGAGCTTGATGGAGCATGGAGGAAGGAGCAATTAATTTCAACTGAAAGGCCCAGGGAAGGTCTCATGACTTAGGTCCACTGTGGTCTGGGTATGGAGGAGTGAGCTGGATTCAAGGGAATGATTTCTTGGTGGAAGAAACAAGGGGAATCAGGTGAGAAAACACAGAAAGTACCTGATATGCAGCTCTCTTTAGCTGCAGTGTTGATGCTGAATGAGGGTGTGAACTGGGAGATGAAGTTGGGAGAGTGGCCTGGGATTAGATCAGCAAGAGGTTTAGTGCTTTGCTAAGGGGTACGGAGTTGACTCTACGGGCAATAGGAAGCATTGAAGGCTATTGAAGCGATATGATGCCATTTGTGAGTTAGGAGAAAGACTCATGTGATTCTGTGAAGGAGAAATTAGAGGAGAGAGAAACTGGAGTCAGAGAGGACAGTTAGAGGCCATTAGAATAGTCTAGTGAGAGATTGTGAGGGTCTAAATTGGAGAAGTGGTTGGGGGCGAAAAGAAGGGCTAGAACTGAAAGCTGGGAAGGTAGATGCTGTCTTGTAAATTCTCCCCGAACATTTTTCCTTTGTCTCCAAGCTATGGTTCCTGCTGTCCACAGGAATTCCTGTGGAATTGCTTCTATGATGATCCCGCTGTACTCAGTAACTCACGTGTACCTAACCACAGGGTTGAATGGCAAGACCTCAGTGAACTAGGAAGCCAACAGCTTTTATTCTCACTTGTTTAAGGTAGGGGATATTTTAGAAGCAGAAGACAATCACACAACAAAGAGCTTTTGTGTAATTGAGAGTCTTCCAAGCAATAATTAATCTGAAAGTCTTCCTTTTCTTATAGGATACCGAACTATTGAGAGGTGCATTTGAACCTCTTCATTATATATCTGCAGTGGATACTGTGTAACAGGAATTTTGTGGGGCGCATTTTGTAATGCAGAATCTGTTGTATGGAGACATTGTCTTTCATCATTGCCTGGGTTTGTGTAATAGCAAATATGAAAGGGAACATCTAGAGCAATAGAATTAACTATTATAGGTGGCATCTATGCATTGCAAGGCAGATGTTCTCTCTACTTGAAAGAGTACACTTTAAGCAATTGAAGGTCACTGGGATTCTCTTTAATTAGTCATACCTGGTCTGACAAAAGAAGGTGAAGTTCATGAATCTGTGTGAAATGAGAATCAGAAACCAATCAGTGAGCACCGATGAAACAGAATAACAAAAGAAGATCAGAACCAGGTAGAAACATAAAGTTAACAACTTTAGAGTGACAACAAGGCCCTGATGAGAAGAGATTGCTATAGTATGGTTCTGGGCTTCATTAACAATTACTCTGCATTGACATATATGATTATGTAGGTATATATACATCTATACATATAGATATATGCATAGATGTATATACATGATATACATCTATGCACGTACGTCAGTGATGAAAAATTCATTCAACAAATGTTTACTTAACACTGTGTGCTAGACACTCTCCTAGGTACTGAGGATAAAACAGTCAACAAAAACAGACTAGGTCCTGAAGAGCTTATATTCTAGTAGGAGAAACAGACAATACATATATATCGAATCAGGAGATTATAAGCTCTAAGAATAAAAATAGAGAACATGTTAGGGGGGCAGAGAATGAAAGACAGAGGGAGGGTTGTGTTTCATATAGTATGTTTATAGTAAGGAAGGGCCTCCTTAGTGTGGTGATATCTGAGCCAAGAATTGAAGAAGGCTTGCAGAGATCTGGGAAGGAAAAGTGGTCCAGCCAGAGAGGACAGGAAGTACAAAGCCCTGAGATGAGATGTCTTGGTGTTTCTGAGGAACAGCAATAAGGCAAGGTAGTGGGAGCAGAGAGAGGTAGAGGAGATGCTAGGAGACAAGGTCAGAGGAACAGCTAAGTCTTTCAGGCCCTTGTAGGACATAGTAAGGACTTGGATTTTATTCTGAGTCAGGTGGAAGCTTCTAGAAACATATTATTAGTATGTATGCTAACCACATAGAGTTAATTTTATAACTTGCATCTAATTCTTCACGATCCTATTTTTACATCTAACATTCCTAAAATAAGAGATGTCCCCATCTAGTCCTCTTTTGTCTTGTTTGCCTTCTTCCTGTCAACAGTGCCCCAGCACACTGCAGAGGCGGCTCTGGATGCTGTCCTGGGTTCTGCCACTGTATCCTTGGGTAGCTTTAGTAAAACACTCTTTTTTTTTTTTTAATCTTTATTGGAGTGTAATTGCTTTACAATGTTGTGTTAGTCTCTGCTGTACAACAAAGTGAATCAGCTGTATGTATACATATATCTCCATATCCCCTCCCTCTTGAGCCTCCCTCCCACCCTCCCTATCCCACTCCTCTAGGTGGTCACAAAGCATCAAGCTGATCTCCCTATGCTATGCAGCAGCTTCCCACTAGCTATCTATTTTACATTTGGTAGTGCATATATGTCAATGCTACTCTCTCACTTCGTCCCAGCTTACCCTTCCCCCGCTGTGTCCTCAAGTCCGTTCTCTATGTCTGTGTCTTTATTCCTGCTCTGCCACTAGGTTCATCAGTACCATTTAAAATTTTTATTTGTTTATTTTTTATTAATTAATTAATTAATTATTTTTGGCTGTGTTGGGTCTTCGTTGCTGTGCATGGGCTTTCTCTAGTTGCGGTGAGTGGGGGCTACTCTTCGTTGCGGTGCGCGGGCTTCTCATTGTGGTGGCTTCTCTTGCTGTGGAGCGTAGGCTCTAGGCACGCGGTCTTCAATAGCTGTGGCATGTGGGCTCAGTAGTTGTGGCTTGTGGGCTCTAGAGCTGGCAGGCTCAACACTTGTGGCGTACAGGCTGAGTTGCTCCACGGCATGTGGGATCTTCCCAGACCAGGGCTCGAACTCAAGTCCCCTGCATTGGCAGGCAGAGTCCCAACCACTGTGCCACAAGGGAAGTCCCAGTACCTTTTTTTAAGATTCCTATATATGCATAAGCATACGGTATTTGTTTTTCTCTTTCTGACTTACTTCACTCTGTATGACAGACTCTAGGTGCAGCCACCTCACTACAAATAACTCAATTTCATTCCTTTTTATGGCTGCGTAATATTCCATTGTATGTATATACCACATCTTCTTTATCCATTCATCTGTTGATGGACATTTAGGTTGCTTCCATGTCCTGGCTATTGTAAATAGTGCTGCAATGAACATTGTGGTACATGACTCTTTTTGAATTATGGTTTTCTCAGGGTATATGCCCACTAATGGATTGCTGGGTCATATGGTAGTTCTATTTTTAGTTTTTTAAGGAACCTCCATACTGTTCTCCATAGTGGCTGTATCAATTTACATTCCCACCAACAGTGCAGGAGGGTTCCCTTTTCTCCACACCCTCTCCAGCATTTATTGTTTGTAGATTTTTGGATGATGGCCATTCTGACCGGTGTGAGGTGATATCTCACTGTGGTTTTGATTTGCATTTCTCTAATGATTAGTGATGCTGAGCATCTTTTCATGTGTTTGTTGGCAATCTGTATGTTTTCTTTGGAGAAATGTCTATTTAAGTCTTCTGCCCATTTTTGGACTTCTGCCCACTCAGAACTTAGTTCTCCTACCAAAAAAATAAGAATACTCTCACCAAACTCACTTTATTAATGATTTAACAAGAAAAAAAGAAATAAAATAATACCCAAACTCATGATCTTATAATATTCTTTGTCTTTACATAATTGCCACAGGGCTTAGCATGTAGTAGGTACGAAATAAAAACGTATGGAATTGAATTAGAAAGGTAAAATGGGAGAATATGTAAAATGCTCTCCAAGTTTCTTTAGGGCTAATATAATTTTATTTGCTCAGCTCAAAATATACTCTTTCTGGGGAGTATGACTCTTGATAGCCAGAAAGTGAGTTATTTTTGTTTTCCTAATGCTTTTATGATACTCTTTTTAAAGAGTTTATTTAATTCTTTAAGTTAGAGAATGAAATGGTTCATTCTGCTTAGATTGGAATTTTGATGATGCTACAGATAATACATATATAATTATTCCTTTCACAAAATTTCACCAAGAATCTTAGCACATGCCTTCTCTTATAAAGCTTTGCAGAAAGTTCCATGATACTTCTTTTGTGTCCTTTGGGTCTAGCTTTTTTGGTAAGTTGTTTGCAAAAATGGTCCGGAATTCTTCCTCTTTCTATATGCATGCCCTTTTGTGATGTGACTTTGCAACAACTGCCATCAAGAGGTGGTATCAGTTTCTCTACCCCTTGAATCTGGGCTTGGCCATTTGATTTGCTTTGCCAGTGGGACATTAGCACATGTGATGCAAGTAGAACATTCAAAAATATAGCACACGGGACCCTCCCTAGCTGCTCTTGGTAACCCTGTTACTACTACTATGTGGATAAGCTCAGGCTTACTTGCTGGATGATGAGTAACATATGACCAGTTACTTTTTTTGCTGCTGGCAATAGACAGCCAACCACAAGACATGCCAATGAGGCTATTGTCAGCTAACTGACACACGATTGAGTCTGACCCAACAACATGTGGACCAGAGATGAATGGTGTCAGCTGAGCCTAACCCAAATTGCTAATCCACAGAACTGTGAGCAAATAAATGTTTAAAGTGCTAAGTTTGGGACAGAAAAATCTAACTGATATAGCTCATATCCCTATTTGTTTATGTTCTGTGAACCCCAAAGTGTATTTTCTTTTTGCTTCTCTTTTCTCCAAAACACACACTGTAGTAGAGACATAAGGCTTCTGATCATGAGTGCCAACGTATGGCAGGGGGGTAGTTTCCCCCCACACCACCAAACACTTCTCTGACACCAGCTGAGTGTCTTACAATTCAGCTGAATTCTGACACCACTACTTGGAGACAGCATCAAATTCCACAGATTAAGGGCTCAGTCCCACAAGACTGTCCTCCACCTCAGATGCCACTTGCAAATCCAGGTTGTTACTTGTACTTCTGACCAACTGGCTATAAACCAGAAGTTCTCATGACTTCATCCACAGGTTCAATAAATTTGTTCGAGTGGTTTGCAGAACTCAGGAAACCCATTCACTCACTAGATTACCAGATTATTACAAAGGATATTAAAGGATACAAATCAATAGCCAAATGAAGAGATACTTAGGACGAGGTACCAAACAAAGGAGTTTTTGTCCCGCGGAGTTTGGGCTCGGCATAGTGGCATGTGGAATGTTCTGATTCACCAACCTGGAAGCTTTCTGAACTGCTTGCTTTTGAGTTTTCATGGAGGCTTCATTACATAGACATAATTGATTAAATCATTGCCCATTGGTAGTTGATTCAACCTCCAGCTCCTTTCCCATCCCCAGAAATCAGAGGGGGTGGGACAGAAAGTTCCACCCCTTTATCTAAGGTTGGTTCACCTGGCAACCAGCCCCCATCTTTAGGCGCTTTGCAAAAGTCACCTTATTAACATAAACCCAATTGTGGTGAAAAGGGGCGTGTTATGAACAAGACACCCATTTCACCTTTATGGCTCCGAAGTGATTTTAGGAAGAGGACAAGAGACCAAATATAACCAAAGATACTCCCATTGCTCTTATAGCTCAGGAAATTCCAAGGCTTTTGGGAGCTGTGAGCCAGGAACCATGGACAAAGATCAAATACATCAGAGAAATGTATTTTGGTCATCTAAGTAATACAGATATATATTTCTTATATCACAATGTTGCAGACAACTAGTCCCCCAACATCCACTTTTTTCTTTTTCTTTATTAATAGACCTCCCCACTTCCTCTACCTCCTCATATTTGAGTTTTATCTGGGCACACAGCTGTCTAGCTTGAGACTAAATTTCCCAGCTTCTCTTGTGGCTAAGGTGTGGTCACGTGACAAAGTTTTGTCCAGTGGGCTGTGAGTGGGAGAAATGTGTGGTTAGAAAGCTGCTTGTTCTTCCCTCTCTCTTCCTTCCTCTCATTTTCCCCTCCTCATTTTCTCAGGCTGGGAAATTGAGTCACCTTAGACCCAGAGATGGAAGCCACATGTTCAGGGTAGCAGAGATAACCCACCAGCTCAGGTCCCATAATGACTTTGCAAATCAGATCTAGTTACCCATCCTGAACCACTTGCCTACCGCTGATGTGTTATGTGAGAGAAAAATAAACTTCTATGTTAAGTATGCCACTATATTTCAGGTCTCTTTATTATAGCAGCTTGACTTTTACCCTAACTCATGCTTAACATTGCAGACCCAAACACATAAACACACACTGCCTAATACAGTACTTAGAACTCAGGAGCTCAGTAAATGCTAGATTCATGCACTTATTCAATAACAGTGACTGAGCTCCTATTGCGTATTAGGCAGAAAGTTGCACAGATAATTACTTTTTTTTTTTTTTTTTTTGGTCGGGAGCTAAAAAATGAGAAGGGAAAGATAGAAAAAAATTAACATAAAAGGGAAATTAAAGGTGAAGAGAACTGTAACAGAGGACTCTGTCAGGGGTGGTATCCAGAGAAAATGAAAGGATTTGGACATCTCTTAAAAGTTTGCCGCAGTAGGATGAAACACAAATCATGAAACGAAGCATCCATTCAACGCAACTGTACAATTTCTTTCACAGAGTTTGGAGCCTCCTCTCACTTGTTTCTGGGTCACTGACCTTGAGCTGGGGCGGGGGTAGGGGATGGCTACTGGCTTACTGTTTTCTCACTTCAGACTTCCAGCACTAGCTTTTCAAAGGGTTTTGTGTGTCGGGTGTAGGGGTGGCAGTAGGGACGAAAGTTAGGTTTAGAGGATTACTGACAATCCCGTAATAACTTTTGAAATAGCTTTTCAGATCAATTCCCATTCATTTCCAACTTTACAGAGAAAAGAGGACCAGGGAAGGATCAACAGTTACGAGAAAAACTAAGGAAAAAACTTCACTCACCACAACTGGAAATGGAAGATATCTCTTTATTCTCATATCCCATTTTCTTTTCCCCACCATCTCCTGTGGTGATGGAAAACACAAATAAGTGTTTTCCTCCTATCATCCACAATGGTTTTTATTTTATATTGAGAATATCCTGGGAAGAAGATACTAAGCGAGAAATCATTGCAAAAGTTCCAGAAGAGAACATATATAATATCTTGGGTGTTAACTAAGAGATGCTAAGCATGAAAAAGAAATTGTGTCAAATTAGGTAGTCCTGTCTATTTTGTCTAATTGCACAAAATCTCCTGTCATGCTCATTTGCAGTAGTGTTGTTTTTTATTTTGAGTTATAGTGGCCTTGCTTTTTATGAATAACTTGCCCAAATGTGGCCTACATTTAAAAAATACCTTTCATTTTCAGGTTGTAGGATATATGCCTTAATACAAATCATTCACCCTCTGTAAGCCTCAGTTTCCTCATCTGTAAAATAACTAGATAATCTCTGAAATCTCCTTTGGGCCCCAAATTCCACACTTTGAATTCCCTTATAAACATTGATTAAAGTCTGGTGACAACTGTAGCTACAATGACAATAGAATAATGAAGCATATTAACATTAGTGTTAATGCAATAATCAGCTGTGTTTTGTTCCATATGACAATTTATTTCAACAATTAAGCCAAACTCCATCTGTTTTGGCATACACAATTTTTCAGACGGGTTCCTGAACCACATCTCTGGAAATCATTTCATGTTTTTCAAATATTGCTACCATCAATAAATGACAACTGTGCAGAATCTTTCTGATTAAAAAAAAAAAATCACTGATGCCAAAGCCCATCTTATTTGACAAAGTGATTGTTTTGCTTATTTGACCTTACAGATATGTTGCACGGTCTAATCGACAGACCCAGAAAAGGAAGATAGATCTCGGTGTCAGCATGGAGGGAACATGCATGGGGTGCTGGATTCTAGATCAGGTAAAGCAAGCCTCAACACTGTCTGCAGTGGATTTCAGTTTTTCCACTGAACCCGAGGATCCTGTTGGGATAGGATGTGCCTCAATCTGTGACAGAGACAAGACAAATGGTACCTTCCACACATCCGGCAGGGGTACCTTTCTTTGGCTTGGGTTGAGCTGCATTGACAGAATAGCAATAGGGAACATTTGTCTTTATCTTTATAACACTTGACAAGAGGCATGATTACTGCTGTAAGGGTATCAAAATAAAGAAAAAATGGGCTGTCCAAGAGCCCTGTTATTTATCACATTCAGAAACGCTAACCCAGACTAGCAGGATAGAAATTCCTTGTCAAATTGCCTCTAAAAATCATATTTTCCTCCCAAGATAGTATGTGAAACCCATGGATCTCACCTGTGTTCCCCACCCCCCATTCTTGCAAGTTGGGGACAGTCTCCTCCTGGCCCAAGCTGTCCCTCCATAGTCTGGGAGTTACCTCCATGTGGCTCATTGCATGTCCCAGCCTGACAATATGCACACCATTCCCTGCATGTACAGGAAAAACAGGAAAAAAAAAAACCCTGCTAGCTGGCAGCTTATTAACAAATAATGTATACAGCAAAAATTCGATTTATTTTGCAGCAAGTGTTAGGATGTCTCCAGGCAAATTAGAGCCGGAGCTGACTTTGTTCAACCCCTTTATTTATTTTCCCGTTCCTTGTTTCCTAATTAGGCAGGCTTTCTTCTGCTTCACAAACACACTCTCTGCCTAAATCATTGCAGGTCTATTGAATCCTGAGCACAATGGGCTTACACATTCATATTAATACCTTGATAAGGAGGTATAATCCACCCTTTTGCATAAAGCCGCCAAATAACTTCAGGAATGATTCTAAATGCCTTTACGACACAGTATGTATTTTCCTAGTCTGCATTGTGGGGTCCTGCCTGTGCTATAGCCAATGAATTTTCCAAAGAAATTGTGAACAGTAGATGGGCCTAAGAAGTGTTTGCTTTGAAAGGCCGCCTCCTTCAGTGTATGGCACCAAAGTCTTTATTTTTATTTTATTTTTTCTTCCAAGTGTTCTCTTTCAGCAGGCACTTGCTCACAATTCCTCATGACGAGCAATTCAAGAATTAAATCAGGCTTCCCTGGTGGTGCAGTGGTTGGGAGTCCGCCTGCCAATGCAGGGGACACGGGTTCGAGCCCTGGTCTGGGAAGACCCCACATGCCGCGGAGCAACTAGGCCCGTGAGCCACAGCTACTGAGCCTGCGCGTCTGGAGCCTGTGCTCCGCAACAAGAGAGGCCGCGATAGTGAGAGGCCCGCGCACCGCGATGAAGAGTGGCCCCTGCTCGCCGCAACTAGAGAAAGCCCTCGCACAGAAACGAAGACCCAACACAGCCAAAAATAAAAAATAATAAATTTATTTAAAAAAAAAAAAAAGAATTAAATCAATGGCCATGTCCTAAAGTTTGTTTGGAATTCAACATTTTATTTGGACTTAGCATTCTTTTATAGGGTTTAGAGCAGTTCTCAACCTTGGCTGTCCGTTAGAATCATATGAGGAGCTTTAAAAAAATGTGGATGCCCAAACCCCTTCCCAAACCAATTGAATTAGAATATCAGAGGGTGGGACCAGGGCACTGGCATTTCTAAAAGGCTCTCCAGATGATTCTAATGGGCAGCAAAGTTTAAAAGCCATTGGTTTGTAGGGTTTTTATCATTAGAATATATCTAGAGAACTCTTGTTCAGTCATTCAATAAGTATTTGAATGACTACTATCCATTAGGAAAAAGACTGTGCACCATTGGGGGTTCAAAGACATAAAGAAATTTCTATGTTCTCAAATTAGCTGGTAAGTTAATAGAGGCCATGAGGTTTTCATTCTTTCTACACATATTGATCCTATTATGTGTTACAAGCACTGGGGAGTCAGCCGAATCCAAGACAGACAAGGTCTCTGCTCTCATTGAACTTGCATTCCAGTAAACACATTTTAAAAATAGGTACTGATGAGGGAATCCCCTGGTGGTCCAGTGGTTAGAATTTGGCGCTTTCACTGCCAGGGCTGGGGTTCAATCCCTGGTCAGAGAACTAATATCCCATAAGCTTCACTGCATGGCCAAAAAAAAAAAAAGTACTGGTGAGCTCTATAAAGAAGTGAATACAGAGGTAATATGATAGAAAGTGGCTGGGACAGGGGAAGAGTTCTGGGATGCTTCTCTGAGCAGCAGGCCTGAATGATGTGAAAAAACCAGTCAAATGAAGATCTTGAGGGATTGAGTCCTGGGCAGAAGGAACACCAGTGCCAAAGTCTTGAGGTAGGAGCTAGCAACTTCATGGAGCAGAAAGAAGCCAAAGTCCTCAGAGGAGGTGGGAGGTCAGAGATGAGGTTAGAGGTAGATAGGGGGGTAAACATTCTGCACAAAGGTAACCTTACAGAGAGAAGAAAGCAGGCAAGAGTTGGAGGTGCAGATTAATGGTTCTAAGCATTAAGAGAGAAAGGACTGTTGCTTTCGTAGGGCCATTGGGTGTTCATAGAAAAGGTGGTTTTGAATTGTACCTTGAAGGAGAGTGCCTGAGAAGCTGGAGGGGAAGAGCATTTTAAATAGAGGTATTTCTCTGTAAAGACATAGAAGGTATGACAGTCTAGAGTATGAACAGAGAATAGCAGATTGTCCAGCTTGACTGGAATGGATACATGAAGCAGTAATGGGAGCTTAGAAGTTGGGATAATAAAGGACTTTGTATGTTGAGAGCTTGGACTTTATGCTAAAGACAGATGGAAACCCAAATATATTTTATGCTTATTTCTTCATCCTTATATCTGGCCAATTCCTGCCTCGCTCCTTGTATCCCAGCAACTCCAAACTTCTCCTAAGCACCCCACATCCCATACATACATACTTACAGCACCATGCCAGTTGGGTTTTTGTGATTGTCATGCCCTCTGTTCAGAATATCTTTCCCATACCCTTGGGCTCCTCCTTGTCAACTGGTCAATCTGCTGCTCAGTCGTTGAGTTAAACACAGTTCCTTCAGGAAGGTGTCCCCGACCTTCCTTGTTGACTCCATAAAATGAGAGGCATATTTCCTTAAGGGCACTTGCCATGCTGGGTCACTCATTCTTGAGTGCTAGAAAGCAGCTCTTTATAGAGTGTTAGGTACTGTTCTGGGTGCTTGCGTTACACTCTAATTGATAGATGGGCAAGAAACACTGAACATAACAAATAAGCAAATTATATAGTTTGTTATAAGAAAGTAAGTATGGTAGGAAAAAGTCGTTCAGGATATGGGTGTGGTGCAGGAGGGCAGATTAAAAGGTCAGTAGGTCTAATTGAGAAAGCAAAATCTGAGCAGAGATTTAGATTGAACAACTATTCCAGTTTGCATGAGACGGAGTCATTTCCTGGGATGCCGGATTTCCAGTACTGAAACTAGGACAGTCCTGGGCAAACCAGGATGGTTGGTCACTCTGGAACAGTTTGTTGATATTTGTCCTATCTACTAGTTTTACACAGCTTGAGGATAGGCTCTAGAGAGGCAGTGTAACATAGCTTAGATTACAGGCTTTGGAGTCAGACTGGCTGGATTCAAACTATGGCTCAGCCATTTGTTAACATTGTGACCTTGGACTAATAAGATTTTTAACCTCCCTGAGATTTTGCTTCTTCATACATGAAATGGAAGTAGCTGGTACAGAATAAACAGTCAATAAGTGTTGCTGTTATTATTATTCATAGTGCCTAGCACGGTCCTTGGGGGCAGTTACTCCTCAATAGATGTTTATTGAAGGAACAGATGAATAAATGACAATCTACCATGTATCAGGCACTGGGCTAATCTCTGGACGTACAAAAATGAATAAGGCATGATTTCTGCCTTCAAGAAGATCACAATCCAGCAGGGGAGACAAACATGCAAACACCATATTTTGTCATACAACTGCTGTCTTTCTCCACTGTTGCAATCCTTATTATCCTTCCATGATGTACTCTTGTTTTTTTTTTGTAGGGCATATAACCTTCTAATATACTACATAATATTCTTTTTTTTTCCTACATAATATTCTTATGTGTCACAATTATTCCCACTGGAATGCAGCTTCTTAAAGGCAGGGACCTTGGTTTTGCTCATTGAGATGTCCCAAGTGCCTGGAAGAGTACCTGGCACCAAGAAGATGCTCAGTAATGTTTGGGGAATTAATGAATGGAAGTTCCATTTCATGTGATAAGAGCTTTAAAGAGGTATGTACAAGGTGTGGATGATTCCTTCTTTTGGACAGAGTCAGGGAAGATTCCACAGACAATGTGGTATTTTATGTTGACCTTGAAGGATTTATAGTGTTTCTTTAGGAGGAAAAGTAGGATGGTATTTCAGGCTCAGAGGCCAGCAGGAAGACCTGCTAGAGACAGGAGAGCCAGGAGAATGCAGGGTCATGGAAGGCAGAGAGAGGGATTAAGGGGGTGACCTTAAGAGAACCTGCAGCAGTTGAACACGGGGGAGGTTTAAGAGACGTTTCAGCATGCTGGTGGAAAATGGATCAAAGGATGAAGCAGTGTGTGGAGTGACAGTGTGGAGACCAGTGTGTAGTTACTCAAGCATATGGCTGAAGATGAGCTGGTAACTTGAGAGAGGACGATCTTAATTTTTAGTGAATTAAGATCACTTGAGCATGTTAGTAGGCTAAGAGGAAATAGCCAACAGAAGAGGCAACAGAATAGACATAGAAGAGGGCACAATTGATGTAGTGAAGTTCTAGAAGGGATAAGAAGGGATGAAATTGAGAGGACAGAGAGAGGGAGAGTTTGCTCATTCTTTTTCAGAAACTAGAGGTAGGGAGGGGAGGATGGGCATTTTACCACTTTTGTGGAACCCAATAGTGATTCAGCATGGAAGATGGTATTGTTATAGAAACTGAGTCATTGGCAACTAAATTGAATTCTGTTACCTCACTTTATGTTGTATGACAGTTAAGAGATGTGGCAACCTTCTTCAGGGGAAGTGTTTAGAAAAAAATAATTTTTTTAATTGTTAGAAAACACAGAGCATTGTGTTGGAATTTTCTGACTAACTCAGAATTTACAAAATACCATTTATGTTTCCAACCATTGTTAAAAATGATTGCATTTTTTTCTTTCACGAGAATGATAAATTGAAAGAACATTTTGTTTTTAAAATTTTGAAGTGATTCAGAAGCTTCTCCAAATTTTAATTCGAATTATCCCGAGTTGCACAGGTAGATACAGATGGTGTAAGGAATTGGGATTAATGGGTATGGAATTTAGGATGTCCATGGAGAGAGCCTTTTTTTCCAAAAAAAACTCCCCAATTCCAGTTGTAGCAAAACTATTTGTGAATTGAGGATTTCAGTTATTTAGCTTTTACTTATTTTTGACTTTTGTATTACATCTGAAAATTAATTTCTAGATATTAAGAAATGGAAGATTATAATAATGAGTAACCCGGGTTTTGCAATTTAAATTTTTGCTTATAAATTTTGTATTGGGTGGGTAATCTTTATATTCTGCCATCAGCCAAAGAAGTGGGTTGTCTCTGAATATAACTATTATATTATCAGACATAATAGTCTTTTCCTCAAGGGCAATTTCTCAAACAAATGATTTCAAAATCAATAAACACCCTGTAGCCTCCTGTTTCAGAATTTACTTATTCATGAGATGCTTATCTCTCTGTAAATTCCCAGGAAGAATTCTTATTGCTTAATCCCACCATATTGGATTGAATGTTTATCAGTTTAAAATTAGTTCTTATTAAATTTTCTTGGCAACTTTGTAACCGTCTCAGGGGTTTCTCCCCTAGAGAGTTATACTTACTTTTAAATCTTACATGAATAGAAACTCATTTTAACATCCTAAAAATCATTAAACATTGGCCTGCCCATTTACAATGGGTTGCGTTTCAATATTAGTTGGGACAAAGGCCATATGCCAGCAAACAGTGCTTTTTAAAGAGACTATTTTGTATGGCTGCATGTTTTCATTATTAGACACTGACAGTCTCCATCACTGACAGGCAATGACAAATTGAAAGCTGAAGCCGGGTAGAGGCTGGTGTAGGTATCTTCTCATTTTTCACCTTGAAGGCTGTTTCTGCTGTCCTTTTGTGTGGTCACAGTATCATTAGCTTCTTTCTAAATCTAGGGATGTGACTGGATGTCTATGGAATTATATTACCACATACATGGCCAGGTAACTAAAGAGGAATGGATGGTCTGCTCTGACCGCCTGGTTGTGAGAGAGGATGCCTGTTCAAGATGGCGAGCACCTCAGAAATAATGCTCTGCTGTGGGCTCATTTGAATAATCTCTCCACTCATTAAACACAGCTGCAAGGCAAGAGGCAGCAGAGTTCAAAAGGCAAGCCAAGGGAATATATTAGTAATAGAATTATAGTTTAAGCCTTAAGGCATGTTTCTGCAATATTTTTGTACTCCATTAATTACAACTAGAACACTTTCGTCACTTACTAAAAAAAAAGTTAGAGGAATATTTTGACTAAGAAACCTAAGTAAAATGTATATGTTTTATAAAAGTGTTAGGTAGGCTGCAATTAAATTTTAAGACAAACTCTGGAAGTTATCCAACAAGTCATTTCCTTATTATATAATTTAAATCCCTGGTGAACTGGGATTAGAAACCGTCGGTACAATTTAGCTTCCAGAGTCCCTTTACCCTCCACACCGTACACGGGTGTCTTCACACAGCCTTCTGTGTGAGGATAGCTCTGTGTGTGTGTGTGTGCGCACGTGCACGTGTGCCTTCATCTGTTGGGTGATTTCTGGTCTAAATCCCAGAATGCCTCTTACTCACACCCACTCAGAACATCACATTTACTATAGGGCTAGAAAATATTTAATGGAAGAGAGAAAATAGTGGAAATAAAAGGTAGAAACAAAAAGCAAAGGTTTCCTTTGGAAGGCTTCACTGGCAGCTTTTCTCCTCCTGTTTTTGAAATTCAGGGTCACTTTGGGCTCTTCCAGAGTTGCAGGCTCTCAGATCTTGTTTTTGCTCTTGATCTATCCCCACCCCTAATCTCATCCACCACACCATCTTGCCTGGATAACTCACCAACATGACATTTGAAGATATTAGGAATTTGATATATTTAAATTCTGAATGGTTTAACTGTAAATCCAAGTCTATATCTTCCCTTGGGTCGGGAATTGAATTGAGTTTTATTACCCCAGGGAAGCATGTCCTCTTCCAATACAAAAGCAAATGGCTTTCACTTTGTCACAGAGTTTCTATAAGGATTTTAAAGATATATTGAATTCCAAGGGTGGACAACTCCATTCTTTCTCCTGCCCTCAGACACCTGCGTCAGTTGACAAAAACTGAGGGTAGATGTAGCACAATCAGAGGATGTAGAGAGATTTTAGTTCTCCGTTTTATCTCTCATTTCCTTATTAAGCTCTTCCTAAGGCATGATGCAAAATGGTGATCCAAAGAGGTTTTTTGTTTTGTTTTTTCTAGGCATCTTATTCATCTAGCATTGTTTGAATAAACAGTTCTTCACAAGTGAATTTTCCTGATAACTGAATATAGCAAAGTTTGAAGAAGAGTAAACTGATAATTTGTCACTTGCTTTCAGATTGGATCTCTGCCTCTATCTATGTGACTTTGTATGTGTTCAATGATAGGTAAGCAGTGAGTGTGGTAGGCTGAAAAATGGGCCCTCTACATCCTAACCCCTAGAGCCTGTGACTATTACCTTACTGGGCTCAAAAAAGGGTCTTTATGCATGTGGTTAAGTAAAGAATCTTGAGATGGGGAGGTATCCTGGATTTTCCAGTTAGGCCCTAAATACAATCACATGTATCCTTACACGAGGAAGGCAGTGGAAAACTTGACACCCACAGAGGAGAAGCTGGTGCTATGTTCCCATCTTTAGTTGCTTGCCATGTTCTTGTAGAAGTCATGAGTTGTTAACTTTGGTCTCAGAGTATCAGGTGGTCTAGCAAGATCCACACCACAGCATTCCCACCGCTAAATGAGGCTCTGATCTCTCACTGATCCTCAGGGAATAAAAGCAGCCCTAGTTTTTAAACGTCCTTTTCATCAAGACTGTTAAATCAGAAGGGCAGAGATGATCTTTCTCATTGGTCAGTTTTCTCCTAAGACATCTTACTATTGGCCCCACTATCTCCATTTCACTTAGGGAGATAAGCTGCATAAAGAGAATACATCAAAACATCTCTTTGGCTAGACTGGTGAAACTAGAATAATATGTATCTTCTAAGCAAAACAATCTGAACCATTGGACTGTTAACATATCTGTGTGACTTTACTTCTCTCTGGAGAGTAAGAAAGTTGGATCTTTCGCTGGACAACCTCGATAGCAGAGGCAATGCCTATTTTACATTTTATTCTTCAAGTTTGGAAATCATGAACAGAACTTTAAGAACTATTCCATGTATCTCTAAACATAACTACTACCTAGGCAGCAAGACCTCACTAGTTTAGAATAATGATGTGAAGGTGGAGGAGACCATCAACAGCTGATAATATGGTTGTGGGAAATTTTTAAAGAAGAGCACTTTGGTGTCAACTAGAATACATACTAGACAGAAAGATATAAATGTACGCTAGTCAGTGGAGTAAAGCAAGTTGAATTAATTTAAAAATTCTTTCACACTGGGTCAAAAAGATAAAAGTCATTTAATATGCAAAAATGTATTATGTCTCTTCAGTGGTCTAATCTAACACATCTGGAAGCAAGTGCATGAAGAAATCCTTCATTTCAAGAGCTTTTGGTTCTATATAACTACTGATTTTAAACTAGGTTCCCTCACCAGTGAAACCCCCAAAAGGTTTTCCAGAAATGTATTATTTTGAGCTTCCATAATAGATAAAATGGGCAGACACCATGTTTGAGGATCAAAGTATCTGTCCTTTCATTTAGAACTGAGCTTATCATAAGCATCATTTTCACATACTGCCTGTTTATTCACCTCCTTTCCAACTTCGACTCAATACAATTTTTCTTCTCCTTGATTCCATCAGAATTGTTCTTGGAAAGAAGAGCAGTGATGTAGTTGCTAAACCCACTGGACTATTTTAGTCCTTATTTTATTGACTTGGAAGAAGAGTGTGATCTGGTCTCTGCAGTGAGCCCAGTAACACAGCTTGCCATCTGCCCTAAGAAGAATTCTGCTGGACTGGAACAGTTATGGCCTGAAGCCTCCATCACCCTGATCATTGAGCCAAGCCTGATAAAACTCCTTGTTCTCCTTTCAGGACCTCTCTGGGCAGGGCCAGTGCTTTGGATGAGAGTAAGACAGAGCAACGTAAGCTCTGATCCCAGGGTAACCCATCTAAGTTCTGATCCAAGTCAATTTCCTGGGGCACCAGGGGAAGTCCATGGTTCCTTTGGGCCAATTGGTAGAAACATGAAATAACTATATTATTTCATAGAGCCTAGGGCACTTTTTCTTTCTTTCTTTTTTTTTTTTTTTCTCACACTTTAACATCTTTTACAGTCCATAACATTTCAAATCACTGTTAGCCTGGATTGACACTGACTTCTTCCCTGAAAAATTTGAATTTCTGGCGGGGACCTTCAAGATGGAGGAGGAGTAAGACATGGAGATCACCTTCCTCCCCACACATACATCAGAAATACATCTACATGTGGAAAAACTCCTACAGAACACCTACTGAACGCTGGCAGAAGACCTCAGACCTTGCAAAAGGCAAGAAACTCCCCACGTACCTGGGTAGGGCAAAAGAAAAAAGAAAAAACACAGACAAAAGAATAGGGACGGGACCTGCAAAAGAATAGGGACGGGAAGGAGCTGTGAAGGAGGAAATGTTTCCACACACTAGGAAGCCCCTTCACGGGTGGAGACTGCGGGTGGTGGAGGGGGGAAGCTTTGGAGCCACGGAGGAGAGAGCAGCAACAGGGGTGCAGAGGACAAAGCGGAGAGATTCCCACACAGAGGATCGGTGCCGACCAGCACTCACCAGCCCGAGAGGCTTGAATGCTCACCCGCCGGGGTGGGCAGGAGCTGGGAGCTGAGGCTCGGGCTTCGGAGGTCAGATCGCAGGGAGAGGACTGGGGTTGGCGGCGTGAACACAGCCTGAAGGGGGCTAGTGTGGCATGGCTAGCCGGGAGGGACTCCGGGAAAAAGTCCAGACCTGCCTAAGAGGCAAGAGACCATTGTTTCGGGGTGTGCGAGGAGAGGGGATTCAGAGCACTGCCTAAACGAGCTCCAGAGATGGGCGCGAGCTGCGGCTATCAGCGCACACAACAGGGATGGGCATGAAACGCTAAGGCTGCTGCTGAAGCCACCAAGAAGCCTGTGTGCAAGCACAGGTCACTCTCCACACCTCCCCTCCTGGGAGCCTGTGCAGCCTGCCACTCTCAGGGTCTCCTGATCCAGGGACAACTTCCCTGGGAGAACACACAGTGTGCGTCAGGCTGTTGCAATGTCATACTGGCCTCTGCCGCCACAGGCTCACCCCGCATTCCATAACCCTCCCTCCCCCCAGCCTGAGTGAGCCAGAGCCCCCTAATCAGCTGCTCCTTTAACCCCGTCCTGTCTGAGCGAAGAACAGACACCCTCAGGTGACCTACACACAGGGGCAGGGCCAAATCCAAAGCTGAACCCCAGGAGCTGTACGAACAAAGAAGAGAAAGGGAAATCCCTCCCAGCAGCCTCAGGAGCAGCGGATTAAATCTCCACCATCAACTTGATGTACCCTGCATCTGTGGAATACCTGAATAGACAACGGATCATCCCCAAACTGAGGCGGTGAATTTTGGGAGCAACTGTAAACATGGGGTTTGCTGTATGCGACTGACCAGTTTCTGATTTTTATGTTAATCTTGGTTTAGTTTTTAGTGCTTGTTATCATTGGTGGATTTGTTTATTGGATTTGTTGCTCTCTTCTTGGTTTTCTTTTTTTTTAATTACTTTTTAAATATTTTTTATTTTATTTTATTTTATTTTTTTTTCTTATTTATTTATTTATTTTTGGCTGTGTTGGGTCTTTGTTTCTGTGCGAGGGCTTTCTCTAGTTGTGGCGAGCGGGGGCCACTCTTCATCGCGGTGCGTGGGCCTCTTCACTATTGCGGCCTCTCTTGTTGTGGAGCACAGGCTCCAGATGCGCAGGCTCAGTAGTTGTGGCTCACGGGCCTAGTTGCTCCGTGGCATGTGGGATCTTCCCAGACCAGGGCTCGAACCCGTGTCCCCTGCATTGGCAGGCAGATTCTCAACTGCTGCACCACCAGGGAAGCCCTAAATATTTTTTATTTTAATAATATTATTAAAAATTTTTTATTTTAATAACTTCTAAATTTTATTTTATGTTTCTTCCTTTTTTTTTTTTCTCCCTTTTCTTCTGAGCCGTGTGGCTGACAGGGTCTTGGTGCTCCGGCCGGGTGTCAGGCTTAAGCCTCTGAGGTGAGAGAGCTGAGTTCAGGACATTGGACCACCAGAGAACTCCTGGCCCCATGTAATATCAGTCGGCGAGAGATCTCCCAGAGATCTCCATCTCAATGCTAAGACCCAGCTCCACTCAATGACCAGCAAGATCCAGTGCTGGACACCCCATGCCAAACAACTAGCACGACAGGAACACAACCACACCCATTAGCAGAGAGGCTGCTAAAATCATAATAAGTTCACAGACACCCCAAAACACACCACCAGACGTGGTCCTGCCCACCAGAAACACAAGATCCAACCTCATCCACCAGAACACAGGCACCATTCCCCTCCACCAGGAAGCCTACACAACCCACTGAACCAAACTTACCCACTGGGGGCAGACACCAAAAACAATGGGAACTATGAAACTGCAGCCTGCAAAAAGGAGACCCTAAACACAAAGTTAAGCAAAATGAGAAGACAGAGAAATATGCAGCAGATGAAGGAGCAAAGTAAAAACACACCAGACCAAACAAATGAAGAGGAAACAGGCAGTCTACCTGAAAAAGAATTCAGAGTAATGATAGTTAAGATGATCCAAAATCTTGGAAATAGAATAGAGAAAATACAAGAAACATTTAACAAGCACCTAGAAGAACTAAAGAGCAAACAAACAATGATTAACAGCACAATAAATGAAATTTAAAATTCTCTAGAAGGAATCAATAGCAGAATAACTGAGGCAGAAGAATGGATAAGTGACCTAGAAGATAAAATAGTGGAAATAACTACCGTAGAGCAGAATAAAGAGAAAAGAATGAAAAGAATTGAGGACAGTCTCAGAGACCTCTGAGACAACATTAAACGCACCAACATTCGAGTTATAGGAGTCCCAGAGGAAGAAGAGCAAAAGAAAGGGACTGAGAAAATATTTGAAGAGATTAAAGTTGAAAACTTCCCTAATATGGGAAAGGAAAGAGTGAATCAAGTCCAGGATGTGCAGAGAGTCCCATACAGGATAAATCCAAGGAGAAACACACCAAGACACATATTAATCAAACTATCAAAAATTAAATACAAAGAAAAAATATTAAAAGCAGCAAAGGAAAAGCAACAAATAACATACAAGGGAATCCCCATAAGGTTAACTGCTGATCTTTCAGTAGAAACTCTGCAAGCCAGAAGGGAGTGGCAGGACATATTTAAAGTGATGAAAGGGAAAAACCTACAACCAAGATTATTCTATCCAACAAGTATCTCATTCAGATTCAACGGAGAAATTAATACCTTTACAGACAAGCAAAAGCTAGGAGAATTCAGCACCACTAAACCAGCTTTACGACAAATGCTAAAGGCACTTCTCTAGGCAGAAAACATAAGAGAAAGAGATGACCTACAATAGCAAACCGAAAACAATTAAGAAAATGGTAATAGGAACATACATATCAATAACTACCTTAAATGTGAATGGATTAAATGCTCCAACCAAAAGACAGACTGGCTGAATGGATACAAAAACAAGACCTGTACATACGCTGTCTACAAGAGACCCACTTCAGACCTAGGGACACATACAGACTGAAAGTGAGGGGATGGAAAAAGATATTCCATGCAAATGGAAATCAAAGAAAGCTGGAGTAGCAATTCTCATATTAGACAAAATAGACTTTAAAATAAAGACTATTACAAGAGATAAAGAAGGAACTACATAATCATCAAGGGATCAAACCAAGAAGAATATATAATAATTGCAAATATTTATGCACCCAACATCAGAGCACCTCAATACATAAGGCAAACGCTAACATCCATAAAAGAGGAAATCAACAGGAACACAATAATAGTAGGGGATTTTAAGACCCCACTTTCACCAATGGACAGATCATCCAAAGTGAAAATAAATAAGGAAACAGAGCTTTAAATGATACATTATACAACATGGACTTAATTGATATTTATAGGACATTCCATCCAAAAACAGCAGATTACACTTTCTTCTCAAGTGCTCATGGAACATTCTCCAGGATAGATCATATCTTGGGTCACAAATCAAGCCCTGGTAAATTTAAGAAAATTGAAATTGTATCAAGTATCTTTTCTGACCACAACGCTATGAGACTAGATATCAATTACAGGAAAAAAATCTGTAAAAATATACAAACATGGAGGCTAAACAATACACCACTAAATAACCAAGAGATCACTGAAGAAATCAAAGAGGAAATCAAAAAGTACGTAGAAGCAAATGACAATGAAAACACGACGACCCCAAACCTATGGGATGCAGCAAAAGCAGTTCTAAGAGGGAAGATTATAGCAATATAATACTACCTCAAGAAACAAGAATCATCTCAAACAACCTAACCTTACACCTAAAGCAATTAGAGAAAGAACAAAAAAACCCTGAGTTAGCAGAAGAAAAGAAATCATAAAAATCAGATCAGAAATAAATGAAAATGAAATCAAGGAAATGATAGCAAAGATCAATAAAACTAAAAGTTGGTTCTTTGAGAAGATAAACAAAATTGATTAACCATTAGCCAGACTCATCAAGAAAAAAAGGGAGAAGACTCAATTCATCAGACTTAGATATGAATAAGGAGAAGTAACAACTGACACTGCAGAAATACAAAGGATCATGGGAGATTATTACAGCAACTATATGCCAAAATGGACAACCTGGAAGAAATGGACAAATTCTTAGAAAAGCACAACCTTCCGAGACTGAACCATGAAGAAATAGAAAATATAAACAGACCCATCACAAGCACTGAAATTGAAACTGTGATTAAAAATCTTCTAACAAACAAAAGCCCAGCACCAGATGGCTTCACTTGCGAATTCTATCAAACATTTAGAGAAGAGCTAACACCTATCCTTCTCAAACTCTTCCAAAATATAGCAGAGGGAGGAACACTCCCAAACTCATTCTACGAGGCCACCATCGCCCTGATACCAAAACCAGACAAAGATGTCACAAAAAATGAAAACTACAGGCCAATATCACTGATGAACATACATGCAAAAATCCTCAACAAAATACTAGCAAACAGAATCCAACAGCACATTAAAAGGATCATACACCATGATCAAGTGGGGTTTATCCCAGGAATGCAAGGATTCTTCAATATATGCAGATCAATCAATGTGATACACCATATTAACAAACTGAAGGAGAAAAACCACATGATCATCTCAATAGATGCGGAAAAAGCTTTCAACAAAATTCAACACCCATTTATGTTATAAACCCTCCAGAAAGTAGGCATAGGGGGAACTTACCTCAACATAATAAAGGCCATATATGACAAACCCACAGCCAACATCACTCTCA